>NC_133522.1:3215000-3555000 GCF_049354715.1 Callithrix jacchus | reverse complement strand
AGAATTATGTTGAAATTATGTGTAATGTGCTATATTTTCTGGGCTTTCACATCTTCAGTGATCACAAATTACTGTATTTTGTAAATGGAAATACCACTACTAAAAACAGAATTCAATAAATAGAATGATGTCTTTTGTTTCCAATGTTGATATAGTAAAGGAGGCAAAAATAATACTAAAAATGAGATATTTTTTAGCAAAGTTATCTCAGGTAAACACTGAATCTACAAAAAGAACTGCCAGTGAATATTCTTGGGGAAAATGAAAAAAAGGATTAATACAAGGTCCACACTATCTCTATATTTTCAGCACATGATTTGCAAAACATAAGCAGAAAAATAACAAAATCAAGCAAAGACATTATAAGAAAACTATCAATCAGTTTCTGTCATGAACAATGATACAAAAAATCCCTAACAAAATATGAGCAAATCGAGTCCAACAATGCATATGCGAATTATACACAATGACAAAGTGGCATTTAGTACACTAAATATGTATGTCTGGCTTATTCAGTATTTGAAATGTAATTAATGTGTTCTATTAAATCAGCACACTAAAGAAGAAAATTCACATGATTTTATTAATTAATGCAGAAAAAGCATGTGACAAAATCAAATATCCCTTAATGATAAAAATCTCAGCACACTAGAAATAGCAGAAAACATTATCAATGGGACAAAGAGCATCTGCAGAAAACCTACTGCTAACATCATACTTAGTAGTGAGATACCAGAAACTTTACCGCCATGGTACTGAAATTCTTAGTTAATGCAATATAAGACAAGAAAAAACGAAATATTAACTAGGAAAAAGGAAATACAAATATCTTCGTTAACAGATGACATGATTTTCTATATAGAAAATTAAAAGAAAAATCAGCAAAACAAGTTTCCAGGAACTAATAAGAAATTATGATAAGGTTTGCAGGATACAAGGTTAACATATTGAAGTCAATCACTTTTGTATATTGCAACAATGAACAAGTAGAATTTTAAATTACATTACAATGTCATTTGTGTTAGGACCCAAAGCAATGAAATAGGCATAAATCTAACAAAATATATGCAACATCTACATGAGAAAAACTACAAAACTCTGATGAAGACATCATTAAATAGTTTTATTCTTTTTTTACTGATGAACACTATTTCATTGTGTATGTATACCACATTTTATTTATGTTTATCTATTCACTGAAGCAGGATGGTTCCAAATCTTCGTTATTGTGGAAAGTGCGGCAATCAACATGGGGGTGTAGGTATCTCTTTGATATACTAATTTCCTTTCATTTGGATAAAAGTTTTTTTTATCTACACATCTTTATCAGGGTACATTATGTCTTTTAAATAATAGCCATTCCAACTGGGAAAGATGATATCTCATTGTGGTTTTGATTTTATTTTTTCTGGTAATTAGTGATGTTGATTATTTTTCTTCTGTCGGATACTTGTATGTCCTGTTTTGAGAAATGTCTATTCATGTTCTTTGGTCACTTTAAAAATTTTAAATGGGATTAGTAGAGGTTTTTGTTTATGTTTATGCTTCTGTCTTCTGTTGAGTTGTTTGACTTCCTTTTATATGCTGGATATTAGTCCTTTGTCAGAGGAATACTTTGCAGATATTTTCCATCATTCAATTGGTTGTCTCTTCACTCTGTTGATAATTTCCTTTACTACAAAGAAGGTTTTCAGTTAATATAGTTCCATTTGTCTATTAGCCATAAAATATTTGCCTAGACCAACATTCTGCATTATTTCGCCTGTGGTTTATACTACTAGTTTTACAGTTTTGGGTCTTATCTTTTGGTCTTTAATCTATTCTGAGGTGATTTTTGTCCATGGTCAGTGATAGGGGTCTAGATTCATTTTTCTGCATATCAGCATCCAGTTTTTTCAGCACTATTTGTTGAAGAGAATGTTCTTTTTCCAGTGTGTATTTTCAGTGCCTTTGTTGAAAATGATTTGCTTGTAAATATGTGGATTGTTTTTTCTCAGATTTCTATTTTGTTCCATTGGTCTGTTTTTATACCAATACCATGCTGTTTTGTTTATGCTGGCTTTGTAATAAATGTTGAAGTGAGGTAATATGATGCCTCTAGCTTTGCTCTTTTTGCTTATGATGGTTTTGTTTATTTAGGCTCATGTGAAGCAACATGGATGGAACTAGAGGTTATTGCATTAAGTGAAATACACTAGACATAGAAAGACAAATATTGCATTCTGTCACTCATGTAGAAGCTAAAATAGTTGATCTCATGAGATATAGAATGATAGTTATCCAAAACTGAGATGGGTGCAGGAAGTGAAAAGGGAAGCGGGGGAAAAAGAGAAGCTGGTTAATGGATACAAACCTACAGTTAGAAAAGGTAAGTTCTAATGTTCAATAGCAGAGTAGGGTGGATTTACCAATGCACTTAAAAACAATTAGAAGAGAGGAGTTGAAATGCTCCCCAAGCAGAGAAATGATAAGTAATCGAAGTGATAGATACCCTGAATACTCTGGCTTGATCAATATACATTCTTTGCATGTAACAAAATATGACGTGGACACCATGAAAATGTACAAATATTATGTATAATTTCTTTATAAAGACATAAAAGAAGAACCAGATATCATGTAATAATGGATGAAGGAATACACTGTAGTTATATCTAGACAATGGAATATTATTCAGCACTAAAAGAAAGTGAGCTATTTTTTTTTTTTTTTTTTTGAGACGGAGTTTTACTCTTGTTACCCAGGCTGGAGTGCAATGGCGCGATCTCGGCTCACCGCAACCTCCGCCTCCTGGGTTCAGGCAATTCTCCTGCCTCAGCCTCCTGAGTAGCTGGGGTTACAGGCACGCGCCATCATGCCCAGCTAATTTTTTTTTTTTTTTTTTTTGGTATTTTTAGTAGAGACGGGGTTTCACCATGTTGACCGGGGTGGTCTCGATCTCTTGACCTTGTGATCCACCCGCCTCTGCCTCCCAAAGTGCTGGGATTACAGGCTTGAGCCACCGCGCCCGGCCAGAAAGTGAGCTATTGAAACAGCTTCATGGTCTGGGGTATATACCCTGGCTCTTGGTCTTGCTTGACAAGACATTCAGGACATGGACACAAATGAGGGGGAGTTTTTGCAGTGGGAAGCTTAATAGAAAAGGACGAAAAGGGAGAGAAAAAGCTTTCTCATGTTGAGAAAGCCCCAAAGAGGGTCTCTGAGCAGAATGAAGTATCGGCTGGCGAGAATGTGCCGAGATTTATAATCCAGTTTGAAGAGGTGGTGTCTGATTGACACAGGGCTCATAGATTGGTTTGATCAGTTACGACAGCTATGCGGTGCCTGGGGAAGGCTGGTCACCCTGCCCGAACCTTATTATACAAATGGCCTTAGAGTTGAGCCCCACCATCCTGTGTGCTTCTTACTGTACACACGGCTGACAGAGAGAGGGGAAGACAAGGCACCTCCTTGAACACCATTAGCACAACTGCTGGTATCTGTGCCTGCAGCTAGATTTTACAGGCTGCGCTTTGTTAGAAAGAAAATCATTTTATTAAAAAGAAAACCCTTACCAAGGTCTCCCTTACCCTTACTATCTGCCTACTTCTTCTTAACTCCTGTTTCACTGTGAGACCATGAAAAGACGTGAAGAAAACTTACGTGCATATTTCTGAGTAAGCGAAGTTAATTAGAAGAGTACATACTATTTGACTTCACCTGCATAACATTTTGAAAAACAGCAAAACTATGGCAACAATGGAGTTCAGTGATTGCCAAGGCTGAACTTGGGAGAGAGGGATGAATAGACGCAGCACAGAGGATTTAGAATGGTAAAAGTACTCTGTGTAAAACTGCAATGGTGAATACATGCCATCGTATGTTTATCCAAGCTTATACAATGCACAAGAGAAAAGCCTAGTGTAAACTGCAGACTCGGGGATAAAAATATGTTATCGTAGGTTCATCAATTGTAACAAATGTAGCTACTGAGTGATGCTGATAAGTGGGGAGGCTGTGCATACGGGGCTGGGGGTTATATGGGAAATCTCTGCACCTTCTGTTCCACATAACCATGAAATCAAAATTGCTCTAAAAACTAAAGCATATTAAAAAGCCAAGAAGAAGTCTTATTATGTTTTCTTAATTTCACAATTTTTTGAGACAATCTCATTATATTCCTGTGTCTGTTTGTGTGTGTGTGTGTGTGTGTGTATGAGAGAGAGAGAATACTTCTGCCCCACTGGACAATGCAATTTGTTTTGGTCCTTAACACAAATATTTATCTCACACAGAGCCTTTTATATTATTATGCTCATTCAATAAATATTTTCATATTAAAAATTATTTTCAGCACAAATAAATGCTTTTAGTCACTTAAATCTCAAACATCTCCATGTGTTCAAATCTTTCATAGCTATCTCTACCTCTAATATCTTAATAAATAATTTTAGAACCCATTCTCATTTCTTCACTTGAGAATCCTCAAATTCCTGCTGATTTGAGGGTTGGTAGAAGGGAGTTATGTTGCTCTAATCACCTTGCTCACCGCAGTCCCGCTTCTACTAGTTTAAACCTGGTCACCATTCCATCCTCCATGGTTGTAGTCTAACTCGTACTTTACCCTGAGTGGAACACCGTTTTCTACTTGTCAACCTGAACAAGAGCCACAGAACATTCCTCATGTTAACAGAATGGTTTGATGAGACACAGGACAAATGCCACACATAATCTGAAATAACTTTGGGCTGTAAAGCAGATATGACCCCTTTTCACAATTAACTGCTCATCTCTCACCACTACCCACCCCTAGACTTTCTCCTTTTCACTTCCATAAAGTGTTACTTCCCTTAACGTCTATTTCTTCAAAGTCTAGTCCTTCAACTCGTCTTCCACAGTAAGCCTGCCTTGGAAACACAATGTTCTTTCAGCTCATTATGCAGATCAAGTTAAATATTTTATTTGTTTTTTCGTCTAAAAGCTTTCCTCAAATAACTCAGCCATGTAAACTCACTACCAATGATACAACTACTAACAGCCTCACTAAACAAAGATAAAAACAAAAATCAAGGTGTTTTCATAAAGATTAATTTATCCGAGCTTGGGATCATAAACAGCTAACAGAAATAGCCAATTTTTAAAATAATACCCCCAATACAGTATGTATTATATAAGACTTATTCTTGAATGTAACATATATTACTGGGAGCATAGCTAATCTAGAAATGACTGACAAAAATGTATTTATCAAGGCTCAGAGATTTCAACAACAACAGTCTGAATTATCAGTAAATTCAAATGAAATGAATTTGGGTTTGGAGGTTCTGAAGCATTTTCCAAGTTGATTTCTCTCTTCCCTCAGAGTTTTCTCATAAGACTTTTTTTTTTTTTTGGTTGTGGAAATGTGATTTTGTGTCAGTATTTTAAAAAATGTCTCTCTTTTGTTAATTCTAAATTCACAGAGCAGAGGTAACCTGGCTCTTACACTGCTGCATCTCCAATGCCTGATGAATACGTGACACTTGGAAGGTCTCTCCTAATGAATGAATGAATGGAAGTTTGAGGGCCGTGGGATGAATGTGTTAATCAAACTGGTATTTTAGAAGTCAAAGCCGCAATTAGCTGAATACCTGAAACATGCCAGAAAACATGTTAAGTCTTATACACTCATAATATATTTTAACATTGACAACAACTTTATAATTTAATCCCTCTTTGCACATAGAACACAAGAATTATTATAATTTTTCACAAGCAGAGACCAAGCTGACATCTGAACTGTATTCTCACATCCTGTATTTTCTCTAGTTTTTATGTATATTTGTCAAACAGTTACATACATATTATATAAACTTAAGTATTAAAGTTCCTTTTTACCCTGTACAACTGAAGAGTCTGAATGATGCTCTATATTTCCTGCTGTCTTTTTATTTCATGTAAAGTTCCCCAATATAAACTTATCTTCCAATGTTCAAATCACCCATACAAATCTCTAAATTTTGGTTCTGTAAACTTCTCACTTTATCTATAATTAGTTGGTGGATTAAGCAGATAATTGCCACTCACAGGTCCTTTTACTCTCTTCTTACTTAGAAAAATACAACTTTCATCCTTACACTTGTGATCTCATGGCTTTGGGGAAATGATTGAAAGAAATTTCCCCAGAAAGGCTGAGATTCACTGACAGAGATGAACCATATTGAATAACTGTGACCAAATCTTCAGTAAAAATATTCCCCAAACAATTGTGTTTTCAAGAATATTGCCATGTTGTAAAATTGATTTCAGATTTATGGAGCTTTGGCTATCATCTGGGAAATGCTAAAGTTAATTTACCTGGCTGCAAAGGAGGAGCTGATCTTCCACATTGTACAATTTTCTTGAATAATTTATGTTGGTCATGTTTAAATTATCTTTCTGTGACTAAAAATGTGGTGTTACCAGTAGTTTGAAGATTCTGTTCATATTATTATTAAATCAGTATGTTTTATATAAAGATACAAGTTTGTATCTAATATTTTTATCATTAGAAAACATTGTAATTTCAACCCATTAATAATTGTTGGATAGTTCAAACACATATCTCTTGGAAAACTCCCTGCGATACGGTAAATGCAAGTTAAGACTCTGAATAAATAGAATCGATTCATTAATTTTGAAATGAATTATATTCATATTAATGTATTAATATGAAATTCATTTAAATCTGTTAGGATGGTCATGCTATTATATTTGAATTACAGATGGCACAGTGCCATTTGCTTTCTCAGAAGTAATAGCCTATGTAGTTTTGGAAGACAATATTATAAGCATAACACACTGTTATTTAAAGCAAATTTACAAAATCAGTAAAGCTAATAATAAAACATGTGCTTTTCATGAAAATTGGCTAGTCAGATATACTAAAGTTTCCTTTGCAGCCACGTGGCTTGAATCATTTATGTCACTTGGCAAAGCACATTATTTATGAATAATTAACTAGAATGGACACATGGTACCAAAAACTCTATTCTTGCTCATTTTTAGTATTAATAACTTTATTAAAAATTGTTATTTTTTAAATGATTATATTTTCAGATTTGAGGGACCAGATTATTTGACAAGGCCATAGTGAAGTTTACCATTTCAGAAATAAATTACTGAAATACCTGGTTGCTAAGTATATATTATATTGATTAAAATGTATATCATTATCTTCTGCTTTTCTTTCAGTTTCTGAAATAATTTTTCAACTATTCTGCTTTTCACTATAAAAACAATAAAATACATTTGAGTGAAAGTGTTTGAGAACTGTAGAAAAATTTGGTCACTCCCATAAATTCAATACTTAGGTGTGACCTTAGTCTTATGACATTTAGATGACAAAAATCTGGCATCTACATATTCTGATGTAACGGTGGAATTAACCATATTCTTCGGTCACTCCTCCTTCTCTTCTAGATATGGGCTCATACAAGTTAAAGACAAAACTTTGTCACATAAATTGTAAGTATACATCTTCCAATGTTATAGATAAATAATGCAGATGGAAACCTTGTGTCAAAACTCCACGTAAACTTCATAACCAAGAGACAGTCATATGCTTACAACCCTATAATACCACCTCTATGAGCATACCTCTTCCTGGAGGGAAAATGGTACATCTCTCATGTGTACATGCACCATCTTGCCCATTTTCTCCTCATCTTACGTTAAATACTTTCATTTCTGTGTTTCAATTACATGTGAATCAGCCCTGAAAACCGAATATACATTCTGTCACCTAAGAAAATCCAAAGCAAGTTCTGCAATTATAAACAAAAAGAATAACATTCTCGATCACAAGGCCACAAACGCTTCGTATCAAAATAAAAACAATTCTTTCTCTGTGAAATTTGTGATATCTTCACTAAATTACTGCTAGGAGAAATGTAAACGTGAACTAAAGTTGCAGAATTTCTAACAAAAAGGAAGGTGGGAAACACGTATCAATTTTTAGAAGCGCTTAAGGGAGTGACATGCGGAAAACTCATAATGTTAATAGTTTTTATGATTAAAACTTATAAATGGAATGAAAAGTTTAGTTTAAGCAGCTCTTTGCAAATAAATGTGAACACCTAGATAAAATGACTCAATAATATCACCATCTGTAAATCACATATTAATCATAAGAGTAAAATGGTATCTTCAAATTGAGAGATTGGTGCATATTCCCTTAAACAAGCGATCAAAATTAGCATGCCAGTAGTAGGAACTTTCTGATATTCATGTGCCCGCTGATGTGATACAATGGAAAATCCACATTTTGTGCAGGGTATTCTTTTAAAAAACATATGTGTGTGTGTGTGTGTGTGTGTGTGTGTGTGTGTATTCTGAATCTAATGCCAAAACAATAAAAGGAGATTAATATATCAGCAATAAGGTCATTGTCCTGTACTCTAAAATATTGTCAATGTCATAAATAACATTAAAAAGGAAAAATATCCATGACACACATTTACCTATGTAACAAACCTGCACATGTACCCTGGAACTTAAATAAACATATATGTATACATATGTGTGTGTGTGTGTGTGCACGTACATGCACGTGTATATATATATATATATAGCTTTATGTATAAATACATGTATTTTTTACTACATAGTGAATAATTATATTTATAATAGCACAGTTCTTGGAAATGATCATAGAGTGGGATAATGAGGAACGTATTTTACAGAATTAACAGTGAAGTATAATAAAGTATGAAACTTACTCAACTTTTCAGCAAGAATAATAAATAATATGTGGATTGAGACTAAATGTAGAAAAATCTGGTCAATTGTTAACAATTTGTGAATCTATGGAAAGCATTTGAAGTGTTTAATGTTTTTGTAGATATAAAAATTCTCAAAAAAATTCTCTAAAATAAAAACTTCAACTATTGATACAAAGTTTTTGTACTATATTAAAATATGTTTCTCAAAGCACACAATATTTCTTAGAACCATAGTCATGGTATAAATTATAGATCTAATTGGCCATATTTTCTCTCTCTCTCTCCCTCTATACACACACACATACACAGCCCCTAATGCAACCTGAAACATGCAGTACTGTAATCTCATTGTACTCTCTCAGTTTTAAGAAATATTGATTGCTCCTGATTAGATAAGTAAAACCTGAATGAGTTTTTTCACCTTAATAAAGAATGCCTATCTAGTAAAAAAATTTTTTAAAAAAAGCATACTGTTAGGAATCCAAGCAGCCCATCTGAAAGCAATCAACAGTATTTGAACTAACAAGCCTTGAAAATAACTAATGGTATAATCAACAACTTCTCTGAAAAGGTGGTTCATTACGGTGCGCTTGGTTTGAGGTCAATGACGACGGGGCAGCATTTGTGTTACTGTGACAATGTGCAATCCTGTCACTCAGTCATTCCATTAAAGACAAAAAACGTATTCAGGGGTTCCCTCCTCTTATTTCTTTTCAGCTAGGTTCATTATCAATCAGTACTGAGGCTAAGTGCTTCCTCACTTGGTTTGTTCATTTAAATTCCCAAATGCCCACACCAACTTGCAGTTAGCAGCCTGGCTTGACATTCAAATGCAAAAGCCTCAGGAGCCTTCTGGGAGTTGACTTCTCTATGAAAATCGGTGTCAAGAAAATAATTCTTGATGAATTTTAATACATAGCACGCATTGTTGCACCTATAATCCATTTTGCCCTTTTTAGAGTTTATATGATGGTATCATTATGAAAAAACACGCATTTTAGATATCTCATTGTGTTAACATATGTCACAATACCAAAAATCTATAAACATACGGCATTTAAAAATATTTCAAAGTAACCAAAGGACATTTAAATATTTTAGACGCTTTCATATTCCCTGCTGCATGCAATTTCTCTTTATTATGAGGCATACATTCTGACTCGATGAGATCTATCAATAAATAAACAAGACAAAATTAGAGAGAAGATTAGTAGATAAGATGGAAAACTTAAAAGTTGTAATACCTTAAATTATACCAAGAAACGTTCTGCTGAAATATCATCAGTGTACAGTTTCTAATTCCATCACAGAGTTCTTTGAAGGAACTAAATCCTAGCAAATCTGCATTGCTATAATAAAAATCAATAGCATTTTGATTACTATCTTTGGCTGAGAACTTTATCTAATTTTAAAGTACGTCTAATATCCTAGGAAACATCTTTGAATAATCCTATTATTAGCATTTAAAAATAAAGAAGCCAAAGTTTAAAACAAAAGAACAGCTGGCATCACTACATTTGATGATATCTGATCAGAGGTATAAAATAAGAAGTGCTGCCCAAATCACAAAAATAAGTTAAATGTCACTACAATATTTAAAAGTTCTGATTTCATGCGTTCCATTTTGATGGGTCCGAGAGCTGCTTTGGGGATGCAGAAATACTGTGGCCAGTCAACAAAATACATCTAAGATGAATTAATTACTTGAGACCTGAAAGTTGGTGCAACTTATTCTAAAAGGGAGTGTCTTTATAACGTTTAATTAAATCACTGAAAATTATCAGATTCACTTATCACACTACTGTTTTCGTAACTTCCGATTCCAGCTTTGCTTTATATTCAGCCACCTCTTTTTCTTTCAAAGTTTAGCTTTGTTAGAGGACATATAAATTAGCCAACCTTGCTGTGAAGTTCACTAGAGAGGACCCTATCTTTTTCTTACCTTCAGTTTTTGCAGGTTTATGTGCTCAGTGATGATAAAATATCTAATATCTATATTATATTTATTTTGAAAACAACAGTAACAACAAATTTATCTTCTTTGCGTCTCGTGGCTCTTTGAAAATACTAGCAGGTGTGTTGACTTACAAGTTTAAAAGTCATCTTACTGCTTTGGTTGTAGTTCAAAATTTTGTATCTTGATAAATTATAAAGTTACTGTTTGTCCATTTCTTGTTCCTATGTCTGTGCTCTGCCCTGGCCCTTTCTCTTTAACTTGTCAAATGAGTGATTTCTGTTAAATGAATCATTAAAATATGTTTAAATATATGCATGTGCACTCTGAAACAAAGTAGCCAGTTTGTGACACACGTAAAAGAGGAAAACGACTGCATTGTATATCATCTTTTTATTCACACCTCCTAACTTTGTGCCTGACTCATATGAAACGCTAAACAAATGTTGAATGAAGTAATGAGTTAATATTTTCCCTGATTTTCTGGACACTCCGTTCAGAAGCTTCCTCTTCCTTTATGAATGCTTAAATTATCTTTATCACTTCCATTTTAATGTGTTGCTTTGTGCTGGTGTTAGCTGAATATTTTACTATTATTATTATTATTACATTATTCCCATCTCAGAATGTAAGATTTACAAGTAATCATCACTCAGAATAACTTTAAAAATCATAATTTAGGTTTAATGAAATGCTCATATTTCCTTACAGAATAGCAAAGTACTATATCTTTACTTACATCAGATTCCTTAACCAAAGAACGAATTTGGATGGAGTCTTCAGGAAACACTAAAGGAACTTTGGGAAGGCATCAAGGAGGGAAACAAAGTCAGCGAAGGGTATGTTATTAGCAGATCACCACTGTACATACTGAAGCTTTACCTTAATATGAATATTTAGCAGACATGTGTAAGATGCTTCAACATGATTCTATCTGAGAAAGTGAGAGAGCTGGGATATACATTCCCCAAATACAGGCAGGCCCTGGAATAGTGAATTCCAAGAGAGATGGATTGGGCACCCAGTGCCTGCAATGCTGGCATCGAAAGGATGGGGCGACACCACTTGTTGTGTTGGAGTAACAGAGCTATACTAATTTTAAAAAAATAGGAAAGAAAAGCTGCAGCTCCAATGACCTTTTAACAACAAGGATCTTAGAGTCCATGCAGAGGAGCCAATCTTGTTGACTGGCAAAAATAAATATTCAATTTAAGGGGTTTATACTGCAATGGAAAGTTAAATGTATAAAATCCACTCCTGTCCTGTGCAGTTTGATATTGACTATTTCTGTTTGAAGTCAAATTAAAATAGAATTTAATTAAGTTAACATTATTAATACATCAATTTAAATTAATGTTTAAGTTAAAGTCGTTAATTACTCTTTTTTCTTTTCCTTTTCTTTTTTTTAATTGCACTTTGGGCTCTGGCGTACATGTGCACATCCCGTATCCTGCAGGATTGTTGCATAGGTACATACGTGTCACGGTGGCTTGCTGCCTTCATCCCCCTCCCCACACCTGTCACTTACATCAGGCACTTCTCCCGGTGTTATTCCTGCTCACCCTCCCAACTCCTCTCTGTCCCTCCCCTCCCCTCTTTTCCACTCCCCTACCTAGCCCAGTGAGTGTTGTTCCCTTTCCTGTGTCCAAGTGTTCTTATTGTTCATCACCCCCCTGTGAGTGACAATCTGTGGTGTTTGGTTTTCTGTTATTGTGTCAGTTTGCTGAAAATGATGGTTTCTAGATTCATCCATGTCTCTACAAAGGACATGAACTCCTTGTTTTTTATGGCTGCATAGTATTTCATGGTGTAGATGTGCCACATTTTCTTTGCCCAGTCTATCATTGATGGGCATTTGGGTTGGTTCCACATCTTTGCTACGGTAAAAAGTGCCATAGCGAAAATACCTGTGCATGTGTCTTTATAATAGAACAATATATAATCCTTTGAGTTATATAATCCTTCCATTACTGGGTCAAACGGAATTTCTATTTCTAGATCCTTGAGGAACTGCCACACTGACTTCCATAAAGGTTGAAGTAATTTACACTCCCACCAACAGTGTAAAAGTGTTCCTATTTCTCCACATCCTCTCTAGCATCTGTTGTCTCCAGATTTTTTAGTGATCACCATTCTAACTGGCTTGAGATGATATCTCAGTGTGGTTTTGATTTGCATCTCTCTAATGACCAGTGATGATGAGCATTTTTATATGTTTGTTGGCTGCATAAATGTATTCGTTTGAAAAGTGTCTGCTCGGCCGGGCGCGGTGGCTCACGCCTGTAATCCCAGCACTTTGGGAGGCCGAGGCGTGTGGATCATGAGGTCAAGAGATCGAGACCATGCTGAAACCCTGTCTCTACTAAAAATACAAAAAATTAGCTGGGCACGGTGTATATTTGAAAAAATAAACAAAAATTAATTTAAAAATGAGTCAGTTTTTACCAAATTCTTATCATTTTAGGAATATTTCCACTATTATAATATCTCATGATATAATTATCTCCATTAATCATTTTTACTTGATAATGGAAGACTTAAGTCCAAAAATATCCATCATTATTTTTTGTAACTTCAAAATTTGATGTAGTTATGGGTTCCAAATAGATAATGAATAATTTTTAAATGTTAGAAGAAAAAATAAATAACCAAAAGCTACTTTATTTATTCATTTTTAGAAACAGGTTCTTGCTCTGTCAATGAGGCTGGAGTGTAGTGGCTGCAGCTTCAAACTCCTGAGCTAGGACAATCTCCCCACCTCCGCCTCCTGAGTAGCTGGGATGACAGCCCACACCACCATGCTTGGCTATTTTAACGTTATTTTTAGAGAAAGGATCTCATTATGCTTGTTGCTCAGGCTGGTCTCAAACTCCTGGCCTCAAGCAATTGTTTCTAAAAGCCACTTTAATTCATCTGGCAGATAAGTATCTTAATCATTTTTTTGAAGTGGAGTAGAATAATAGTGGGGTTGGTTTAAGTATTTTTTTCTGTCTCTGACCAAAACACAGCCCAGTATGTAAAAAAAAAATTTCTTGTACTGGTACCAAGTTGAAAACACAATTTAAATATATCGAATGTGCCAGTGAACCAACTCAAAGACAATATGGAAGGTTGACGTTTTATGCTGATGCATCCAGTGGCAGAACATGAAATGATTTGGTCTCCTGGAGACAAAATTACTTAGGGGTTGCAGAATATTCCTAAACCAATCTTTTCTTTTACTTGTCAAGTGTTTACAACTCTTAGAATTTAAATACCTGGAGCTGTCATAAAGTGTTTATAATCACCGTAAACATGTACTACTACAGCTAATTTCTCTTTTCCAATATTCTAAAGCTGCTTCATAGACTTCCTTTTCCTATTTGGTCATTGACGCCATTGGAGTTTAAAAGTTTGTGATCCCTGCATGTTATATAATGCTAAGCAACTATTTATTACGTTGTTTCACTGTTTCCTTTTAACTAATTTAACCTGTGGTTTTCACATTACATAAACAAAGCTCTGCTCTACAGTATTTCCAGTATCAATCTTTTAAGTTTTATTTAAAGTTTACTCCATGTCATTTCTTGGAAACCATTTTCATAAATAAAAATGAAATATATGCACTGCAAAAATAACTCCAATATAGAAAGTGTATACACAATACAACTAAATAGCAAAAACATGAACGTGAATTTCCACACTTTAAATTTGTCTCATCTAAATGCTTTAGAACAGTGGTTCTGAACCTGAGCAATTTTGCCCCTCGAGTATATTTGCTGTGTCTGGAGACATTGTGATGTTACGACTGGGAGTAGAATGCTACTGACATGTGCTGAGTAGATACCAGGGATGATCCTAAGATTCTACAACGCCTGCTTCACAGACATGGTAGAGACGGCTCCTCTACCCCATCTTAATAAAGATTTCTCCGCCAACAAATGTTCATGCTGCGATGAAGAAAGCCTGTCACAGAGCACCTAATATGAAGCTCTTTACTACATTTGCCAAATGTATGATCCTGTGCACTGCTCTTTGGAAAAACCAAAGGAAACTAAAAATTCTTTTCTTGAAGGACCATTTATGCAAGAAGAGTAAACAAATACGAAAGACGCAATAATTCTTTATAAACCACATAGTTACGTTGAACTAGTCAAGCAGATTTAGCCTTCAAGAGCAGGACACCAAATATCAAGAAACTTAAATTGCACGTTGTTTCCCTTGGTAAGAAGAGACTCCTGTTGATACTGGGTTAGCTGCTCAGCACTGCTGCATTGTTGCAGCCACCTGTGCCTCTGACTCAGGGACTCAAGGCTATTGCTGCCCCTTCCTGCAAGGAGAATGACAGCACAGGGGGAAGAGGCAGTGTGGTCCTGTTCGTGCTAGTAGTAACCTTTCCCTTTAATCAAGAAAAACATGAATCTTTACTGGAAACATCCAGTCTACTTCTGGTTACCTGTGAGTGGTCAGAAGTGCACTGCATAAGGAGCATGGGGAAGCAATTAGTTAGATTTTTAACCACAATAGTGCAGTAACAGTGCAGAAAATAGTTGAAACTCTATTGAGTTGGTCACTGAGAAGTTTCTACTACAAATACATATATTCATTCTATAGTTTACAGAAGAAACTGAGAGTGTTGCTTTCAACTGAAAAAGAATGGAGATCTGAATTATATTTAAATGTTTATCTAAAAAGGGTGGCACAATTGATAAAAGTTAACTCACTTCCCACATAAGAATTGCAGAGTGAAAGCTTGGCAAATTTGCAATCATGGAGAATATTTATGGCTTTGTTCTTAATCTGAAGCAAAAAGAAAAGTGTGAAAATATATATTGAAACGCTACATATTTACTTTAAAATGAGTCTGGGAATTAACTTAGTCAACGCATCTCTCAAGTAATATTTTTGTTTTTCCCTTATAAGCTCTACAAAACCAATTATTTTTAAATGAAACTTAAATAATTGTGATTGATAATTAATTTGTAGTTACCAATGTGAATACATTACATAGTTGTTTTTTTTTTTTTTTTTATTCAAACCAACCAACAGAAATCTCAGAAAGTCCTTGGGAAGCAAGTATATATATATATATATATATATATATATATATATATATATATATCGTTCCAGAAGCCCTTTGCTTCTAAGAACTAACAAAGCCTTATTTCTGTATTTTGCTGTACATTATTTTCCTGTTTTCTATGTCTCAGAACAAACGTCTCATCCCCAAATCCCACTAACATAGGTTTCGTCTCCATGGAAAAGCAGCTGTAATGACTCAAAGAAAAATCAAGAAAGAAGATGATAAAGGTCATAACCACTCAGGATTCTTATTCCCGCAGGCAATAGAGATTCTGTAATATCAATCAAAGCTCCCTGAGAAGGCTCACCTTACTGATGTCTTCTTTGGCGTTGCTATGGCCTTTGTTGCTAGGGAACCACGCAGTCCAAATGATTTTCTGAAGAAATGGCCTGCTATTGGTACTGAGTCATGACCTGAGACTAGCAGTAACATTATTTTATACTTCACAGAGGCTACCAACCCATGCTCTTCTTTCAACATCAGCTACATGAAAAAAAAAAAAATCAGGAAAGGGAAAGTCAATTTGACATGGCCTCAAGTAAGGGATCTTTGTACCATGATGTTAAAATATTTTATATTTTTAGCACTGTCAATCCCTGTAAATCTTGTTAAGAAACAATGCCATAGTCAGAGATTCTTTGAAATAGTACTTGTGCCAAGAAGGTAAGATACCTCTTCTCATTACATTACCTAAAGGATTCTTTAATTAAAACCAAGAAGTGAAAAATAAAGATATACATATAATTATTTATTTTACAAAGATTTTAAGTAACACTTGTTGATTATAGATCCACTTTAACTATAAGAATGCTTTCATTTCTACTCCGTAAAGTTTTAAAATGGAATGCTGCTTTTTAAAAAAAATTTGCCTTCTAATTTAACTGATTTCTCAAAAGAAATATGATTCTATCTCATGATTTGTATTTCACTATGAAATTATCCATTGTGTGTTCTTTCTTCGGTAGGAAAATGATCATAACCATAATAGGTCATTAGGACCTCATCACCTGATAAGCAGTATTTAAAATACTGTAACAAATCTGGCAGTACTGAAACTCATGAACTTTTTCATATATGCCATGAATCTCAATTAATAATTCTTCAAATTTGAATACATTTAATGATTTTTAAATGCCATTTTACATCATACTTAACGAAATAATGTGATAGACCAAGATACTCTGACTTAAAAGCATCTGCCTTGAGAGCCCCTTAGTTTTATTTGGGTTTCTACAAACAGGGACACTTTTAATAAACAAGACCATAAATGTACAATAGGAAAGAGTAAGGTTTTCCTCTGTTTTCACTGTTTCAAAAATAAGGGAAGTAATCCTGCAAATCATGGGTATTTAATAACTTTATTTTATTAAAAAGTAGATATTTGATGGCTATAAAGGGTTTATGTCACATATAGAGATTAAACATGATAGCACAAAAGCTTGAGGAATAATAGAATTATATTGCCTTTCATAACATTTTTATATTATAAGTGAAGGGGTGCAATTACTTTTTATATATTTTAAGTTATGGGGTACACGTGCAGATCATGCAGGATTGTTACAGAGGTATACACGTGCCACGGTGGATTGCTGCATCCAACCCCCGTCATGTAAATTAGGTATTTCTCCTAATGTTATCTCTCCCCAATCCCCTGCTATCCCACCCCACAACAGACCCCAGTGTGTGATGCTCCCCTCCCTGTGTCCATGTGTTCTCATTGTTCAACAACCACTTATGAGTGAGAACATGCACTGTTTGCTTGTCTGTTCTTATGTCAGTTTGCTGAGAATAATGGTTTCCAGCTTCATCCATGTCCCTGCAAAGGACATGAACTCATCTTTTTTATGGCTGCATAGTATTCCATGGTGTATATATGCCACATTTTCTTTATCCAGTCTATCACTGATAGTTATTAGGGTTGGTTCCAAGTCATTGCTGTTGTGCATATTGCTGCAAAAAATATATGTGTACATGTGTCTTCATAGTAGATTGATTTATAATCCTTTGGGTACATACCCAGTAATGGGTTGCTGGGTCAAATGGCATTTCTGTTTCTAGATCCTTAAGGAATTGCCACACATTCTTCCACAATGGTTGAACTAATTTACACTCCGACCAACAGTGTAAAAGCGTTCCTATTTCTCCACATCATCAAGAGGAAGGATATTTTCAATTCAATTCAGTTTTAGAATGAATTAGTGATGTATATGTACAAAATTAAGCAGGTGAAAGCTTTGGTAATTAATAATTATACATATATATTTATTGCACTTTAGGTTCTGGGGTACATGTGCAGAACACACAGGATTGCTGCATAGGTACCTACATGGCAATGTGGTTTGCTGCCTACATCCCCCCATCACCTATATCTGGCATTTCTCCCCATGTTATCCCTCCCCAACCTTCCTACCCCCTTCTGTCCATCCCCTATACTCCCCTCCAACAGACCCCAGGGTGTGATGCTCCCCTCCCTGTGTCCATGTGTTCTCATTGTTCAACACCTGCCTATGAGTGAGAGCATGTGGTGTTTCATTTTCTGTTCTTGTGTCAGTTTGCTGAAAATGATGGTTTCTAGCTTCATCCACGTATAATATAGTTGAAAAACTAATCAAAGATCAGGGAGAAATATCAGAGTAGCTCTGTTATACCTTTCAAAATTTTAGCACATGAATAAAGTTTAACAATAATAAATATGCTAAGTATTGTTAAATTGTTGAAATTATGTGCTTCAAAACAGATTAAAGTTGTTCAATAAGAAGAAATAGTTCCTGTTTTTTTTTGTTTACATTGTTGTTTTTAATGTATTTTTTGTTTTCTTCTTTCAGATACTCTTTTCTTTTCAAATATTCTAAAATAATTTAAGAAGTGTATGTTTTTCCAAAGGAATGTGAATTGAATAATGAAAAGAAATATATATATTTAGTAATTTAAAGGAGTTTATATTTGTGAAAAATAATGACAATGAAGCCTGGGGAAACAAAACTACTCTCAATAGAAGTTTAATATGAATGTGTTTGTGATGTAAATATTTTGTTATGAATTATATAAATATTATGACGTAGGTAAGTCAGAGGAAGCCTAAACAAAATATTTTTGACTAATAATAGTTTTGAATCATAAGAATTTTTAAAAATCCATACTGATTTTACAGACATATATTTATTTTTTTTAGTTTTACTAACTTTTAAATTAATAGCAATTTTACCACCACATGTACTGTATAAATTAATGTAGAATATGAGAGTTTTAAAATACTGTCATTAAACATGAATTAGGTGATCTTTCTTCTGACATATTAGCTTAGAAAAGTGTACTCTAAATGTATTACCTAAGGTAACTTTGAAATTGATCCCCAACATTTAGGTTCAACTGTGAAGTCGTTTCTGTTTTTTAAATTTTCTCTTACTCTTACTTTGCTTTGTTAATTTTCATCTAAATTTAATTTCTCCAGTGAAACTAATCAAATTCTCAAGTTAGATACTAATAAAAATGTGCTAATAGAGCAGGCAGGATTTCTAATTTGTCATGCAGTGCCCTTTATGTAACAAACCTCATTCTTTTTTTTTATACAAATCACATGGATGGAAAAATATCACCAAAAATTATTTGTATGGCAGAAATGCTAAATATGCATATTCTGTGAAATAAATTAATGGCCCTTATTTTTTATTTTAATTTTTATCACTATGGGTTATTTTGTATTCTAAAACCCTGATTCATAAAATGGGTAAAAATAGTGTTTTTGGTCAATTTTGCACGACTTTTTTTGTGTAGAGCGTGTGTTACCGCGAAACAATTTTATGTTAATATTATGATACAAATATCCACTCTGCTGTTTACCACAGAAGAATCATTTTTAGAGATATTAAGTACTAACAAGTAGTTCTTTTGAACATTTCTGGTTATCTGGGTGATGTCAGAAGAGAATAATCAGGCAAAAAAAGAAATTTTTCTTTTTCCAATCAGTTACTATAGAAAAAGAACGGCCTTCATCTATAGATTAACTAAAGTATATTGACCTTTAAAAGAGATTCTATTTCTGTTTCACATGCTAATGGAGCCCACTTCTCTCCCATTTTGGGGGGAAATCCCTAAAGAAGGAAGCAACTATCACCTTTTTCTCATTTTTATTCCTAGTACGGGATGAATTTCAGTTTAAATCTTTACTTGGCATTTAGCATAGGTTGACTTGATTTCTACATTCTTGTCTTTATGAACCCAGAGTGTCTTGTCCTTTCAATCCCTGTCTCTATATCTCTCTCTCTCTCTGTCACACACACACACACACACACGCACCCCTGAAATTAAAACTGAAACACACTCACATAAGGCATTTTCATTTGCAAGCCCATTTAGAGGTTGTAAAGATGGACCAACTGTCCTTATTGGTTTTTTCAACCAGCTGGAGATCCAATTATTAGGAACGTAAATATGCACCATATATAGATGAGATAGAGAGGCATCTATAGATTTGTGTAAATGTAGATATTAGAAATATTAGAAAAAATATCTGTGCCGGGCAAGGTGGCTCACGCCTGTAAGCCCAACACTTTAGGAGGCCGAGGTGGGCGGAACATGAGGTCAAGAGATAGAAACCATACTGGCCAACATGGGGAAACCTGGTCTTTACTAAAAAAGACAAAATTAGGTGGATGTGGTGGCACGTGCCTGTAGTCCCAGCTGCTAGAGCAGCTGAAGCAGGAGAAGCGCTTAAACCCAGGAGGTGGAGGTAGCAGTGAGCCAAGATCCTGCCACTGCACACCGGCCTGGTGACAGAGTGAGACACTGCCTCCAAAAAAAAAAAAGAAAAGAAAAGAAAAGAAAATTGTACTAATATTTTTGTGACAGAAAAATTTTAAAAAGGAATCATAAAGTGACTATACAAACATTTTTTTAAAATTTATAAAATTATCTTTTTCTAATTCCCAGGCATTTTTTTAATGCCTTGTTTGATGATACTTATGCATGCACGCCATATACAGATATATTTCCCTGTGGTTACTTTCCTGAAAAAGCAAATTGTGTCAGCAGGGGTAAATATAATGATTTGCTAATGTTTTATACTAAAAATTATTTTATGATACATGTTTTATAGAATATTCAAATGTGTATTGATTATATATTTTTATTTCTTTGCTTTTCAATTATTTTAGAGTCATGCATATTAACTACATTAATTTATGGTAAACTTAGTATCTTATACATTTTTGGTATTTATATAATATGTATGCATACACACTCATATATATATATCTGTGGGTTTAGTATATAAATGCATCATGTGTGCTAATAACTTTATGTGCATATTGGATTTTTAAAATTCTACGAAGTATTATTATTCCTATCTTACAAAGAAGGAATAATAACCAGCCAACCTTTCTTACAGAAGAAATATTTCATTTATGTTATTAGGTATGACTGTCAAGCACATAGTCTTTCTATGCTGCTTCATTCACCTCAATAGAAAATAATAATCGCTAGAAAACACACATAATAGGAATTATTTCCATGGATATACATTCCTCTTCTGCATGTTATTTTATTCTCTAATTTATGTATATTTACTACCTTTAATTTATAATATTTAATATACATTGAAGAGAGTTTCTTTTCCATTCAGATGTGTCAGACTCACTGTGAAATTGCTGCATAAGCATTCCATTGTGTGACCACAGTATAATCCATTTAAGTATCTCAAACTAATGCCTCTTTGCAGTGTTTCCAATCTTGCTATCATAAGCAGTGCCTTAATAAATACTCTTATTCACAGTTATTTTGGCATATGTGCTAGCGCATTTGCAGAATGAAGTCCTGAATGAGTAATTTCTTGTGTAAATTATTTACGCATATATATTGATATATAGGACCAAACTATCATCCATAAATGCTATAACAATTAAATTTTCCCAACACTATTTGAGCAGGACAGCTTGTTCATATTCTGGCAACTATGTACTAGCAAAGCTCTTGAAAATCTTAGTCAATGTGAAATTTAAAAAAGAAGGGAATACCTTCCCATTTTAGATTGAATAATAAATATCATACATAACAAATAAGGAAGAATCTAAGTAAAACTTCTTTATGAATTTCAGATGTTGTAGCTATTGCTGTGAAACCTCCAAGCTATGTGGCATGGATGAAATCATAAAGTTATGTTAGCAGCATTCAGAAATTTAGCAGATAAGATCTAACACATAAAGGTATTGTACTTAGGCTTTATAGAGGTAATTTTTATGATTTTTAAATTTTACATAGCATAAATTAATGTTAAAAATATATTTTACAACATGCTATTAGTAAGTAACAGAATAGTATTTTGATTGATTTAGAAAACACTAACAGGTGATATATTTAGGATATTTCTTTGTTCCTTTCTACTAAGTTGTATAGTAACTTAGTGACTCTATTATACTAAAAAAAAACAGCAAACACTTTCATGCTATTGTCTTGACAACAAAACTATTCATAATCATTGAAATAATGGATTTTAGTTCCCCAAGATGTTTGAAGCTACTTACATATGAAGGGTTGACAGGAACTGTGACTCTAGCTTTAGAATCAACTTCCCAGGAGATAAGGTCTCAGTGCAGTGATGGGAAAAGAAGTAACTTTAGGTTTACACCAAACAGAAATTTCTTCAGTGAGAAATTTGCTCTTATTTACAAATCCTTAGATACAACCTTGACTATAGAGCTTTTTAAAAAAACTATTTACTATTGATTTTTATGGTAATTTACACACAATACTCATAGTTTTTAACTTACAGTCATGTTAGAAAGTGAAATTAACTCCGTATCTCTACTTTGAAGATAGTATTTTGGAAAGCTTTAGGGAATTATTTTACAGAGTTTCAATTATTGTCTTTTAGTTCAGTCATCAAATGATACTCTTAAATGTATGCAAATATAAATAATCAAATGCTGCCCAATACTCTATCCAAACAAAAGCAAAAATGCTATTTATTTACTATTAAAAAATGACAGAAATTCTGGTACATACTAACTCTTGTTTTCTTATTCTATAGTAAATATGTAAAAATAGTATTTTTAACTAAATATTATAAAATAATGCAAGATGTTAATACAGTCTACTGATTTTATTATTTTCACCTATTTCATTTTATTTTATTATGAACAATTTTAGTAAAAATTGTATTTTGTTTGGTTAGAGCATAAAATATTTCAAAATTTATTAAGCAACCATTGAATGACTTAAAACAACGACAAATAGAATATTTGGGGACTTTGTTTATCTAAAAATGTGTACACATGAAAACAGGTAGAAAATATGATTGAGTAATACTGGCCTATATTACATCTATGAAAGTAAATGTTACACAAATGTGTCTACAACCTATAGGTTTACATTACATATGCACATAGACAGAACTTAAAATAAGCTATTGAATATGTTGTTGCATAAAAACTGTATTTGAGACTTACATTGCAAACAAAGGCTGAATTTTTTTCTCTGTTAAAATAAAAAACATGAAGTTACTTTCTAATGCTACTATATAGTTTCAAAGGATTTTAAATGAAATTTCCTTGTATTAAATATTACTTTAAATTAGAAAATCTCTTTCTGTAATTAGGTAAGTAGTAAAATTATATTTTATGAACAATTATAAGTAAAAACAAAAGATTCAATCAAATTGTAAAACAGAAGTTGAGATTTAAACAGAATATGTAGAAGTAGACTTTAATATTATTTATATATATGTTAAATAATTCAACTGTTATTCTCAATTCAGGGGTATAAATGCAGGTTGATTACATAGTTATATGATGTGATGCTGAGTACAGATAATCCAATCACCCAAATAGTGAGCAGACAATATGATTCGGCTTGTCCCCACCCAAATCTCATCTTGAATTGTAACTCCCCAAATTCCCATGAGTCATGGGAAGAACCTGGTGAGAGGTGATTGAATTAGGAGGAAAGGTCATTCCTGAGCTGTTCTTATGATAGTGAGTGAGTCTCATGAGAGCTGATGGTTTTAAAAATGGGAGTTCCCCTGCACAAGCTTGCTCTTTGCCTGCTGCAATCCCTGTAAGAGGTGACTTGCTCTTCCATGTCTTCTGCCATGATTGCGAGGCCTCCCCAGCCATGTGGAACTGTAAGTTCATAAACCTTTTTCTTTTGTAAATTGCTCAGTCTTGAGTATGTTTTATCAGTAGCATAGACATGGACAAATATAGCATCCAACAGGTAGTTTTACAGGCAATGTCTCCTTCTCTCTCTCCTTCATTTAATAGTCCCCAGTGACTACTGTCCCCATCTGTATATAACTGTGTACTCAATGTTTAGCTTCCACTTATTATTACTTTTTTTAAAGAGCACCAATCCACATGTATTTATTGACTTTTCATTAGTTTAAATCCTTGAGGGGTCAGCATCACTCGGATTCTGTGTCCAACGGCCTTAGCAGGAAGGTGGCTTCGGAACTTGGCACGAACCATGCTGCTGTTTCCATGGGCCCGAGTCACCTTGCCCCAGATCACTCTGCTATTGTTTGCTTTGCCACCAGGACTCGCTGTGTTGTTCTTTGCTTTGTATATACATGAGCACATCTCTTGCCCAAATAGAATTCTGTTTCATCTCGGGCATAAACACCTTCGGTTTTAAGAAGAGCTGTGCGCTCCCTTTGGTTCCGGAGACCCCACCTATAGCCGGCAAAAATAACCTTGGACCACAGCCTTCCAGACATAGTTCCTTGTGTAAGTCCTGTTCCCAGCAGGCCCCCACATTTCAGCAGCAGGTGCCTCTCTACCCTCCACAAGTGCCCGGCTTCCAGTTATAAGTGAAAACTTGCAGAATTTGGTTTTCTATTTTTGTATTAATACACTTAGGATAATCACCTCCACCTTCATCCATGTTGCTGCAAATAACATGATTTTACTCTTTTTTATGGCTGCATATATTCTGCGATGTATATGTATCACTTCTTTAATCCAGTCCAATGCTGACATGCGCATTAATTGATTTCATGTCCTTAGTATTGTGAGTGCAGCAATGAACATATAAGTGAATGCATCTTTTTTGTTGAACGCTTTATTTCCCACAATAAATGTAATGGAATTCCTGGGTTGAATGGTAGCACTTGCTTTTTGTTCTTTGAGAGATCTCCAAACAGCTTTCCATAGTGGGTGAATTAATTGACATTCTCACCAAAAGTATATAAGCATTTCTTTTTCTCTGCATCCTTGCCAGCATCTGTTATTTTGTTTTTGACTTTTTAGTAATAGCCATTCTGACTGGTTGAATTTATTCATTTAATCTAACTAAAATTTTGTATTATTTGACCATCATTTCCCAAACCTCCTATCCCTGAGTCTCTGAGAACCATGATTCTACTTTGGTTCTGTGAGTTCTACTTTTTGATTCTACTTAAAGGTAAAATTATGTGATACTTATTCTTCTGTGCCTGGCTGTCTTCCTTGTATGTGTGTGTGTGTGTGTGTGTGTGTGTGTGTGTGTGTATATATGTGTGTGTGTGTGTGTGCGTGTGTGTGTGTATTTATATATTATATTTATATGTAAAGAAATTTATAAAGAAGTTTCTTTATAATTCCATCTGCTGCTAGACATGGCTTAATTCCATGTCTTTGGTGAATAATGCTGAAATAGGAATGAAGGTTCAGATACCTCTTTGACATACTGACTTCATTCCCTTTGTATATATACCTAGAATTATTAGATCATATAATTCTATTTTTACTTTTGAGTAACATACATAATGTTTTCTTTTATGGTCTTTTAAAATTTTTTTCTCATAAATGTTTTATAGCTTTGAGCATACAGGTCTGCCACCCCATCATTAAATTTATTTGTATATATTATATTTTGTAGTTAATATAAACATGATTGGGTTCTTGATTCCTTTTCTTTCTTTTCTTTCTTTCTTTCTTTTTTTTTTTTTTTTTTTTTTTTTTGCATAGATCCTTGTTAGTGGATAAAATAATACAGAGTTTTGTATGGCAATTCTGTATCCTGTAACTTTACTGAATTCACTTATAACTGAATTTATTGACGGAAATTATGTTGCTTATTCTACCACATTTTCTTGATATCTTGGTTTATAATTTTTTTTGTCTGGGTGTTTTATTTTGTTCTAGTTAAATTTTGTTTGGGTTTGCCATTTTATACTTGATTTCTAGGAAGAAAAAAAGACAGGTTAAATTTAGAACCCCCATATTCAAAGTAGACATAAGCCTAACTTTACAAGTTTAAACTAGGAGGAGATAAAACATACAATTTAAAAATTGTATTGAGATGATAATATTTTTAAATTACTATTGTAATGAGTCCTTTACTGTTAAATCAAATGCTATCATCTAACTATCTAAAATATTTTCATATCTGAGTTTCTTATTCTAAAAGAAGCCATAATATATGGGTATTTTGATATCTAGCACTGCAAAAGTAAAAAATTATGCTTTATAACATATCTTTATTGGATTATGTATAGGGTAATTACATCATAGATTTTGAAATTAATCTCAGCATGTTCAGAGGAGACCTTGCATAACCCTCCTGAATTCCAACTGTGTCACTCACACAGCTTATCAGAAGGAATTATTCTTGTGTAAGTTTGCATGAGACACACCACAGATTCAGGATACTTCTACATTTCTCTAGAATGAAAACATCTGAAACTCATTCTCCTAGTAATAATAGAATTTCAGTCTGACTCACTCAGTTCTCTAATAATTCACGGTGTCATAAATTTGTTGATTGAATTCAGTAGGTTTATAAACAATGTAAAAGAAACTGGCTCCAAAAGAGACTTAACGTTTGGCCATGGTCTCTGTCACAAAGCAGCTAGCATTTTCCAGAGTTGGGATAGTGATAAAACAAAATAACCATGAAAATAATGGCCTATGTCTCATATGTGTAAATAAACTGATACTTAAAGTAGTTTAAACAAAGTATAATAGTCTGTTAATCACATGTGGCAGACACCATTACTCAAAAATTCTAAGAATACATTAACAACCTGATTAAATAATTCAGTGGTTACTCATTGGACTAAAAGGCCCTAAGGTTCATTTCTTTCCATCTTTATGTGCCAGGTTACTGCAGAAGACAACCAGGCTCAGTGCAAACATGAAGCAAGGAATCAATTTCCTTTCTCTAAGAAAAATGCCCACAAAATATTTATACTTACTTACAAACTTAGCCAAAAGAATAGCAGTATAAAAAGCAAAACAGTGGATCCTTTTTTTAGTAGCACAATGGAGAAGGAGAAAATTCCATTCTATAGAACTAACCAGGTCTAGAAAAACATATTTAATCAAAGAAAAAAGGGTAAGTAAAAATAAAGAAATTTTAACATCATTTTTAATGTAAGTACTTTATTATAAAAAAAATCCCTTGTTTCTAATAACTACATAATACTAGGAATGAAAGACAAGGAATGTTAGAATTGCAGAAGTAAACCTTTGATATTAAGCTATACCCAATATCTATTACATCATAACAAATCCAACATAATTCTGAAAATTGTTTCTATATCAAATACAATTATTCATTTTATATAAGACACTGTATTTCTTAAAAACAAATTTGCATTGGGTTCCATTTTAATTTTTAATTCCATTTATACAGTTTAATTTTCATTTTTACTAAGCCTTATCCTTGAAAATAAATTCATTATATACTTATTGAATAAAAGATAATAGAGTAAATGCTTAATGTTTAGATATTTAAAAGACTTCAGTAATTACTTTTAATATGCTAGTAAAAGCCAACAGATAATAGGTGTGATTGGAACCACCATATTTATGAAATTCTCTAAAATATACTGGCTTTCATTGAGCTTACATTAAATATGAGATTTTTAAATATAGAAAGTTATTGTAAAATATACACAGAAAGTTAAATGTCAAGGTAAAGGAGTGAACTTATGAACTGACAATGTATTATGTTAAACACACTTCTGCATGTTTTAATTACATTTCCTGATTCAACAGATAAGTAGGAAATAAATATTTTAAATCAGGATTAATAATAAAACCCTCTGGTATTGAGTGCTAAGCACAATTCAGAAAATATATATATTTATGTATGACTATTTATAATACTCTCCATTTAATCTCCTTCAGATTTCTAAGGACATAAAAATAATGCTTTAAGCAACACTGGACTCTAGATATTAACTACTTTGCATTTTTAATTTTGCCAGTAAACGGAAAGGAACATAAAGCAGATAAATCATTGGTGAAATCTGTCACACTATAAGTGATCAATTAAATAAAATTCCTTTTTGCTTCTATGGTTTATTGCCTTATTACAGATACCTTCCTGACATTAAATATTTTTATTTTCACCTTATAAATAAATGTGCTGATTGCTAGTTTCAGCCTGAACACATAAAGAGCTTACAATTTCCTGTTCTTACAAGAAATAGCTGACTGTTTTTGGACCCATTCAATAACCAGGGTGATACAGCAAACCACTGTTCCCAAAATCTGAAAAGACAGGAGCATCTGGTATATACAACTACATATACATATAGTTATATTAATAGAAATATATAAATAAATGTAAATTAATAATTTTTATGAAGTTTGGTAGTGTCTATTAAATTTTAAAACACTTTGGCCTAGAAATTTTCCTTCTATGAATTTATCAAAGAAATGCAATACTAACAATAAGTTGCAGTTTCTAGGATATTTACCAAAGTACATTATATATCAAAGAGAAAAACATAATTAGAAGATGTTTAATGTTCCAAAAATGATTTAGTTCTATGGTTATTAATCTGGAAAATAGTTGTATTTTAAACTAAAGAATCAAATTTCAAAAATAAAATGTATAGCCAATCCCATTTTATAGAAATACAGTGTGGAAATAAATGAACAGAGCATATACATTTACTTTATTTTTAATTGACACATTATAATTATACATATTTACAGGTTACAATTTGATATTTTGATCTATATATATATATATCTTCTAATGATGAAATGTTAAAAGTGGCACATCTATCACTTCAAACATTGATCATTTCTTTGTTGTAGAAATATATAAAATCCACTGTTTACCTATTCAAGACATAAAATACCTTATTTATTTTTTTACTATTATCACCCTATTATGCATTAAGCATGAATGCTTGTTCTTTGTTTTTAAATTGTGACATTGTAACTGTTAATCATCTTCCTCTGTCTCCCCTACCTGGCCCTCCTCAGTCTCTGGTAATTACTGTTCTATTACTTCTATGACAGTAATTATTTTAGATTTTGCATAAGAATGAGAACATATGGTATTTGTCCTTCCATGTCTGACTCATTCTGCTTAACTATATGTCCTCCAGTTTCATCTTTGTTGTTGCAAATGCCAAAATTCCATTTTTCAATGGAATAGTTTTGTTGTTTATACACCACAATTTCTTTATTTGTTTATTATATTAACACAGGTTAATTCCATGTCTTGAATATTGTGAACAGTGTAACAATAAATATAGGACTGCAGGTATTTCTTCAACATACTGATTTTATCACCTTTCAATATATACCCTGTAATGAGATTTCAGAATCATATGTAATTCTGTTTATTTTTTAACTTCTATAGTATTTTTTATAATTGCTACAATTATTTACATTTTCACCAACACCATACTATGGCTCCCTTTTCTTTCCATCCTCACCAACACTTATTATGTTTTCTCTTTTGAATAATATTCAGAAAATTACTAAAATATAAATAATCTAGTTTTAACTCTAATTCTAAACCATGATTATTGTGAATTTATATAATTAATTTGAGGCATAAGGATACTTTCAAATGTAAATATAAAGAGTTACAATTGGAAAGATATGCTCAAATATGAACTATACTTTGGTATATACACTAATGATTAACATGTTAAATGTCTGTGTACTTGGACAAGGATTTGCCTTGTCATTCAGCCAAAATGATCTGAGGATGGATTGTAGGCCAGATACTACATAACATAATATTTTCTTTAGAATATACATTTTATTCTTTGGTGTTAAATAGTTTAGTAAATTATGTTACTTAGAAACTTTCCTTTTGCTCAATAACAGTGCCAGAAAGGAAAACAAAGCAACATTTCAACTAATAGGAATGAAATCTATTAAGCTAAGCAGTAGTTGATTCAAAAATAAGATAGACTCAACTCCTAACGTTGGAGAAAAGACCACTAAGAGCAGTTAAATAGGCAGTTTGTAATGTATGCCATGAGTAAAACTTGCCACCAGAGAAGCAGGGTCTGAAAAGAAATGAGAAGAAACAACTTCAGCAAATACCAATTAGGAGATTGACCTCCATGATAAAATGATAACTCGGTGATGGTTCACAGACCCTCAAAAGGCCTCTCCATTCTTTTAATTAGCTGTCCAACTCTTCTCAGTGTGAAAGGATGAGTCTCATATTGGCTGCTGGCTTGTTCTCTTGCGTATATGGATTACTGGAATAACATTGATTAAATTAAGTTATTCTAACCAATTATGCTGCCTGTGTGCATTATAAGAAAGATGTTATTTATTTAATTACTTTCTCTAGAAGGGGGCTATATTTTCTACAGATAAGAACTGACTTAATGATATAACAAATGAAGAATACAAAAAGTTTGGCTTATATAAGCTATTTTAAACTAAACTTTTAGATTTTTAGGGTTTCCCATCTCCCTAAAAAATACATCTATTAACAAAAAAACCATCTAGTTCTGAGATTCTGCCTCTTTTTCAGCTTGAACTCACAGTTTCAATTCTAGGTTTTCACAATTGATTTAAATGGCAAATGTTTAATCTACTCTAATCCCACATTTTAGGGCACAGGATTTCATTTTCACCTGTATACCAAAGCTTCAAAAACAGTAACTGGATATTAACTGATTCGTAAGCATGAGAATTCTTACAGCCGGGATTCTAACATAAACCTGTTTTGTTCATCTGCTTCTCATGCTTTTCACTTTACTTATTTTCCATTGAACCAGTTTGGTAGCTAAGATTCTGGTGTCTATCTATAGATGACATTTTGACTATAATGCGAAATGGCTGGTTGCATTTTTTCCCAAATACCATTAGTCCGGATCCTCTGTCTTTGTAGTAATCAGCATAGTAACGTTTGCTTGAAAGAACATCTATCTGAATTAGAGTGAGTCAGATCTAAGTTTAATTCTCCACCCTAGTCTCTGGTTGTGAGAACAAGCTTTGGGATAATGGGTGTATCATTTAGCATTCAGCAAAGAAAAAAAAAAGGCATACCAATTATTATAAAAGACAGAAATTAGTATTTTAAAATGTGTTAATTAGATAAATGTATTAACTAGATTACTTCAAAAATAAGAAGAGAACTTTAAGATATTATAGAGGTGACAAGTGTGGGGAGTAGGTACCCTCCTAGATCTGAAGAAATTTGGTAAGAGGGAGGAATGATGAAAATGTGGGAAACAAGAGTGGTACCTTATGGAGCTCAAACTCTTTCAGCAGCACAGAGCAGAGTATAGAAGGGTGAAGATTTGGAGCTGAGAGATTAATTACTTAAAACTTGTCCACAACTGGGCTAATATGACGTGTTTAGAAATAAAGAATAGATAACCTGTAACGTGTAATATATAGCATATATAATGGCAGGCACTCAGTGTGTGAAAAGCGCACTGATAATTATAATGATGACGGTGCTTGCGATAATAACCTGAACATCCAGATTCTTTGCCTGGAGATGATTATAAGCTTTGAAAATATTCAACGCTGACATCAGAGTGTTCCCTCCTCCAACACCAGCATTAATTTTCTGGAGCTTTTTATGCGTTATCTTGCTGTAAATAACCATCTGTGTTCTAACACATTTAACATAAGAAAACCACAGAGAATTAAGAATATATAAAACACAGAAATAATGAAATACTAAGTAATGAACTCAGAGAGTTTTTGACTTGCAGTTCTTTCAGCTGCAACCCGTTTGGTATCACCCATAGTGTAACTAGTCACATCGTGCGGTAATAAATTGCAGTATTAGCAGCATTCTATAATCTGCCAAAGAAGTCTCTTAAATCTGAGTCTTACATGGGTCTGTGTGCCACAGCTGTGACATTCACAAATGTATCTTTATTTATGTAGATTTCTTCCCCCTGCCGGCTTCTTTTTCTGACTAAAGCATTTCCAATCGATATCCTTGTAGCACCCCACTTGTTTCTGCCTACTCTACCAGATGAGACAGAACGTCTGGAAGTGGCTGGAATGAGGAAGAATGTCCTTCCTCAGTTGTAAATGTCACAGTTGTCCTCTGTCAAGGTCCTTTAACCTGGAAAGTAGGGTTTTTTATGTAGAAGGCTCTATGTGTATTGCACGTCAGTTACTTTCTCCCTCCGCCTGCCATAGCCTATAGGGGGTCTTTCTTTGATCTCCAACATTATAAGATGATATGAGTTCAGGAGAGAAAGCCCATGAAAGTATGGGGGATGCCCCAGGACTGTAATCTCAGGAATTCCTCGCTCTAAAGCTGCTCCCTCCTCACCCTCCAGCAATCCATCCGTTATCATTTCAGTCATCCTATCACTCGTAGCTTCAGTGGCGTCTGCTCCAGGTAAGCAGATCTTGTATGTATAATATACGAAAATGTTTTAATCCTTTTCTTCCAACAATTATTATTATAGGATTTTGAATTAGGTAGTTTTTAAAATAGCTTAGAAACCAAAAAGCCCACCTGACTTAAATCCAGAAATTTTGTTTAACTTCTACAAGTAAACTATATTTAATGAAATTGTTCTATTTATACAGTTGTTACCGAAAGATAACTAAGCAAATTGATTTTAATTTGATCATTCGAAATCGCTAACTCTATTTACGTGTGTGTGTGTGTGTGTTTTAAGTAGCTTTTCTCCATGGCACCTACATATATAAATTATATATTTTAAATAATAACTAATCTCGAAGTCATCTATGGTATGTAAATAAATGTAGCATAATGGAGGAATACAAAACCATAGTAAATACTTTCAAATATCTGCCCTATGGAAGTTAGTTTTCAAATATAAATGAGTAGAGAAATACTGTACATATACGCTATTTGAAGGTTTCCTTTGTTTTTTTTTCTTGATACAATGTTATTAAGGGATTGTTGAGAATTATTAATTTGTCATTTACATATAATATAGTTAATTAGCATTGAAATATTTGTTCAAAAATATAAATGTGTATTGAACACTGTGAATCATATTAATTCAGACATTTGATGAATATTAGACACCTAGTATATATAAAATCTTTGGGACTAAAAGTAAGTAGAATTATATGCCAGTACAAAGGCATGAATACCGTCCTTATGAATTTATATACATTATTTAAATCACACACACAAAATTAAAATTCCAGTTAGGATGTGAAGTATAAACCATTCTTTTTGCTTGTATCTTCCTGTTGAGTACAGATTTGTACACATACTAATTGTCTGTTTGGAAACTATCTTGTGAAGTGTGCTCTTTTATGTCTTTGGCCCAGTGGTCTTTAGTGTCTCTTGTCTTTTTAAAATTAATTTATAAGACTTTCATATACATATACTGAAAAGAAACCTTGGTCAGTTATGTATGTTTGCCTTACTATTCATCTTTTCCATAAAATAAGTATTTAATACATAACAATTAAACTTAATAAATATTTAATTTTCCCAGCACCATTAATTTAATAGTCTATTACTTTCTTATGCGCTGTAATAACATCTCAGAATAAAACGAACATAACACTTTGAAATTTTTAGTTTTGTGCAGTCTAATGATGTACCTTGTGCCAATGCCAAATTTAAAAATCGGTGTCTTTATTTCCTATATTTAAGTCCTCTGCCATATCGTCTTCTTAATTTCTATATTTCTTCTTTTTCTTATTTTCATTCTTCTTTTTCTTTTCATCTACTTTCTTATTTTCTTTCTTCTCTTCTATTCCCTATACTCTCCAACTATCATTAACCCTTATACTTCTTGCTGAATTTTAAAGTCAGCATGTATTTTATTTAACAAAAAAAAAAAAACCTAGGCCGTGCGTCGTGGCTCATGCCGGTAATCCCAGCCCTTTGGGATACCGAGGCGGGTGGATCACAAGGTCAAGAGATCGAGACCATCCTGGTCAACATGGTGAAACCCCGTCTCTACTAAAAATACAAAAAATTAGCTGGGCATGGTGGCGTGTGCCTGTAATCCCAGCTACTCGGGAGGCTGAGGCGGGAGAATTGCCTGAACCCAGGAGGCGGAGGTTGCGGTGAGCCGAGATCGCGCCATTGCACTCCAGCCTGGGTAACAAGAGCAAAACTACGTCAAAAAAAAAAAAAAAAAAAAAAAAAAAAAAAAAAAAAAAAAAAAAAACCCTGTAGAAATTGGGTAGGAATTTTATTAAAAATTATCCTTAATTTGTAGATTAATTTAGGGATGATTTCCATCTACATTAAATCTAGTCATGCATCCATGTCCATGACATATCTCTATCTAATTAGCTGGTGTTATTTCCTCCAACAGTTTTGTCTAACTTTTCTCTGTAATGTTTTGAAAAATCTGTCCTAGCTTATTTATTTTCCATTTTAATTTCTGAAAGGTAAACAATCTAAAATCAAAAGTATGTTTTTTTTTGTATGCTACTCTCAGAACTAAATAGAAATTTATAAATTAAAAAAAATTTTTGAAAACTTCTAGTCTGGACAAGATGTCATAGACTTATTTCTTTTTCTTACCCAATCGTGTAAACCCTAGAATAATGCAAAAGAAAACCAAAGGAGAACTGTAGACGGTAGAAAGAAGGATGCAGCTTGAAGTGAGACTGTGGAACTTGAGAAATAACATAAAAGCAAGGGTTTTTGTTGTCGTTGTTTGGTTTGCTTTGATTTTGTTTTTGTCCCAGCACCCAGCAGAAGGTGGCAATCCAGGCCTGACATCTTCCAATCCAAACTAGTTCTGTCTAATTTTTTTCAGTAATGATTTCACAAATCTGTCCTAGCTTATTTATTTTCAATTTCTGGAAGGTAAACAATTTAATATCCAAAGTATATTTTAGTACAGTACTCTTAGAGCTAAATACAAAATTTTTAATTTAAAAAATCTGGGGAAACATTTAGTCTGGTCGAGATGACATAAACGTGTTTCCTTTCTTCAACTATGGAAGACATCCCAAGTAGATTCATTTTTTTCTAGGACGAAACTGGAGTCTCACAGACAACACCAGAGAAGCCTTACCTCTCCACCAACCATGTAATACCTTTACAAATAAATAGAAGTTATGATAAAAGAAGAAAAGCAAATCACAGAACCTCAAAAATACAATAACATAAATTAAAAAATAAAAATCATGCTTCATGGGCTCAATGGTAGAAACAGGATGACAGAAAATGAAATTGGTGAAGTTGAGGACAAATCAATAGTTTACTCAATCTAATAACAGAGAAAACAGATTTCCAGAGTGAAGAGACACAAGCACCTGTGAAGACATACAAAAGATCCTGTATTTTATCACGATAATTTCAGAAAGAGAAGTGAAAAATAATTGGGCTGAAAGAGTGTTTAAAGAAAATGACCAATAACTTCCAAATTTGGTAAAATACAGAAGAGATTTTTAAGAAACTAAGCAAATGTCAAACAGGACCAATTCAGAGTATTCTATGCCAAGACGTAACACAATTCAAACTTTTGAAAGCAGAAGACAAAAAACATGTTGAAAGCAGGAAGAGATAAATGGATTATTAACTACAGGGGACACCAATTCTATAGCAAATGGTTTTTAATTTGAATCAAAGGAAGCCAGACGGAAAGAAAGTCTTTCAAGCCAGAATTCTTATCTAGTAAAGTAATATTTTAGGGATGAAGTTGAAATAAAGACACTCTTAGATGAAGGAAATATGAAAGAATTTATCACTAACAGACTTACCACAAAAAGTAGCTAAAGGTACTTCTTCAAACAAAAATGACACGATAAAAAGAAAACTTAGATGATCAGGGAAAAAATACCAATGAAAAGAAATACGAATACATGTTATGTATCTTAGGATACTCATCACATCATACTATGCAGGGCGCGGCAAAAAGTCCTGAAAAGAAAACTTCTAAAGTAAATGCTTACATTAGAAGCACGAAGTGGCCTCAAATCAATAGGTTAAATTGCGATCTCAATAAACCAGAAAAAATTAAAGCAAAAATGTGAAAAGGAATAACAAATACAAACACAGATATCAATATAATTAAAATAGAAAATCAAAGGAGAAAATCAATGAAAATAAAACTAGTTATTTAAAATAAATAAATGAAATTGATAAACTCCTAGAAACATTGTCAAAAAGAAAAAGAGAAGATACAAATCACCCATATGGAGAATAAAATAGGTAATACTGTAACAGATTTTGAAGTCAATGAAAGTAATAGAATACTATAAAAATGGTTTATAATTCATCATCTTAGAAGAAATGGATCAATTTCTTCAAAGCCTCTGTGTTAGTCCATTCTAACATTGTTATAATGAACCACCTGAGACTGCCTAATTAATAAAAAAGGTTTAATTGACTGACCGCTCCTCAGGCTGTACAGAAGCATGGCTGGCAGACCTCAGGAAACTTACAATCGCAACAGAAGGCAGAGTGGAAGAAAGCATGTCCTACACGACTGGAACAGGCAAAGACAGCGAACCGGGAGTGCTACACAAATTTAAACAACCAAATCTCATTATTACTAATTCACCATCACGAGAACAACAACGGGGAAATTCACTCCCGTTATCCAGTCACCTCCCACCCGGCCCCTCTTCCAGCATTGGAGGTTACAATTTGATAGAATATTTGAGCAGGGTCACAAATCCAAACCATATCATTCTGCCCTGGCCCCTCCCAAGTCTCACCTCCTTTCCACAGAGCAAAATACAATTCTCCCTTCTCAACAGTCCCTCAAATCTTAACTCATTTCAACATTAACTCAAAAGTCCACAGTCTAAACTCTCATCTGATACAAAGCAAGTCCCTTCTGCCTATGAACCTATAAATCCAAAAACAAGTTAGTTACTTCTAGGACACAATGCAGGTACAGGCATTGGGTAAATACACCTGTTACGAAAGAGAGAATTTTGCCAAAACAAAGCACTTACAGGCCCCGTGCGATTCCAAATTTTTTGAGACAGGGTCTCACTCTGTTGCCCAGAATTGGGGGCAGTGGTCTTATCTTGGCACACCACAATGTCCACCTACCAGGCTCAAGTGATTATGTGCCTCAGCCTCTCTAATAACTGGGATTACAGGCGTGCTCCCCACACCCAGTAAATTTTTGCATTTTCAGTAGAGATGAGGTTTCACTATGTTGTCCAGGCTAGTCTCTAACTCCTTACTTCAAATGATCCACCTGCCTCAGCCTCCCAAAGTGCTGAGAAGTGTGAGTCACACCTAGGGAAGTTCTTAGACTGCACAACAAAACCACAATCCATAAAAGCCTAGATAATACCACATGTTCTCACTCATAGGCGGGTGATGAACAATGAGAACACATGGACACAGGGAGGGGAGCACTACACACTGGGGTCTATTGGGGGAATAGAGGAGAGACAGCGCGGGGGGCGGGGAGCTGGGGAGGGATAGCATGGGGAGAAATGCCAGATATAGGTGAAGGGGAGGAAGGCAGCAAATCACACTGCCACGTGTGTACCTATGCAACTGTCTTGCATGTTCTGCACATGTACCCCCAAACCTAAAATGCAAGAAAAAAAGTAAAATTTCCCCCCAAAAAAGCCTAGATAAATAAATAGACACAATTTAAAACATTTTCTCCATAAAAGACCATGTAAAGACAATGAAAAAGGCAGACTTTAAATTTTCTAACTATATATTTTAAAAGGACTAATCTGAAACATATGAAGAACTCTGGAAACTGAAAAGTTAAAAAACAGCACAAGCTATGAAGAAACATTTCAATAAACAAGATGGATGGCAAGTAAGGAAATAAAAAGATTTTCAACATCAGTAGCCTTCAGCAAAATGCAAATTAAAAGTACAATAAAATATCACTAACTATGTATGAGAATGGCAAAAACATAAAATAGTGATGCCACAAAATGATGAGAAGGATGTAGAGAAATTGATTAGATATTGATGGTGGCAATGAAAATTTGCATAGTCACTATGGGGGATAATTTTGTGATATTTTGTAGAAATAAATATGCGGTTATCAGGTAACCCTACCTACCGTTACTGTCTCGGGCATTTATCACAGATAAGTGAAACTTGTACATAAATATTCACAATAGCTTTGTTCAAGTCAGTCAAACACTGGAAACAATCTAAGTGTCCTTTCACAGATCAATAATTCCACTATGGTATGAAGGACACAGATAAGCCGTGGTACTCCATACTATAGAAAACTACTTATCAATAGAAGCATTCAAACAATTAATATACGAAACAACAATCTAAATCAATCTCCAAGAATTATTCTGAGTGAAAAATGCTAATCCTAAAGTGTTACATACTCTATGGTTACATTTGCATAATATTTTATATTCCATTTTTATAAATGAAGAGCATATTAGTAGTTGCAAGGGATTGGGAAAAAGGAGGAGAATGTGATACTCAGAGGGCTAACATAAAAAAGGAGTCTTATGTTAGTTAAGCTGTTCAGTATATTGACTATGTCATTGGATATACAAATATACACATGGAATTGTATGTATAAAACTCACACACACACACCTACATAAACGCACACATTTCACAAGTAAAAAAGTGAAGATTAGAAGAATATTGGTAGATTATCTTAATATCCAAAAATATTCAGCCATTAATCATAACCCAAAAATAGAAAAAAATACATACTTTTTGTTTTTGTACTCTACATGTAATTTCATCTACGTTGAGAATCTTATAAATACTAGAAATTAAATGTGTGTCAATATATTAGTCAGCGAATTAGAGCTAATAGGATGTGAACGGACACACACACACACACACACACAGAAACAGAGAGACAGAGACAGATACAGACAAAGAGACAGAAAAAGAGATTGATTTTAAGCAATTGGCTTAATTGATTGGCAAGTCTTAAATTTGCAGAGCATGCTGGCAGGCTGGAGACCCAGGGAAGCGTTGATCTTGCAGTTTGAAATCAAAGCAATCAGAAGGCAGAATTCCCTTTTCATGTATAAAACTGACTTTTTTTCTCTTAAAATCTTCAATTGATTAGACAGTGCTTCAAACATTATGGAATGCAACCTGCTTGACTAAAAGTCTACTGATTTAAATGGTCTTTTTAAAAAGATATTACAATGACATCTAGAATAGCATTTGATCAAATATTTGAGTTGCCACAGCCCAGCCAAGATGACACGTAACATGTTCAATATCACTGTATGTTAATTGAAATTATAGTTTATACCTAGAATATAGATGGAAAACCAAATTCCCACACCTATAGACTTGTTTTTAATTGTGATAAAGTGTAAGGTATCACTAAATTAAGAATAATTTCAGAGATATCTGTGAAAATTTTCCGCCAATTAAATATTGCCAACGGACAGTCAAGAGACCCATAGACATGTTATTTTGCCTGAACAATGTATAAGACAGTATGACGGTTTTTAGATAAAACATACATTCCTTAATTTGGCCAAGACCTCCATTGCCTATCTCTTATGTTTTATACCAGTCTCAGTTTACCCAACCCCAGGAGGAAATCTCATTTAGAGTGAGGCTTGCACGATTGTTAGAATTTTCAGGAGTGGTTTAGAAAGAAATGTGATTTCAAAGGAATTCATTTAGAAATAGCATATGGTTTTTTAGGGCAATGATTTATTCATTATCCTTCATGTGAAGAAATGATCAAATATCTGTAACATTTTTCTTATCTTCTAAGAGCTGCAATGTTTTGGAAAAGATACAAATGTACTGCATCATATGCAAAATGTGATAATAAAATTAATGCTTTATTGTATATCAAGCTAATATTTATAGGAAAGTGAATATTTCACTTTATTCCTTCATTTCGGGGCATAACAAAAGGTACCATTGTGTTTTTACATAATATAGAAGTGCAGACCTAAATATATTTGTAAAGTTCTATAAGAAAAGAATCTTTCATTTTCTTCTGATTTTATAAATAATTACAAAACAGAAGGAAAATAATTTCTTTCTTACTAGAGCTTGTTGCCCATTCACAACAGATGTTGTTTTCATAAATTAGTTTATAATTTCTTTCATAACTCAGACAGAACAACCCTTCAACTTATACTCAGGAATAAATATAGTGCTGCATATAAATCTGGTAATTATGTAACAGAACTGCACTTTGCTATTCGAAAACCTTGGCCATCAATCATTCAGTTTAGTGTTGGGTTAACTTAATCTTCTGTTGCAGCAGCTGTGCAAGGCTCAGCCTCAAACACAGCAGATTTGCCAGATTTCTACTGAATCAAGTGTAAATCACCAATGTACAAGATCATAGGTAGCCAGATACCTAGTCTTCTAGTTAAATAGAATGGATCTGGAGTATATACAATGACTGCAGAACTTTTTGTGGGGTTGGAGGTGGTGGGAAGGCATAATCCGTTTTTTTACTGCATGTCGTATCAGTATTGTTGTTGCCATAACTTAGAGTCTTGGGTTGAAAAAACTTCATTGTTCAGAAGAAAAGAGTTGTAATTTATAAAGAGTACATGTGTGGGAGAGGTGAGAAATTAGAATACGTAGTCCAGGAAAGTCGTAACTCCTAAGTTAAGAGCCTATGGTCACCTAGTTTATTTTAGCTTCTGTAGTATTATGCTCATTTTATATCTTACAGACATAAAATAGAATTTCATTAATAATAAATTAAGCTGAATGTACTAGAGAACCATTGCTCATTTTAAAATTTTATGTTGGTTAATAATTTATGTTTTTCATAATATTTTTTATTCATTAATTTATTGGAAACAAAATATTTTTGTAAAATAATTTATGCAAGATTATTTATCCAATATTGTAGAAGATACTGAATTTCAGAAGAATAAAATGACAGTTGAAATCTCACAGTATGCAGGAAGGAAAGGCCAAAATACAAGTCAATTCTATAATCTTGGTGATTTATATTCAATGACTATATAAAAATATGTATCTTTTTATTTATAACTCACATAAATGTATTACGTTTTAAACATAAAAAGTATTATATTTTTAAGTGAACCTGCAAAATTGAAGGATGTATGTTCCATGTCTTAATTAATCTGATTTGTGTTAAGTAAACAAGAATACATCTACCTAGTCAGAGGGAAACAGGACTCTTTTAGTTATATAAAATTATTAATTTGTTTGGCATGCTGATTGCCAAAATTGTAAAATCAAATTGTAAAATTATTAAAATAATTAATGTGTTAGAGATTAACTGGAGAAAGCAAAGAAATGCCTGAACTTGCGTCAGGCATGACATCTCCACTTAGAAAGTGAGAACAGAAGCTCAGGTGTTAGAAAATCTAGGTTTTAGATTTTGGTGCTACTAGTAGTTTATATTGAAAAAGAGATATAAAAATGAGGCTCTACATTCAGTCATGAAAACAGGATATGTTTGTTTACATTTCCCTGTACTTTTATGTAATTCTCATATGAATCAGTGCTACTAGGGAAATGACTCCCATGGCAGGACCAGGGACATCGCCACAGTAGATATTATTTCAGGTATAAGGTAGAAATAAGGCACAGACACAAGATAATCAAGACATGACTGTGATTTTGAAGGGACTCTCTAGTGCTTCTCTTCCCACAGAAACATCAATTTGAACAAGTATCCGCACCCTAAATTACCTTCACAAGTATTCAGAAAACCAAGTGAGAGATCACAAAACCTAATTGCAGCACAATAATGATAAAAAAAAAAAGATACATTGAAGGAGTAGGAAGGACAGATTTAAGTAACCTGCATTACCTCTTCCTCAAGCACATTCAGTACAAAGTCATGAGTAATATCTTCCACTTGAGGGAAACAGAGGAAAATAACACAGTACTTTGCCTTAGACCCCAACACTGGGATCAACACAGTAAAATCCAGTATTGAAAAGATCCCTATGCCCACATATATCAGGGCAGATTTATGGACAAAGCCTCTAGACTGTGTAAGTACCAGTCAGGACCATATAGCCCAACGCTTCAGGCTTCTATGATAGTCCCAACATTCTGGACAAAGCCTCTAGACTGTGTAAGTACCAGTCAGGACCATATAGCCCAACATTCAGGCTTCTATGATGTCCCAAAAAAGAAAACAAAGCATATGTCAACCAATATTATACCCAGCAAATCTATCCTTCAGGAATAAAAGACCAAAAAAAAAAAAAAATGTTTTCTCAGGGAAATAAGCTCAGGGAGAACATTACCGTTGTCTTAAAAGAAATGCTGAAAGAGTTTTTCAAGCTGAAAGGAAAATATGCTAATGCATAACAAAAAAAATCTGAAAGTATAAAACTCACTGGTAAAAGTAAGTACAAAATTAAATTCAGAATACTTTAACACTATAATGTTCCTATATAAATCCCTAATAACTTTAAAATGAAGTTTAAATATGAAACTATTAAAAAATAATTGCAGCCAGGTGCAGTGGCTCCTGCCTGTAATCCCAGCACTTTGGGTGGCTAAGGCAGGGGGATCAGGAGGTCAAGAGATCAAGACCATCCCGGCCAACATTGTTAAACCCTGTCTCTACTAAAAATATGAAAATTAGCTGAGAAAAGAGATAAAATTATTTTACAATAACAATGGGGTCAATTTAGAAAAAGGATATAACAATTGTAAATATACACACCAACCTAAGTGTACCTAAATATGTAAAGCATATATTAATAGATCTGAAGGGAGCGGTAAATTTAAATACAATAATAGTGAGGGACTTCAATATTTCACTTTCAGCAGTGGACAAATCGTCTAGAGAGAAATTCAATATAGAAACACAATTTAGTTTACATTCTAGGGCAAAGAGAACTAACTGACATGTACGGAACATCCCATAAAGCACATGCAGAATGCACTTTCTACTCAAAAATCAGTAGAGGTAACCGACATTGGTAATGGTATAAGACCCTAAGGAGAGGGAGTCATGGATTTGAAGTAAACAATGCCCCTTTGAGTTTTGGCCAGGTTGACATGTGTCCACTCTCAACTGGTGTCAACCAAGCTAAACTGACAGCTTGGTGCAGGTTTAGGTATCTAATTTCCAATTTCAAACACTAAAAACTTGAGAAATGCATGGTAAAATGTCCTGTGAAATTTTTTATTTGGTCAGTGGTCTCCATGCACAAAGTAAAAATGGATGAAATTAATGACATTCATGGTGATCTTCATTAAAATGCTGCTACCAAAAAGCTTACTGGAAATTTAAATACTTTTTAACAATGTGCTTTAAATATGAAGTAAAGTTTGAATTTTTAAATGTTTACATTTGATATATCTGGTAAGGTTTTTTTTTCCCCCTGATGTATAATGTAATGTTTAGGAGACTCCATGAAACACAATTCAGGGTCATATACAAAGTAGAAAAAAAAAAAACAGAGCTATATATTTTTTTCAGCCAATTATTGTAAAATAAAAATTTTAAATAATCACATTGCTTTATAATAGTAATATCTTTCATGACACATTAGAGAGATGAGCATTGACTAAGCCTATACATTTCTGCTGAGTAAACTAATTATGTGGATTCATTTTATTGGTAAATAGTTGAAAATATAATCAAATAATACAAAAATAATAAATATTAGGGGTTTTGAAAATCTGAAGGAATACATGGTTAATTTCAGAAGCCCCCAAGACTTAAGTCAATGAAGATTATGAAATAAGTGATGCCCTCTTCCTCACTTAGAAAGCACTTAAACTACTTCAGTCTTGCCAAATTTTTGGCATATGATAAACGCAGTTAAATATCTGTGAAGATAATATATATATACATACACACATACCATATTTTCTTTATCCAGTTCACTGTTGATAGGCGCCTGGGTTGATTTTACATCTTTGCTATTGTAAATAGTGCAGTGATGAACATACAACTACATGTCTTTTTGTGGAATAATTTCTTTTCCCTTGGGTATACATTCAGCAGTGAAATTGCTGGGTCAAATGGTAGCTCTCTTTTAAGTTCTTTAACAGATCTTCAGACAACTTCCCCCAGTGGCCTAATTCACATTCCTACCGAGAGTTTGTAAGGATTTCCTTCTCTCCACAGTCTCACCAGCATCTGTTGTTTTTTTATCTTTTAATAATAGCCATTCTGACCAGCGTGAGATAATATCTCATTGTGGCTTTGATTTGGATTCCACTGACTGAAATCAAAGTGATGATGAGCATTTTTTATATATTTGTTGGACACTCAATGTCTTCTCTTAATAAGTGACTGTTCATGTCCTTTGCTCATTTAAAAAAAAAAATTAAGTTCTGTGGTACATGTGCAGGATGTGCAGATTTGTTACATTGGTAAACCGTGCCATGGTGGTTTGTTGCACCTATCAACATGTCACTTAGGTATTAAGCCCAGCATGCATTTCCTGATGCTCTCCCTCATCCATCTCTCCCCTAGATAGGCCCCAGTGTGTGTTGTTTTCCTCTCTGTGTCCATATGTTCTCATTGCTCAGCTCCCACTTATAAGAACAGTATACCCCAAAGAACATAAATCATTCTATTGCAAATATGCATGCACACATATGTTCATTGCAGAACTATTCACAATAGTAGCAAAGACATGGAATCAAGTCAACTGCAAATCAATGATAGACTGGAAAATGTGGTACATATATGCCACATAGATATGGAATACCGTGCAGCCATAGAAAGGAATGTCCTGCAAAGGACACGAGTGGACCTGGAAGACATTATTCTCAGTAGATGAATGCAGGAACAGAAAACTTTTGTCCATTTTCAATGCATTTACTTGGTTTTGGTTGTTGATTTGTTTAAATTCCCTAGAGATTCTGGATATTAGACCTTGTTAAATACCTCATTTGAAAATATTTTCTCCCATTCTGCAGGTTTTCTACTTACTGTGTTGATGGTTTCTTTTGCTGTGCAGAGGTCCATTAGCCTAATTAGGTCCCACTTGTGTGGTTTTGTTTGTGTTACCTTGGTTTTTGGGGATTTAGCCAAAAATGTTTGTCAAAGGCCAATGTCAAGAAGAGTATTTCCTAGCTTTTCTTCTGAGATTACTCTAGTTTCAGCTCTTACATTTAAATTTTTGGTTGATTTTGAGTTGATTTTTGTGTCTCATGAAATGTAAAGGTCCTGTTTTAATCTTATGCATATGAACAGCTTGTTATCCCAGCAATACTTATTGAATAGTGACTTTTATGCCCAGTGCTTGTTTATGTCAGTCTTGTTGAACAAGATGAGATTGTTCTGAGTTTGTGGCTTTATTTCTGAGATTTTTATTCTGTTTTCTTGGTCTATGTGTTGGTTTTACTACCAGTACCATATTGTTTTGGTTACTGTAGCTTTATAGTATAGTTTGAAGTCAGGTAATGAGAATCCACCAGCTTTTTTGTTTTTTCTTTAGGATCACTTTGACTATTTAGGCTCTTTTGGGTTCCATACAAATTTTCAAATAGTTTTTCTCTAATTCTGGGAAAAATAACATTGGTATTTTGATAGGAATATTATTGAATCGGTAAATTGCTTTGGGCAGTTTGGCAAGTTTTACAATATTTATTCTTCCAATTGATAAGCATGGAATATTTTTCCCATTTATTTGTGCTATCCATGATTTCTTTCAGCAGTGATTGGCAGCTCTTGTAGAGATCCCTTTCCTCCTGGGCTAGCTGTGTTCCTGTGTATTTGATTTACTTTGTGGCAACTGTAAGTGAACGTGTTCTTGACTTGACTGTCAGCTTGAATATTGTTGGTGTGTAGAAGTGCAACTAATTTTTATCCATTGATTTTATATCCTTACACGTCACTAAAGTCGATTATCAGCTCCAGGAGCCTTTGGGCAGCGTATTCAGGATTTTCTAGACAGAAAATAATATTCTTAGTGAAGAGAGATAGTTTGATTTCTCCTTTTTTTCATATTGATGCTTTTTAGTTGCTTTTCTTGCCTGATTGCTCTGTCTAGGACTTCCAGTACTATACTGAAGGGGAGTGATATGAGTGGGCCTCCTTATCTTGCTTCAGTTCTCAAAAGAAATTTTGTGAGCATTTTTTCTATTCAGCATCGTTATGAGATAATTGGGGTGTCACTTTTCCACCTGGAAACCTCTGTGGCTGGTGGTGATTTTGCCCAAGATTTCCTCGCTTGTTCTGCCCACTCACCCTGGCAGGCTGCACTTGACTCATGCTACAAGTTCAGATTCCATGTCTGCCAGGGGTAAGCCATGCACAGAGTGGCAAGGGGTGTGTGAATGAGTGAGTGTAGGGCCTGGCCACTGTGCACAGCCAGCCATGCCAGTTGCTATGGATAGGCAGGCAAATCCAGGTGCTGGCACAGGCTTTGGCTCTGTGGAAACCTGTGGCTGGATCAGACGCACCACCAGAAGTTGTGACTGTGGGCACCTCCATCTGGATGAGCAGAAAGCACTGGTTCCTGGAAGCTTGGAGATGCCAGGAGCCATAGAGTTCCAAAGAGAGTGTCACAGCCCTGCCTCTGGAAGTCCCTAGGTCTGGGATCCCGGAAGGAGTGCCACTCTTCTCTTTCTCTTGTTGTCTTGCTGTATGTGGGGGATGTTTCAGCCCCGTATGTGTTACAGCTCTTTCAGTCCCACCACTTGGTGGATCCTGAGTTCTTGTTCCATCCAGGAAGAATGAGGTATGTGGACAACTAGAGGGTGGGCAAAGCAAAAAGATGCTTTACTGAGTGACAGTACAGATCTCAGCAGACCCGAAGCAGGTAGCTCCTTTCCACAGGCAGGTCATCCAGACGAGAGTGCAGCCCTCGGCAGAGAGGAGACCTGGGGTAGATGGCTCCTATCTTCAGACAGGTGGCCCCCATGTTTCTGTGAGTCTGTCTGAGACTGAGGTTTTTATGGGCTTCAGAAAGGAGAAAGCACATGCTAATTGATTCATGGGTGAACATGGGCAGACTCAGAAAAAGCACCATAAGTTCTCCTCTGGGCAGTGGATTCCTCCCAGAACTGACAGCCCAGCTCCTAGGCTTCAGGCCTTCCCTGGTAGAAGGTGGAGCTTCACCGGAGACTTGCCACTTTTCACCTAGGACCCTGTGTGCATCCTGCCACCATCTGCATGTCATTCACAGTACCCACACTACTTGTGCCAACAATTGCCTGCAGGCCTGTGCTGAGTCACTCTCATTTCCCCTTTGTCCTCCCTCCCATGCTAGTCAGTGCCCAAACTGTGGAGGGAGCTGAGGCAGCATGGTGCAGGCATGTCAGCAACACACCACACTAAGCACATGCACATCTGGCTGGTTGTCACAGCACCCAGGCTCAGCCCGACTTTGCACTGCCCCAGAGCAGGCAACAGGATTCGAGAAGCCAGGCAGTGGGGATAGGCACTTCCAAGCCTGCGGGGTCAGGGGGGCTTCCTGAGCCCTTGAGAGCACAAGGATGCCTGGGTTCACAGCTGTCTAGGTGGCTGCAGCTGTGCCCAGGAAGACAAGGCTCCCACCCTGCCAAGTCAGAAGGATGGGAGCTCCTGCCTGTTCCCAGTTCCCACTGGCTCTCTGGAGCACACAGCCCTGGCTGTACCTTTTTTGTTGCAGCATGCTTTTCTTTGTGGTGGCTGCCACTGCCATCAGAATAATATTGGCTGTGGGTTTGTCACAGTTGGCTCTTATTATTTTGAGGTATATTCCTTCCCTGCCAGGAATAGCTCCTCCCTAGCGCATTCCGGAAGCCAACATAAGCCTGAAAGCAATGCCTGGAAAACCACACACACAAAAATAAAACTACAGGCCAATATCCCTGATAAACATAGACACAACAATCCACAATAAAATATTAACATGCTAAGTCCAGCAGCACATCAAAAAGTTAACATACTACACTCAAGCAGGGCAGGCATTATTCGTAGGATGAAAGGCTATTTCAACATATGCAAATTAATAAATGTGATTTACCAAATAAACAAAATTAAAAGCAAAAATTAGATGATCATCTCAATATGCAAAGAAAATGTTTCCAATAAAATCCAACATCTCTTCTTGATTTTTTTTTAATTTCAATTTTAGATAATAACAAAGATTACCTCAAATGAAAGTGTTATTTTTTTTCTTAAGCTAGTGACAGATTATACAGGGTACACGACTGGTTCTAAATGTCTCTATGGTGATTTTGTCTTGTGATAACCTACTTGGCATTTTATTGTACTTTTATTATACAACAGTTTTCCAAATACATATTTTTATTGAGAGACTGATTATAACATACTATGTTTGTATTTCTCAACTTTTGCTATATTTCCAAAAGGCTTAATGAAAGTAATCAGGATTCTGACATTGTAAGTAAATAAGAACATGAATGATGCAAAGAAGTATATATTTTAATATCATATATATTATACTTAGTGTTGATTTTTTTTTAAAGAGTCTCACTCTGTTGCCCAGGCTGGAGTGCAGTGGCACAATCTCAGCTCACTGCAACCTCTGCCTAACAGGTTCAAGCAATTCTTCTAACTCAGCCTCCTGAATAACTGAGACTACAGGCATGCACCACTGTACCTGGCTAATTTTTGTATTTTTAGTAGAGATGGGTTTCACCATGTTAACCTGGCTGATCTTGAGACCCTGACCTCATGATTTACCTGCCTTGGCCTCCCATAGTGCAGGGATTACAGGCATGAGCCACTGTGCCCAGTCAAGAGTATTAGTATTTTGTAGGATGCATTAAATAAATTGTTTAATTGAAACTGTTGACATTGAAAACCGATGTTAAAATGAAGCCTCTTTTATCACTGGCTTTAATAATTGTTCTCTGGCACTATATTAAGCCAGTACTAACTTGAACCCTGGTTCCTCAGCAAATTACTTAAATCTTCTAAGCAACAATTTTCTTATTGATATGATTGGCTGGGTTCCCACCCAAATCTCACCTTGAATCGTAGCTCCCATAATTCCCATGTGTTGTGGGAGGGACCAAGTGGAGATGATTGAATCACAGGAAGAGTTTCCCCTATCCTGTTATCATGCTAGTGAGTTAGTTCTCACAAATTCTGATAGTTTTATAAGGGGTTTTCCTTTTTGCTGGGTACTCCATTCTTCCCCTTCCTGCTGCCATGTGAAGAAGGACATGACTCCTTTTCCCATGATTGTTGAGGCCTCCCCAGCTCTGCAGAATTGTGAGTAATTAAACCTCTTTCCTTTATAAATTATCCATTCTCAGACAGGTCTTTATAGCAGCATGAGAATGGGTTAATACACTTACCAAATGAAAACAATTAATAGTTCCCCCTTCACCAGCATTATGCATAGATAGATGTATAGATACTCTTATTGACCCATAGCAAACTCTCAGAGATACTTTTATTATCAACATCAACCTAGTTTTTGGCACTTATTTTTCAGATTTTTCTCTCAGTCTAATCCGATCATTAGTAGACTTAATTTAAATTTCCCCAACTTTAAATTCAAACTGAAATCAAGATACATATTTGCAATTTATGCATTATGTTCCTTTATTTTTTGATTTAACTGGATTTATATTCTGCATCTGCCCCAAAAAGTCATTAATACCTTAACAACCTGCTCTACTGTGTGCTGTGAAATCAAAAGTGAGAGACAAAAATGTTCCTAAGTGATAAACCTATAAAATTTATTAAGGCAACAATTTTACAAATATAAAATATAAAAAAATCTACTAGTCTATTTTAAAGCATTATTTTCTTTTATTTTAATATTTATACTTATAATTTTGACCAACTATTTTTAAAACTATAAGCCTATGATGTCATATTCAATATTGATCTATAATATTCAAAATTTTATACTACTTTGTTGATAGAGTTCATAGAACTTCATCTGCTGAAAGAACAATTCTTTTTCTAGTATGCTATTAGCTTTATAAGTCACATTGAAGTTATAAACTTAAAAAGAAATAAAATATTCTCTATATTTCACTGAAAATATTCATAATGAATTATCCTTGAAAATAAATTTTTGATCATTGTACCTTTTTAAGACAATTTACTTTCTTTAATCTCTCATCTTTCAAAAAACAGACTAGAAAACTTTATCTTACAAAAGAAAAAATTTCTAAAGCAGCCTCTTTTTTATAAGCTATTGGGTGGCAAGGATGTTAGAAAGTAGTCTATAGAAACATGTAAAATGATGCTTGATTTTAATAATATACTTCTGTTTTACAAGTGTATTACCCATTAACATTTCAACTCTACAAAAACAAGTATCACTATCATTTTCCATTTAAGAAACTGACATAAGTAAGGCCACAAGGTATATCCAGTAGTAAAATTCTAGGCTTATGACTTCAAAAGCTCTGTGCAATCAATATAACTGTCATTAGCATGCACAGTAACTGTTTTGGTTATACTAAGAATAGTATCAGAACTGTAACAGTACACAATGCAACTCAATGTAAATGCACCTAATCAGTTTCAAACTCTGCAGGATTTCGTCTCTTATAACCAAATAAATGACTAAAAGAGATGTCCCTTTTAATCTATTCCATAATTTGGGACTAAAGTTTCCCGTTCATTAACACTACATTTCATTTATAAAAATATGTGATTAAAATTTTGATTAAGAAATTAGGGGAATATGCATATATCAGAATAAAAGAGAAGCATATATTTTGCAACAGTGGGTTGAAAGGCTACATTTTCACAATTTTAGCAAAGGTTATAAATCTGTAATTGAGAAATCATTGTGGCTTCCGAGTGGCAGCTGAGGGCTCTGATAAGAACCACTGAGACAAATTGAAAAGGGAAGCTGCAAGTTCCTCTGTGTCCTCTAATGAAGGCAAGATGTGAATCCAGATTGCAACTATTAAATGCACTGTTCGGAAACTGGATAGTGTCTTCCTTTATCACTGACTCATCCATAGTAGTTTCTACCAATGATTCTCTGTAGGAAGGCAACTGTGTATGTTGTCTAGATACTCTGTTGTATGCCTGTATTAGAAATTCTGATAAAGATAATCTGAGACTTCACTGAATAAGATGCTAATGGTTAAGTAATTGTTCTATAGTATTATAATTAAATATGATGAATCTTGATAAATGTCACTTATTCGTCCATCATTGGAATTTAATTGATCTAATACTGGGCAGAATTTTAAAAGATTAAAAACTGAAGTCAGTGAAGGGAAAACAGGTTGAATCAGGCCTTATGATTGAAAGCATACTTATTAGAAAAACCACTAACATTCTCATCAAAGTTAAAGAGATAGGCATACTTTGAAGTCAAAACATGGAACTGTTATTTAGGGGAGTAGATATGGCATTATTCTGTTGAGAAATGGAACATTTCTGCTACTGAACTCATTTGGCAGCCATGTCTAAAGCGCTGGTTTCACTTCTGTAGGTGCCATAATTTTATAGAAAATTGACTTCCTTCCATGTTGTAACAGAATGACATCACAGCATATAACACAATTTGAAAAGGAGAGATTACTTAAAATATAGAAGATACATCTTGGAGGATGTATATAACTTACCTTCAAATAATTGACTTGCTGGCATGTCGAACTGAGTGTAAACATTTGGTATTGTTCTGGGTGTCCTGTGTTCAAATTTCAGTCCTCCCAGTCAACACAGGATTGAGCATAAACTGTCCCGTGGTTCTGCTAAAGTCATATCTGGTGTGTGTGTGTGTGTGTGTTTAAAATTTCTACTTCATAGCCAATTCCCATTTCAATAGCTTATTTAATTCTCATTGTTTTTCTTGATGTATTATGGAAATACAAGGATGTTTTCTGATACCTAGAGTCTTGTAATTACCCCAAGATTGATAACTGGGTTCTATATTAACCATGAACAGACACTGAAAATACTACCTTTACGACTACCCAAATATTAATCTATCTGGAATATCCATTTCTGTGGGACACTCACTCTTTGAGATCAATTTTTCAGTTTTATATCTCTGTTGTATAATGTGTTAGAGATTGCTGTATGCAACAATACTGTGGGCGTACTAAACAGATCCTGAGCAATAGTCTTAAACCTTGACATTTATGTTGCCGGTTGTGGACTTCCGGATCCCAGGCCTGATGTAATCCAGGCCAAACAGTGATTAAGCTGGTGAATCTCCGGATGCTACCAACTTTCTAATTTCTCAGTTTGAGTCAAATGTAATTTTTCTCCATTGGCTTTTTTTTCTACCATTCTAACTTTCTGTATCTCTAGGACAACAGTTATTCTTGTTTCCAGGGTCGCCTCATGCTTCTTTGCAAAATGAAAAATCCTCAGTATATTTTTCATCAGAAAATAGAAATTGATCATTTTCATCAAGCTTGATGCTATGAGTTTTTAAAGTACAAATTCCAGTGCTCATTCTGTCTTCTGAAATAATTATTTTTATTTTCTTAAGTCTCTGCTTGTCAAGAAAAATAAGCCTCAGGAAAAAAAAAATCTAAAAATAGCAATGCTGAAAATAAAGAACAGATGTGACATTTGTTTTCATTAATTTTTGAATTTTCAACATGACCTTTTAAAAATAGTCAGTAATATTTTCATAGGTAATTTTATGTTTTGGAAAATTAATAAATATGTTTCTGGGACTTTAAAATGGAAAATAGGCCAGGTGCTGCACTCTACGCCTTAATCTCAGCACTTTGGGAAGCTGAAGTGAGTGGATTTCATGAGATCAGAAGTTCCAGGCCAGCCTGAGAAACATGGCGAAACCCTGTCTCCACTAAAAAGCAAACAATTGCAGAGTCACTGTAGTAAATGCTTGTAGTCCCAGCTACTTGGAAGGCTGAGGTGGGAGAATCACCTGAGCCTGGAAAATCAAGGCCGTATAGCTAGCTGTGATCTCACCACTGTACCCTAGCCTGGGTGACAGAGTGAGTACCTATCTCTAAAATAAAATAAAGTAAAATAAAATTGAAGAATATTTGGAAAGCAAATGCAATGTTAATGATTTATATTTTTAGGTTCAAGACTTTTCCTAACGAACTAAACACTGAGTAAGATTGCTACAACCGACTCACTTCATCAGTATCAAGTATTTATAATACATTCAAGAATATAAAAAATAAACAGACACAAACAAAGCAAAGAGATGTCAGGCATTCTGAACAGAGCTGCTAACATCTTCTATGGCTCCATATAGTCTAGTTTCGTTAACGGAAGTAATTATATACCAAGACTATCATATCAAAAGCATTTCTTATTTAAGAAATCTTCTTTTAACAAATACCATCTATAAAGTAGCCCATTATCATCATGCTTACAAAGAGCGTAGACCTGATCATCTACCTGGGACGCCCCCGATAATGAAGAGAAATGAAACTCAGGTCAGTTGATTAATTTCCCCGTCTCAACCTATAAAATTTAACTTGATACCAAAAACCTTAAGCAAAGTACAGAAAATATTAACAATTTAATAACCCAGATCACTCACCTCATGTCGATGTAGCTAGACCAATAACATGATTGCCACCACTAAGGTTTTTTTCTTAAATTGTCTTTCTCAGTACACTTTTTGAAAATTGCCTCCAACAAAATGATTTTTAAGGACAAATGACAGTACTTCTAACATGATTTTATGAGATTTTGTGATTGTCAATATCTTGTTACAAAAATATAATTTATAAATTTTAAAAACGTCTTAATTTTAGAGTCCTATAGCAAAGGTAGATTTCTCAATTACTAGGCCAGAAAAAGTATTGCTAAAGTCTCAAGTTTCTGAAACTTGTTTACAACACTAATAGTTGAAAACATATTTAAAGAATCATCCTTTAAAACAGAAGTGTACTTATCTCACTTGGATGCTTTAAAATATATAAAGCTCCCATAAAAACTTGTTCCTTTCCTTTTCTCTGCAGTCTAATTCATGACTTCATTTAAAAAAAAAAAACATCACACATCTCCATAGGGTTTAAAGACCTGTTTCTTTCATCTATTTAGTACACAATAGGACATTCAATGAAGACCTACGGTCTAATTAACTAATTGCACAAAAGTAAAAATAGACAAAGAAAAGTATGATGAAAATATTTTTGTATTCATAATTTACAAATACTTATCATCAATTTATACGGAATACATCAAATGCCATTAAAAAGTGCATTAGGTAATACTTGTAAATCTTAAATGCATTGGACATAGTTTTAAAGAGGTAGTAAAATTATTCAAATCATATTTCTCTGAGAACATTAAAAATATATAATTTATAAAGTGGAGTATTATTTAAAATTAACTCTGCTTAGAGTACCTCTCTGTAGCTCTTCTTTATCGAAATCCCAAACCCTAACCTTAACCTTAGCCATGAATGAATAATTTTCTCTTCCTCTCTCTTCTCTATTCCTTGCAATGAAGGTAGACTTGGTCTCTTAATTCTAGGAAGTAAGAATCTTTACTCTTGAAAAGTTGAGATGTAGAGAAATCCACTGAATAAACGCAGAGAATTACTTAGCTGATTAAGGAATAGGAAGAGATCATGTATTATGAATTTCTGAAGTCTTTGTTTCTATCTCATTTGAAATATGCCCTAATCAAAAATTAATCAGAAACATAAAAATAGACATTTCTAGTTTGTCAGATAATTGAATTATTTCCTGTAAAATTTTGACTTTAAAAAAATTTTTTTTATATTGCATTTTAGGTTTTGTGGTATATGTGAAGGACATGCAAGATGGTTGCATAGGTACACACATGGCAGTGTGATTTGCTGCCTTCCTCCCCATCACCTATATCTGTCATTTCCCCCCATGCTATCTCTCCCCAACTCCCCACCTCCTGCTGTCCCTCCTCTATTTCCCCCCAACAGACCGCACTGTATGATGCTCCCCTCCCTGTGTCCATGTGTTCTCATTGTTCAACATCCGCCTATGAGTGAGAAGATGCAGTGTTTGATTTTCAGTTCTGTGTCAGTTTCCAGGATTTTGACTCTTTTAAATGAGATACTGCAAAGAAACATTAAAAGTATTGAACTCAATTTGAAAATTTCATCAAAGAGTTATTTCAATTTATTAATTAAAACCAAAACTATCTTCAATTGATATTTATTTTATATAAATAGTTTAATCTTTGTTTATTAGAATGTTTATATGAAATTAATTTTAACAACTTTCACTATGATCTGAAACAAAAAGCTAAAAAAATGTTGAAATTTTAAATAAAATATATTTCTGTCCTACAAAGAAAAATGGAATTTTAGGTTTAAGAAAATTATATTGTTCAATATTTCATTTGGCTATTAATACAATTTTTAATCGGTAAAATAACATTTAGCAGCTGAGTGTCATAACTCACACTTGTAATCCTAGGACTTTGGGAGGCTGAGGCGGACAGATTGCTTGAGGTCAGGAGTTCGAGACCAGCCTGGCCAACAAGGTAGAACCCCATCTCTACTAAAGACTCAAAAATTAGTGGGGTATGGTGTCAATTCCCTGTAGTCCCAGCTATAGGGTGACTGAGGCACCAAAATCACTTGATCCAGAGAGGTGAAGGTTGCAGCAAGCTGAGATAGCACCATAGCACTCCAACCTGGGTGAAAGAGAAAGACTGTCTCAAAAGAAATAAAAAATAAGTAATTAATTTATAAGAATTAGCTTCATTTATAGGTGTGAAAACAAATTACACAGTTATAAGAAATCTGGAAATTAAAAAAAACTTTTATAACATTTATGTCCGTTAAGATTATGAATAAAAATATAGGAAATACATTTAACATGTTTTTTTCTGTAAAACATTTTGTAAAAAATAACTGTAAAACTTTTAAGTAATTCTACATTCTTTGACATATAAAGAAAGGCATAAGCTACAGAACATTCATGATAGCATTTGTTTACTTTCCAATCTAAAAATAGTGGTATAATGATAAATTGTTTCTAACCTGGTTGTATGTATAGCTTCCAATAAGGTATTTACGTATGCATAATAGTATATATCAAAATGTTTTAATTAATTTCTAAAAACACATTATAAAAATATTCTTATTTAGCTTATGAAATCAATTCTTGGTTAATTAATTTTTTTGCAGTAAGTCCAGGACAGGAAATACCAAAATCTTCTTTTGGACTATGTATTTTACACTAAACATGTATTTTATATAACATTGTTCAATGTCTCTGCCTCTCGGTTTCCTATATCATTAAACAAAGTTACAGATAAATTTATATTCAATAGTCCTTTGAGGACCACATTGAATCTTGGTGCCACTTTGATTTATTTAAAAGTTACCTGATTTAAAACTATACCACAAGACTACAGTAACCAAAACAGCATGGCACTGGTACCAAAATAGTTATATATAGACCAATGGAATGGGACAAGGAACTCAGAAATAATATCATACATATGCAACCATCTGATCTTTGACAAACCTGACAAAAACAAGCAATGAGGAAAGGCTGGCCATAAGCAGAAAATTGAAACTAAACCTATTCCTTACATCTTATAAAAAATTTACTCAAGATAGATTAAAAACTTAAACATAAGACCTAAAACAATAAAAACTCTAGAAGAAAACCTAGGCAATACTATTCAGGACATAGACATGGGCAAAGACTTCATAACTGAAACACCAAAAGCAATTGCAGCAAAAGCCAAAATTGACAAATGGGATCTAATTAAACTGAAGAGCTTCTGCACAGCAAAAGAAACTGTCATCAGAGTGAACAGGCAACTACCAAGTGGGAGAAAATTTTTGCAATCTGTCCATTTGACAAAGAGTTAATATCCAGAACCTACAACTTTACAAGAAAAAAACAAACAACTCCACCAAAAAGTAGGTGAAGGATATAAACAGCACTTTTCAAAAGAAGATATTTGTGTGGCCAGCAAGTATGTATATAGAAAAAGCTCATCATCACTGGTCATTAGAGAAATGCAAATCAAAACCACAATGAGATACTATCTCCTGCCAGGTAGAATGGAAATCATTAAAGTTGGGAGACAACAGATGCTGGAGAGGATGTGGAGAAATCGGAACACTTTTACACTGTTGGTGGGAGTGTAAATTACTTCAACCATTGTGGAAGACAGTGTGGCGATTCCTCAAGGACCTAGAAATAGAAATACCATTTGACCCAGCAATCCCACTACTGGGTATATACCTTTATAAATCATTCTACTATAAAGACACATGTACACGTATGCTTATTGTAGCACTATTTACAATAGCAAAGACTTGGAACCAACCCAAATTCCCATCAATGAGAGACTGGATAAAGAAAATGTGACACAAATACATGATGGAATACTATGTAGCCATAAAAGTGAGTTTATGTCCTTTGCAGAGACATGGATGAAGCTGGAAACCATCATTCTCAGCAAACTAACACAGGAACAAAAAGCCAAACACAGCACATTCTCACTTATAAGTGGGAACTGAAAAATGAGAACATATGGACACAGGGAGGGGAACACCACACACTGGGGCCTGATGGGTGGTGGGGGACAAGAGGAGGGATAGCATTAGGAGAAATACCTAATGTAGATGATGGGTTGATGGGTGCATCAAACTACCATGGCACATGTACACCTATGTAACAAACCTGCCCATTCTACATGTGTAACCCAGAACTTAAAGTATACAAAAACAAATTGTACATTAAAAAATGTTTTTAATTCTAACTTGTATTTGTTGAGTTATTATTTATTTATGAACAATAAGTATCTGAAAATGTTTGGCAGTTTAAACTCAGCCTTCTTGATGAAACTCAATAAATATCAACTAGATAGAGCCTTCTGGTCATTAACATTGAAGACAACTCCGGGGCAGGTGGATCACTAGGTCAAGAGATCGAGGCCATCCTGGTCAACATGGTGAAACCTGTCTCTACTAAAAGTACACAAAATTAGCTGGGCATGGTGGCGCGTGCCAGTAATCCCAGCTACTCAGGAGGCTGAGGCAGGAGAATTGCCTGAACCCAGGAGGCGGAGATTGTGGTGAGCCAAGATCGTGCCATTGCATGCTCTTGGGTAGCAAGAGTGAAACTCCATCTCAAAAATAAAAAAATATTGAAGACAACTAAATACTGTTTTGCTTTTCCAGTTTTAAGGGAGACCTCATTAATTTAGGTTTTTCCCTATTGTCTACCTATTTTTAAAATGCTACTCTAGTGTTTTTGCTTTTGAGCATATTCTAGTCTAGGTTCATACTTCACAGGTACAGCTCTTGCATACATGTGAAAACAATGGCTTAGAATCAATGTAATCTCATCAGCACATTGGACAGATTACCTTTTATCAATAGTTGAGTTCTGAAAATTGCAAACCCAAAAGAAAATTTAGAATGCTTTGAGCAATTATAATTTCTCTAGAAAGAGAGCACACTTAAAAGCACACATACACAAAACAGATCTTAAATATATTTGTAAGGTTATCTCACCTCTAGACTGTTGAATGCAAGGAAACCTTAGATAAAAGTCATTTAGAGTTTTTGTTTTTTAAAAAAAAATCTGTACGGAGTGTACATATGATCACAGATTTTCTGTCTAGTCTGAGAAATAGTGTCTGACTCTAAGGGTCATTCATAGGTATCTATAGAATAATATATACATTTGTCATTCCCTTGTTACTAGAGTATGTTCTGAATTCCTTTTGTGTTTTTTACTTTTAAAGAAGAAAGTCAATCCAAAAGAATGTGGTGAGAAAATATGCAAACAATATTGTATTTTTTTGTCCAGCTTTCTTTCTTGGATTTTTATTATGACTTTTTAATTTTACTTTAAGTTCCAGGACACGTGTGCAGAATGAGCAGGTGTGTTACTTAGGTATACACACACGTGTGCAGGTGTGTTACTTAGGTATACATGCACAGTGGTGGTTTGTTGCCCCTATCAATACTGTATTTTTAAAAGGCAAGAAAATAGTTCTTTTGTAAAAAATATCTTCGACAAATAAATTGGAAAATAATTTTACCAAATAAAAAAGATTAGCTGGGCATGGTGGCTCACGCCTGTAATCCCAGCACTTTGGGAGGCCAAGGTTGGCAGATCACCTGAGGTCGGGAGTTTGAGATCAGCCTGACCAACCTGTAGAAACCCCGTCTCTACTAAAGATAGAAAAAATTAGCTCGGCGTGGTGGTGCATGCCTGTAATCCCAGCTACCCAGGAGGCTGATGCAGGAGAATCCCTTCAAACTGGGAGGCAAAACATGCAGTGAGCCAAGACTTTACCACTGTACTCCAGCCTGGGCAAAGAGAGCACAACTCTGTCTGAACAATAATAATAAAGGAAAATAAAGTAAAATAAAATAAAAATAGTGTTTTATTGGTATATTTGTTCAATTCTCTTACTTCTAAACAAACATTTTATTTTAAGTGTTTCTTAAAGGTGGCATATAGATGGGTTTTGCTTCTCCATTGCACTCCAGCCTGGGCAACAAGAGCAAAACTCAGTCTCAAAAAAAAAAAAAAAATGGAAAGAGGAAAAAAAACATGGAATCTCCAAACAGAGTTTACAATGTGGCTTTGTTGTAAGAGCAGTAGGAAAGATTGAGCCCCTCTCCCTCTATAATTTTCTAAATGTGTTCTACACATTTGCTGTTAAATACAAACTGTTCCAAGTTAGTTGTGGTCAACCCCTGTGAAGTATAATACTTCTTTTCCTGCCCCATTTAATACAAGGTTTGTATTACATGTAAGAGGGCATCTTCTTAGTTCTAACTTTGTATGTGTGTGTGTGCACACATAGATGCACATGCGAGTAGGTATGTATCTGTGTGTCTGTGTCTACACTATAGATTTTAAAGAAGCCTGAGAAAGTTGGACATCAATTGTATATGGATTTTTAACTTACTGTTGTTTTGAAAAACATCTATTTCTTAAGAGGCACTGGTTTAAGAAATATGCTGTAAATATTTTCTCTGCATTTCTTGATTCTCAGAGAACAGTAAAGGAAACCTAATTATTTAACATTGTTTACAAGGTTTTATAGAAATAAAGCCCATCATAGTGTTTTGATTTGTCACGTTGACAGCTGAGAAACAATCTATCTGCTGATTATTCTTTGAATAAACCTGGAAGGCAATTTTCAAAAGAAACATCTTTGTAAAAATAAACCTAATTATCAGTAAAAGAATTTAATTATTCTGATCTTCCCAGTTCTGACTAAAATAAAAATTTATTGAAAACATAAAAGAAGAAAACACATTTTTCTACATAATGAAAAGAAGTTTAAGTGATAGTCTTGTTCAGTGTGCCATTTCTGTACTAAAAACGAGTTCCAATTCATAGAACTTTGCTTTCTCTGGTTTTATTCACTGTTTATTCAGATAGTGAGCAGAATGCATTTTTTATTATTCCTGGCAGTAATTCCCTTGACTGTTGCATGTTATTTGTGCTGAAAGAAATAAAAAAAGTAAGTACAAGCCAAAACCAAAAGAGCCAAGTGTTAAGCAGCTGCAGGTGCCTTCCTCAAGAGAGGGGCATACCAGGAGTCTTTATTAGCAATCTGGGCTTACCATTCTTCAGAATTCTTTTTCTGCTTCTTTTTTAAAGTGTTTCATTTTAAATTCATATGGTACATGTGCAGGGTTATAACATGGGTATGTGTGTGATGCTGAAGTTTGGGCTTCTAGTCATCCATTGTCCAAGAAGTGAACATACTGCCCGATAGATAGGTTTTCAACCCCTGCCCCGTGCCTCCCCTCTTTTGGGATTCCAAGAGTATATTGCTCCCATCTTTGCGACTGTGTGTATCCCCATTGTTTAGCTCCGTTTATATATAAGAACATGCAGTGTTTGTTTTTCTGTTTCTGCATTATTTCACCTCAGATAATGGCCTCTGGCTGCATTCATGTTGCTGAAAAGGACATGATTACATCCTTTATATGACTGCATAGTATTCCACAGTGTGAACATACCACCTTTTCTTTACCCAACACTGATTGGCATCTGTGTTAATGCCATGTCTTTACTGTTGTGAATGGTGCTGCAATAAATGTGAGTGACATTGTCTGTTTTGTGGAATGATTTGCTTCCCTTTGAAATAAACATGTGAGTGACATTGTCTGTTTTGTGGAATGATTTGCTTCCCTTTGAAATAAACATGTGAGTGACATTGTCTGTTTTGTGGAATGATTTGCTTCCCTTTGAAATAAACATGTGAGTGACATTGTTTTGTGGAATGATTTGCTTTCCTTTGAAATAAACACGTGACTGACACTGTCTGTTTTGTGGAATGATTTGCTTTCCTTTGAATATGCACCAGTAATGGGATTGCTGAGTCAAATGGTAATTGTATTTTTAGTAATCTGATAAATCTCCAGGTGCTGAACTGATTTGCACTCCTACCAACAGTGTATAAGTGTTCCGTTTTCTCTGCAACCTTGCTAACGTCTGTTAGGTTCTCACCTTTTACTAGTAGCCAACCTGACTGGTGTGAGATAGTGACTTATTGTGGTTTTGACTTGCATTTATCTGGTTATTTTTTCAAAAATTTGTTGGTGGCTTTTATGTCTTCTTTTGAGAAGTGTCTGATCACATCCTTTGCCCATTTTAAATGGGGTTATTTATTATTTGATTGTGGATGTGTTTAGGTTTCCTCTAGATAATAGATGTTAGTCCTTGTTGGATGCATTGTTTACAAGTTTTCTCCCATCCTGCGGGTTGCTTACTCTCTTGATAGTTTCTTTTACAATGCAAAAGATATTTAGTTTAATTAGGTCTCCATTGCGGATTTTTGTTGTTGTTGTTTTTTCTTAAGAGGACTTAGTCCTAAGTTACTTGCCAACGCCGGCGTTGAGAGGGGTATTTCCTAGGTTGTCTTCCAAGATTGTTATAGTGTGAGGTCTATACATTTAAGTCTTTAATCCACCGTGAGTTAATTTTTGTGTATGGTACAATGTAGAGGTCGAGTTTCATTCATCTGCATGGAGCAACCTAGTTTCGCCAGCACAGATTATTGAATACGATATGCATTCTCTATTATGTATTTTTGTCACCTTTGTCAAAGCTCAATTGGTTGTAGGTGTGTTATTTCATTTTGGGGCTCTCTATTCTGTTCCACTGTCCTATGTGTCTATTTCTGCCCCAGTATCATACTGTTTTGGTTACGCTAGCCTTATTGTATAGCTTGAAGTCAGGTAATGTGATGCTTCTGACTTTATTTTTTTGCTTAGGATTGGCTTAGCTATTTGGGGTCTTTTTGGCTTTACATGAATTCCATATGAATTTCAGAATAGTTTTTTCATTACAGACACAGAAAGATGCTATTCTGATTAAATCCTTAGACAAGTGAAAGTGATATTTTGGAAAAGTTTATCTGATAAAATAGTTACTTTATGACTGCATATTTTGAATACTTTAGACAGAGGACTCAACTTGTTGTGCAATAATTTTTCTAAAGTGCCTCTAGGATTCAACCTTCTTTAAATGACTTTATGGAAATAAACAAAACCCAAATTTATTTCTCAATACTGTTTAATATTGATTCTGGGCTGGTTGAGGCTCTGTTTCTCATTTTACATAATTTTAGGGCCCAAAGTGAAGAAATAGATACTATTGAGGATATTCTACTCTTATGGAACACTAAAAAATAAAACATTATTGGACTGAAGAAATAGTTTAAAAGTTAACTTCTAATGTGTCATAATTCATTTCTACTTCCATTTCATTAGACAAAGAGTTTCAAAAAATATTTGGTTAAATGTAGCAATCAGTTATGATTACACTTTATAGAAATTGTCTATAAGTAATTTAAAACACTAATAGAATCTACAAAATTTTCCCCATTATGCACACATATTCACATTTACATGCTAAACACACGTACTCCCCAGCAAGTATAGCACTGTAAGAATCAAAGACTGCAAATAATTCTTCTTTCTGAATATAAGTGAAGAATGCACAACATTCACTCATCCATAGCGATTTTAAAATTCTAAGGTCCTTGTTAACATTGAAAAGTTTCCTATTTTGAAGATTAAGAATGGTCTTTGATGAGGACATATTCCGCTCCCTGAGAGAAGCGCCCCAGTCTTCTTTCTTCCACGGCTCTTGTGCTGCCCTCTTGGTAGCGTGTCTTTTATCATTCACTTTGGTGGCCTCACCTGAAAATTTCACTGGAAGAGAGAAAGATTTCTCAGATCTCTCACCTTGCTTCATGCTCATGCTAGATGGGTGTCCATATTTCAAGTCCCGAAGAACCACAGTATTTTTCTAAACGTCGGAACACTTTTGGTAGCGCAATGCTGAAATGTATCTGACTCATATATTTTAGTCAAGTCATCTTTTTGTGCTAATAGTTGCGACAACAATTATTTTTGCGCTGTGGCTTCTCTCCACATGTATGTATACACTGCGTTTCTAAACATTTTCTAACATGCCTATGCTTTTAGAATTTTTACTCAGGGTAATTTTATCAAAGAGTAATAATTTCTACATCATCTTAAGACATCGAACAATTATGTTGCATCTATCATTTAGAAATAGTTTATATTGTCTATTCACTACACCATTTACTTCTAAATTTTATCTTTTAATAGTAGGGGATGATAGCTGCATTTTCCAGTCTTGCAAATTCTGGAATGTGTGAATGCTTTATGTTTACCTTTAACTCTTCCCATCAGCATTTTTGTAGTTGTTGTCTGTTTTTGTCAGAGCCCTTCTTCTTGTGCTTCCTATAAACCCTACATATGGCAGCTAACTCACATACCAACACCATCTTTTCACATGCTTTGCCTGGTGTCATAAGCTCACTTAGAATATTTTCTACCTTCCAAATTATCACAGGTAAATGTTCCAAATGCACAACCTAGCGATGCTGGGCTGTTTTTTCAACGTCTTATATCATTCTCATTGCAACACCGTGTATTTCAGACTATTTTGTTTTGGAGGTAAATCACTTCTACGTACCAGTGTATTTGAAAACAAAAATTTTTAATAAAGATAAAGTGATGTAACTGACAGGATCTTTCTCCTGTGTGGTTAGTGTGATTCAGATTAAAAACATAAATGTTATCTAAGGGAAAATGATTACAGAAGGTTCCCAAAATGTGGCAGAATAAGGTGGAGAGGGAGTGGAAACAACTTGTTGACTGTGACTATAAAAAGATTTCTTTAATGTCATCCATAAAATGGTATTGAGAGTTTATCTCGTTAAAAATCAGATTTATTTAGGTATTTAGTGATAGTCCAAATGTTTTACCATATAATTTACTTCTATATTTTGCATTTTGTCATTGATTAGTAGAATTGTGCATCTTTTTGTAGATCAAGCAATGATGAAAAATGCATTTTTCTTCTAAAATAAACTTTAGAGGAGAAAATAAGCTATATCTATATAATAAAAAGTAAAAATATTATATAGTTAGCCCCATAAAAACAAATATTTTTTTTCTTAAACCAATAAATTTGACTTCATGGAAGCCATGGTTTATTAAAGCAGTATTTTAGAGAAACAGTAGCATTCTAACTGTTAATTGGCAGGGGTGTGGGAAAACAAGTGTTTTAGGCAAATAAACTGATATTAAAATGCCACATCACAAGTAGGGGTTCTTAATATTTAAAACTTGTATTGTTAAGTAATAATCTTCAGAGAAAATAGTGAGAAAAAATAAAGTTAATTAACTTTTCAGCATCTTCTAAATATCTGTTTTTGTGATGTTAACATACAGAATCTTAAATTAACAAGTGTTTGAGTTGAACTGCACAGTAATGGGTTGGAAACACACTTGTTTTAAAAATACTAAATACACTGAAACAATGAAAATATACTTCTGTCAAAAATAAAGACGGAGCACGTTAACTTGTTTTTGAAATATACATAAAGAATAGTATAGACATTATAAATTCAACAACTACAATGTATTCTACACCCAGAATAAAAACAGAACACTACCAGAAACCCAGATTCTCCCTTTACACTCCATTCTAACTGTAAATTTCAAACCAATATCTAATTTTAATATTCAACACTATTTTTATGTGAGGCAGCCATATTTTAGTTATAGTTTATTACTATTCACTGCTATATTGTATGCATTTGTAAATATGCAAAAATTTATTCATTATATCATAGATAGGTATTTAAGCAGTTTCCAGTTTTGCTCTATTATATAAAACATGCTGTAGCACCACTGTGAATGTACCTTGGTGAGCATGTGTGATATACAGGCATTTCTACAGAAATGATGACTACGTCATATGTTATACACGTTTAGCTTTAGTAGACCCTAACTGAGATGGTCTGGCTCTCTGTCCCACCCAAATCTCACCTTGAATTGTAATACTCTCCAAATGTCATGGGAGGGACCCAGTGGGAGGCAATTGAATCATGGGGTGGGCTTTACCTGTGCTGTTCTCAAGACAATGAATAAGTCTCGTAAGATCTGATGGTTTCATAGAGGGAACTCTCCTGCACATGCTCTCTTGCCTGCTGCCATGTAAGATGTGCCTTTGCTCATCAGCTGCAGCCATGATTGTGAGGCTTCCCCAGCCATGTGGAACTGTGAGTTCATTAAACCTCTTTCTTTTATAAACTACCCAGTCTTAGTGATGTCTTTATTTGCAGCATTAAACGGACTAATAGAGTAAACTGGTAGCAGGAGTGGGGTGCTGCTGTAAAAATACCCACACATGTTGAAGCATCTTTAGAACTGGGCAGCAGGCGGAGGCTGGAACTGTTTGGAGGACTCAGAGGAAGGCTTCCAGTTCTATGTATTTACAAAGATATGTTTTGGAATTAAAACTTATGTTTAAAAGGAAGCAAAATATGAAAATTCAGACAATTTGCAGCCTGATGAAATAGAAAACAAAGGCCCAGCCCATTTTCTGAGGATGAATTGAAGGCAGCTGCAGAAATTTGCATAAATAACAAGGAACCAAATGTTAATCATCTAGACAATGGGGGAAATGTCTCTAGGGCGTGTCAGAGGCCTCCTAGCAGTTCTCCCATAATAGAACTGGAGGCCGTGGAGGCAAAAGTGGATTTGTGGGCCAGGCCCAGGACTTCCCTCCCATGTGCAACCTAGAGACTTAGTACCCTGCATCCCAATCACTCCTGCCTTGGCTAAGAGAGGCCAAGGTACAGCTCGGGTCATGGCTTCAGAGGATGCATGTCCGATGCCTTGACAGCTTCCACATGGTGTTGAGCCTATGGACACACAGAAGTCAAGAACTGTGGTTTGGGAACCTCCACTCAGATTTCAGAGGATGTATGGAAATGTCTGGGTGTCCCAGTAGATAATTTGCTGCAGGGGTGGGGCCCTCACGGAGAACCTCTGCTAAGGCAGTGAAGAAGGGAAATGTGGGGTTGGAGCCTCCACACAGAGTCCCTACTGGGCACTACCTAAGGGAGCTGTGAGAAGAGATCCTTCAACCCCCAGAATAGTAGATCCACTGACAGCTTGCATCATGCACCTAGAAAATCCACAGACACTCAACGCCAGCTCATGAAAGCAGCTGAGGTGGGAAAGGCTTTTCCCTGCAAAGCCACAGGAGTGGAGCTGCCCGAGTCCATGGGAACCCACTTCTTGTATCAGTGTGACCTGAATATGAAGCATGGAGTCAAAGAAGATCATTTCAGAGCTTTAAGACTTGGCTGCCCCACTAGATTTCTGACTTGCATGGGGCCTGTAGCCCTTTCATTTTGGCCAATGTCTCCCATTTGGAATGGGTCTATTTACCCAACGCCTGTACCCCCATTGTATCTAGGAAGTAGCTAACTTGCTTTTGATTTTACAGGCTCATAGGACAAAAGGACTTGCCTTGCGTCAGTTGAGACTTTGGACTTGGACTTCTGGGTTAATGCTGGAATGAGTTAAGACTTTGGGGAACTCTTAGAAGGCATGATTGGCTTTGAAACGTGAGGATGTGAAGTTTGGGAGGGGCCAGAGGTAGAACAAAATGGTTTGGCTGTTTCCGATCCAAATTTCACCCTGAATTGTAATGATCCCCATGTGACCCAGGAGGGACCCCATGGGAGGTAACTGAATCATGGCGGTGGGTTTTTCTTGTGCTGTTCTCCCAACAGTGAATAAGTCTAATAAATTCAGGTGGTTTTATAAAGGAGAGTTATGCACACATTGTCTTGCCTGCCATCACGTAAGTCATCACTTTGTTCTTCCGTGATCTTCAGCCATGACTGCGAGGCCTCCCCAGCCGTGTGGAACTGTGAGTCCATTGAATCCGTTTCCTTTATAAGTTACCCAGGATCCGGTATGTCTTTATCAGCAGCATGAGAAAGGACTGACACACCAACAAATTGCTTTTTAAAGTTATTATAAAAATGGCATTTTCACCAATGAATATGAAACGTCCATTTGTTCCAAATCAGTTCCACAATTTGTTTTGATTTCTGTGTGTGTGTGTGTGTGTGTGTGTACGCACTGTGTATGCAGTGTGCTTTCAATGCCATACGTTAGGTTCCCTGGGAAATGGACTCTAGGATGTTGATTTATAATGAAGTACTCATAAAATCTTACCTCCTTTATTTCTAAAGGAGGTTTGAAAGGAGAGGTTTGGGAATAAAGAGCAGATGATCAGCTTTTCAAGTACAATAAAGCCCCAGCCAATATTACAGGGTGGCTCTGTAGTTGGGAGGGCACTTCATAATAGTACCAGTTTGGAATGAAGGTCCTGGACATTTGTAACTTGGAGACTCTGGACAAAGTGCATCTTTTCAGCAAAAAGGAAGCCCCAGATATGGATTCATCTATGAGATACTGGTCAAACACAGTGTAGAAGTATCACGAAGACACATCAAACCAACCACATTTTACATCTTTTATTCCTAAAATTGCTTCTCAAATCCAGTGATTTCATAGAAAAAGTTCTAGGATTATCCTCCAAGATTCTATCTTCTACTTCTCTTAGGAAAACGTTGCAAAAGAAACATACGATGAATTAAAATCCATGCCATTCCAACTCTGACCAAATTGCAGATGACGGGCTCAGGTTGCTCCTCGACAGGATGTGTTCTTCCAGGCCCTTGGTCCCTCACTCACCCAAGAATGGGGGAGAAGACCCGCTGGTGCAGTCAGCTCATTCAAGTAAATATCAGATCCCAAAGAGTTTTCCAGAAAGTGATTTATTTAGGCAGAGGGAGAGAAAAAAAGGAGAAAGAAAAGCAGTTGCCACACCGCTGTAGAAGGGGATCCAGAGACAGAGTCCACACAGATGAGAGGGAAGGGGACTGTTAACATGGGAGTTATTCCCACCCCATTTAAGTTTTTTGTCCTGTGAAAGGAGTTCCTTTAAACTTCCACTGGAGTTACTGACCTTGGATTTCTGGGCTGTCTATCTTTCTGCACACGCAAAAGTTAAACGAATACCTCTAGAGACGTGGAAGAAGGCAAGTTCAGGCAGGTCACTGGAAAGTTCTTGCCTTTGAAACCATGCCCGTTGTGGACCTGGGGAGAGAAGTTAATTACATTCCCTCACAACTGCGTTCAAGGCTGTAAATGATGCTCCATTTTTACCTCCTGTATCACTCAATCTGGACTCCACTGACTTGTGCTGGCAGGCCTGACTATCTGTGTGGTTATCTGTAGGTTGACAAAGACCCTCATCTCTTAGGTATCTGATCCCAGATCACTATGAGTATCTTGGCAACGAATATACTCTTCCCTTCCCATTGAGTAACATCAGCCCTACTTTACTCTTTCCCTGTTCTGGGGTCAACTTTCTAAGCTAGGGTGAAGACTCTACTCTTTCCCTGTTCTGGTCCCTTGGTTTCTAGATGCTGGTTTGACTGAGTGGCACTGTAACCTGAAGCTTTAATAGACCTTTACTATGCATTATCATGGAAACATTATCCCTCCAGGAGTCGAGGGTTCCAAACTCAAGTGTCTAGAGCTGTAGATCCAGCATTCAGGCTCATGCATATGGCCATCGTTCCCACAGATATTTCTAAGCTAGATCCTGTAGAAGTATTACCTGCTTTTTCACATTTGCTATAAATGTGCATATTTATAGTAAAAATCTATTTATTTTTATACTATATATTTAACAAAATATATTATATCAAATATACTGTATTATAGTACTATATATATTATGCTAATACATATATTTTATACTAAATTATATATAAAATATATATACATGTTTATGGGCTATGTTTTTTGTCAGATACATGTTTTCTTGAAATATTTCATTCTATTTAATAAAGCTTTCTCTCATTCTTTAATGGTGTCTTGTGATGAACAGAAGTTATTTTTCACAGTATTGTCCAGTGTATAAATCTTTAAATTTTTGGTAAGATGTATTTGCATTTTGTTTAAAAATGCATTTGCCTACTTCATGGTGAGTAAGATGTTCCATATGTTTTTCTCTGTAAAATGCTGTATTTTAACACATATTTATATTTGAAATCCATTTGGAATTTATTTTTCTGTACAGTGTGAAATATGAGGAAATATTTTTCTCATAAGGATATCTTATTAACTCAGTGTCACCCACTGAAAAGATGAATGGGCATTTTAAAAGGATGTGTTTGTTTCTCTCAGCATTCTAGAATAGAAGGAAATGGATAATGTATCAATTTCTTCTCAATATAAAATTTAAATTACTACAGTAAAATTAAATAAGACCGAATACCAAATCTAATAGCTAAGATACGAAACACAGAATGGAGCCTTTACACTTGTATTAGGCAACCTCACCTGGACAAAATAAAAAAAAAATACATACATCTAAGAGTAACTATAATAAATTAGCTTTTTTGCCTAGTAAGCTTTGGTGTTAAAGTGTTCTTGATTTAAAAATTATTTTTAGTATTGTGTATTCATGTCTAGCTAGGACGATATTTAAGCATTTATGGAAAATTGCAAAGTTTATTGTGTGATACATAGAACCATTCTTTTTTTCTTCTCTCTTGATATGTATATATATAATTTATTGCACTTTAAGTTCTGGGGTACATGTGCAGAACATGCAGGTTTGTTGCATAGGTACATACATGGCAATGTGGTTTGCTGTCTCCATCCTCCGTCACCTACATCTGGCTTTTCTCCCCATGTTATCCCTCCCCAACTTCCCTGCCCCCTGCTGTTCCTTCCCTAGTCCCCCCAACAGACCCCAATGTGTGATGCTCCCCTCCCTGTGTTCATGTATTCTCATTGTTCAATACCTGCCTATGTGTACAAACATGCAGTGTTTGATTTTTCTGTTCTTGTGTCTGTTTACTGAGAATGATGGTTTCCAGATTCATCCATGTCTCTACAAAGGACATGAACTCACTGTTTTTTATGGCTGCATAGTATTCCATGATGCATATGTGCCACATTTTCCTTGTCCAGTCTATCATCAATGGGCATATGGGTTGGTTCCAGGTCTTTGCTATTGTAAACAGTACAGCAAGAACATACATGTGCATGTGTCTTTATAATATAATGATTTTTAATCCTTTGGATATATACCCAGTAATGAGATTGCTCGGGGTCAAATGGAATTTCTATTTCTAGGTCCTTGAGGAATCACCGCACTGTCTTCCACAATGGTTGAACTAATTTACACTCCCACCAACAGTGTAAAAGTGTTCCTATTTCTCAACATCCTCTCTAGCATCTGTTGTCTCCAGATTTTTTGATAATCAACATTCTAACTGGCATGAGATGGTATCTCAATGTGGTTTTGATTTGCATTTCTCTAATGACCAGTGATGATTAGCACTTTTTCATGTTTGTTGGCCTCATACATGTTTTCTTTTGAAAAGTGTCTTTTCATATCCTTCGCCCACTTTTGGATGGGTTTGTTTGTTTTCTTCTTGTAAATTTGTTTTAGTTATTTGTAGATTCTGGTTATTAGCCCTTTGTCAGATGGGTAGATTGCAGAATGTTTTTTCCATTCTGTGGTTGCTGGGTCACTCCAATGAATGTTTCTTTTGCTGTACAGAAGCTCTGGAGTTTAATTAGATCCCATTGATCTATTTTGGCTTTTGTTGCCAATGCTTTTGGTGTTTTAGTCATGAAGTCCTTGCCTATGCCTATTTCCTGAATGGTACTGCCTAGGTACTCTTCTAGAGTTCTTTATGGTGTTAGGTCTTATGTTTAAGTCTTTATCCATCTGGAGTTAATTTTAGTGTAAGGTGTCAGGAAGGGGTCCAGTTTCTGCTTTCTCCACACTGCTAGCCAGTTTTCCCAACACAATTTATTAAACAGGGAATCCTTTCCCTATTGCTTGTTTTTGTCAGACTTGTCAAAGATCAGATGGTTGTACATGTGTGGCATTGCATCCCAGGACTCTGTTCTGTTCTATTGGTCTATATCTCTGTTTTGGTACCAGAACCATGCTGTTTTGATTACTGTAGCCTTGTAGTATAGTTTGAAGTCAGGTAGCGTGATGGCTCCAGCTTTGTTCTATTTGCTTAGGATTGTCTTGGCTATTTGGGGCTCTCTTTTGGTTTCATACAAAGTTTAAGATGGTTTTCTCCAGTTGTGAAGAAGGTCATTGGTAGCTTGATGGGGATAACATTAAATCTATAAATTACTTTGGGCAGTATGGCCATTTTCACAATAATTATTCCTAACCATGAGCATGGAAGGTTTCACTATCCATTTTTGTCCTCTCTTACATCCTTGAGCAGTGGTTTGTAGTTCTCCTTGAAGAGGTCCTTAACATCCTTTGTTAGTTGTGTTCCTAGGTATTTTATTCTCTTTGTAGCAATTGTGAATGGGTGTTCACTCTTGATTTGGCTCTCTTTAGGGCTGTTATTGGTGTATAGGAATGCTTGTGATTTTTGCACATTGATTTTATATCCTGAGACTCTGCTGAAGTTGCTTTTCAGTTTCAGGAGATTTGGGGCTGAGACAATGGGGTCTTCTAAATATACAATCATGTCATCTGCAAATAGAGACAATTTGACTTCCTCCTTTCCTCCTTTACTTTTTTCCTTGCCTGATAGCTCTGGCTAGAACTTCCAATAGTATGTTGAATAGGAGTGGTGAGAGAGGGCATCTTGTCTAGTGCCAGATTTTAAAGGGAATGCTTCCAGCTATTGCCTGTTCAGTATGATATTGGCTGTGGGTTTGTCATAAATAGCTTTTATTATTTTGAGATACTTTCTATCAAAACCTAGTTTATTGAGAGTTTTTAACATAAAGCACTGTTGAATTTTGTCAAAGGCCTTCTCTGCATCTGTTGAGATGATCATGTGTTTTTTGTCTTTGGTTCTGTTTATGTGGTGGATTATATTTATAGACTTGTGTACGTTGAACCAGCCTAGCAGCCTCAGGATGAAGCCTACTTGATTGTGATGAATAGACTTTTTGATATACTGTTAGAATTTGTTTGCCAGTATTTTATTCAAGGTTTTTGCATCTATGTTCATCATAGATATTGGCCTGAAGTTTTCTTTTTTTGTTGAGTCTCTACTGAGTTTGGCATAAGAATGATGTAGGTCTCATAAAATGATTTGAGAAGGATTCCCTCGTTTTGTATTGTTCAGAATAGTTTCAGAAGGATTGGTACCAGCTCCTCTTTGTATGTCTGCTAGAATTTGGCTGTGAACCCATCTGAACCTGGACTTTTTTGGTTGGTAGGCTATTAATTGATACCTCAACTTCAGCCCTTGTTATTGGTCTATTCATGGTTTTGACTTCTTCCTGGTTTAGGCTTGGGAGGGTGCAAATGTCCAGGAATTTATCCATTTCTTCCAGGTTTACTGGTTTATGTGCATAGAGTTGTTTGGAGTAATCTCTGATGGTTGTTTTTATTTCTGTGGAATTGGTGGTGATATTTCCTTTATCATTTTTTTTGCATCTATTTGATTCTTTTCTCTTTTCTTTTTTATAAATCTGGCTAGTAGTCTATTTTGTTGATCTTTTCACAAGAACAGCTCCTGTATTTATGAATTGTTGAAGGGTTTTTATGTGTCTCTATCTCCTTCAGTTCTGCCCTGATCTTAGTTATTTCTTGCCTTCTGTTAGATTTTGAGTTTTTTTGATTTTGCTCCTCTAGCTCTTTCAATTTTGATGATAGGGTGTCAATTTTAGATCTTTCCTTGCTTCTCATGTGGGCGTTTATTGCTATAAATTTCCCTCTAGACACTGCTTTAAATGTGTCCCAGAGATGCTGGTACGTGTGTCTTTGTTCTCGTTGGTTTTGAAGATCATCTTTATTTCTTCCCTCATTTATGAGCTTAGATATATTTTCTTCAGTTCTCTAGATGACTCTGAACTCCCTATTTCTTTAAATATATCATTATGTGCTTAAATCAACTCAAATGTTGTGGGCAATGATAAACCATAAACATAATGGATATATAGGATATAATTTCTTGCCTAGATCTTCTTTGTATACAAGAAATGAGGACTATATATGTACACTATTACACAATAGAATAAGACTATATAAATATTAGGAGTTTCTGAGCTTATATTTTAACTTAAAGGATAACTGGATCAGATTATTGTTTTAAATATTACCTTATCACTGTGAGTTACACAGCCCAGTCACTGAAAGCTGCAAAAATCCTTTTAACCTGCTTGTATTTCCATAGAACTTCTCAATTTAGATTTTGCTATTTATTTTACTTACTGTCTGTTTACCTCACCAGAATATAATCTCCTCGAAGCCGAGATTATTACTCGTTTGGCTCACTGCTATTCCTGAATCACACAGAATAAGTCTCCATATTTTTGAATGACCAATGTCTAAATTGTAAAGGAGAATGGAGATTGCAGAACATGTGTGCAAGCACTAAATATGTTATTCTTTTCTCTTGTTAACTTGTTGTTGTTGTTGTGGTTGTTGTTATAGCTGTGTCAGTGATAACCCTTTATAACGAGGAGGAAAGGGCTCACTTTTTTCCACCTCTACAAATTCTTGTTTCAAAATACATGCTCACATGAATTTCATATGAAGATGTAAATCATGCTTAACCCATAATCTTTTACTTATCTGAGGACTTCTTTTTAGAACAAGCATACAGACTATATTCCAAAAAAAATAAGTACAGTAACTGATCATGTAGCTATATTTAAATAATCTCTGCCACAATATTAGAGACACTATTTTGCATACATAAATTATGCTATTCAGATGTCTCCAGAGACTGCAGACTTTGTAAGGAACTCCTTCTCTTAAGACTTAATACAAATTATTTGATTATCCATCACTCAAAAGAATGGAAATCCAGCTCTGCTTCTAAACTCTTGGGATCTCAGAGAGGTAATTCTAGTTCTTGTTCTCTTGTTTTGAAGTTATCTTCTTTCTAAATTCTGCACTCACCTGCCTGGCCTACTAGGGTTGGTACAGCTATTTTTACATGATATGTTAATCAACAAGTATGGAACAGAATAGTGAAACACTTTTACAGAATTTTATGAAAAAATAGAGAAATTATATACAACAACAGAGCAGTAAGCCACTAACATTCCATGCATCTATTTCCTTTTTTTTCAGACGGAGTCTCACTTTGCCTCAAAAAAAAAAAAACAGTGGCACACTCTTGGCTCACTGCCACCACCATCTACTGGGTTCAAGCAATTCTCCTGGCTCAGACTCCCGAGTAGCTGGGATTACAGGCACCCACCATCATGCCTAGCTAATTTTTTTTTTCAGTAGGGACGGAGTTTCACCATGTTTGCCAGGCTGGTCTTGTACTCCTGACCTCAGATGATCCACCCACCTCGGCCTTCCAAAGTGCTAGGAATACAGGCATGAACCATCACGCCCAGGAGCATCTGTTTTCTTAAAATGCTTTGCTTCTTCTGAGTTTCCACACCTGAAATACTTTGTGAATTAACTTGCCCTTCAAATTGTCTGCCTTGTTATTATTTCGGTCAGGAGGCTGCAAAACTTCACCCTTTCTCTCTCTGGATGCATTCCCAAAATTCAGAATTGCATTAATTTTATGAGAACCACTGGCTTGCAATCCTGTACCAACCTCAAGGTTTACATTTCTTCATCCAAAAACAAATTAAGCTATTGTGATAATACAAAGGCCAACTAGGTCAGGCCTCAAAGCATTTAGTAGTTCAAAAGAACCAGCAGAGCTTTTAACATTTCATTCTTTCCTTGGTAAGAGCCAATGTTAAATATAGGTCTTCCTTCCCTTTATCTCTATAAAGCGTATTATTTATTTTAGAAGAACTTCCATGCACAGTCTCCTACCTATTCAGAATAATCAGCTATAATTATTTTTGTCTTAAATAACATTCTACTTATTTTAAACTGCATTTACACAACCCAATGTGTCATCACTGCACGGTGTCAAAGTCAAGAAACCCTTAAATAAAATCTCAGGTGGAAATAAACACTTTCTGGAGAAAGTCTACATCAATAATAGAAAAAAATCTGAAGCAATATTAAGCACAATTAAATAATTTAGAAGTCATTTTTGATAAATTCTGAAAATAACTGAAAATAGAACTATCAGAAAAACAACCACTGTGTGAATTCCAGAATATTATTTAGACTAAAGTGTGGTTCAAATGTATTTGTATATCTAATGGTCTAATACAAGATGAATGAAGTGCTCGCAATTTCTCAGAAATGTTTTCAGTTGTCCATTTCATGTTTCTTTAAACACATGTGTCAGAATTGTTAAATGTGTCCCTTTAATACTTAGTCTCATTTTAAATCAGTTAAGGAATTTTCTAGATCTTCAAGGTTTGATTCCATACGTATTTTGCTATGGAAATTGCTCCATTCATTGAGGTAACCGTGTCACTAAATTATAAGCTCTAAGCTACTGTCATTCTTCGCCAGACACTCGGAAATCCTAATGAGAAGTGGCATCCCATTTATCTGACAATTCAGTGTCAACAGCAATCAAATCTCCGGGCTTAATGCATTAACAGTTTCAGGGAACATCTGAGATAAAATGAAAACTTGAGAGTTTAGAGTATCAAAATAACAGTGTACAGTTGATACTGCTATGGGTGATACAGTTTGCAATTGAGAAAATCTAAGGTTCTCTTTGTGAAAATAGATATTTTACTTAAAAAGGCATGTTTATTCAAATAACTTGAATTTATAATAAATAAAAGGTACACATTATATTTATGAAAACAACTAAATCTTTAAGTTAACTTCTTATATTTGCTTAAGGCCTTAAAATATACAGAGTATTCATGTATACATTTCACTTTATGATCCATAAATGTCTTGGAAATTGCAGGAATATTCTCATTTTACCAATTAAGATATTGGATCCTGGGGCATGAACTAACTTCTTCAAATTCTGTTATTTGGCAGGTGTCATTCCTTAAAATAAAAACAGAAATGTTTTCCCCATTTTCTAGATGTGTATTTCAGTATGTCTCCTGCTTTTTCCTTTTAATTGTTATTATTTTAGAAGTCTTCCTTAGAGATTCAGAATTGTTCCCTCTCATCTTCCCTCGTTTTGGAGTCACCAGTGTCTATTGTTCTCATCTTTATGGGCATGTCTACTCAAAATGTAGCTCCTATTTGTAAATAAGAATATGTGATATTTGGTTTTCTATTTTTGCATTAATTTGCTTAGGATGATGGCATCCAGTTTCATCCGTGTTGCTGCAGAAGACATGATTTTATTCTGTTTTTTGGTTATGTAGTAGTCCATGGTGTATACGTACCACATTTTTTTATTGTATCCACCACCGATGCACACCTAGATTGATTCCATATCTTGCAATTGTGAACAGTGCTGCAATGAACATGTGAGTGAGCATGTGTCTGCTTGTTAGAATGCCAATACAACCATTTCTAATAGTGACCTGCAATTTTATTTCATTGCACTTATTACAACTTGTATTTATGAGTTACTATTTCTTAAAGACAAACTTCAAAATTTAAAAAAAAAACAGTTTTTACCACAGAATCAACAGCCTGTAGCAAAAAGTCTAGATCATGGCAATAATGTCATAAAGCATACATTTCCCAACTAAATGAATACCCTCAAGTAAAAAAGAAAAATCAGACAATTAAAAAATTACCGGAAATTTTTGTTTTTATTTTGTTGTTAACTGATCCTTAGGGTTCTTCAAACAAAACCAAGATAAAATATATGCATTTATTATGGAAATTGCCTCATGCAATTATAGAGACTTAGAATTCCCACAATATGCCATCTGCGTGCTGGACAACCAGGAAAGCCACTGGTGTAATTTCAGCCAGTTCTGACGTCCTGAGCCCTAGCAGCTCCGATGTTGGAATGAAGGAGGAAATAATGAATGCTCTAGTTCAACAAGAGAAAAAATCTGTCATTCCTCCACCTTCTTATTCTATCGGGGCCCTCAAAGCACTAGATGACACCAGCCTCCACTGCGTAGGGCGGGTCTCAGTCTACCGATTCAAATACCAATCTCTTCCAGAAGCACCCTCATCACTGCAACCGGAAATATTTTGCCAGCTAACTGGGTATCCCTTGGCCCAGTCACGTTGACACAGACAACTTACTGAAGTTCTTTACACACCTAAATAGATACAGGAAAAAGAGACGTACTATTAAATGTAGAAATATTAAACAGAAATCAAATTCATAGATGAACTGAATATATTTTCTACATAATACTGTACCTCTAGAATCAGATGCTTTGACATTTCATTGAGAATTTTTAGATGTTTCAAATAGAACAGACTACATATTTCAGATTAATTGACCTTTATGCCACAATTCAGAAACAAGATTTTACTCAACAGTTTCCTTGAGGAGTTGTGACTGTTAGGTTGGATTAAAGGACAGTGTTGTTGTGGGGTGTGTGTGTGTGTGTGTGTGTGTGTATGTGTGTGTCTGTGTGTGTGTGTGTGTGTGCATGCACATGTAATATTTTGTTAATTTGATTATTGGCAATTTATATTTATCCCAAGATTAATATGTTTTCAGTTGTAATAAAAATTTATAATTTCATGAGTTACTGTTTTAAAGAGCAAACAGAAAATTTATTTTTGTATAATTATTTAAAATGTCTGGAATTGTGTTGTCATTTGCAGTAGCTATGCATCAATTTTATCCACAGAACAGTTTGAGAGTTTGTTTATGTATATTTATTATAATATTACTATTACAAAATGTTTCAGGAGATTAGTGAAATTCAATTATAAAAATATTCCTTCCATCTTTTCAAATAAAAATATAAATTGTACCATCTTATCATTATGTTTCAAAAGGCTTTGCATTTTAGAATTTATATAAATGCAAAAAGAACCCATTATTCTCTTGTATTACATACCCAAAAGGAACATATCTTTCTCTTTTAGTGAGGTTTTCACTAGTTTTTCTATCTTAAATTATTTATTCCAAAGCTGATGTCACTTGCAAAAAAAACCCTGCAAAATAAACCCCCATAGTTATAGAAATATAATGATCTGCTGGAAATGAATGAAGAGATTTGAGAAGAAACAAACTATGAATGTCGTGATATCCTTGAAAGCTTTCTGGCTTTCTGTTGCTTAAAAGCTACAGAAGTATAATCCCAGCACTTTGGGAGGCCGAGGCGGGTGGATCACGAGGTCAAGAGATCGAGATCATCCTGGTCAACAAGGTAAAACCCCGTCTCTACTAAAAATACAAAAATTAGCTGGGCATGGTGGCATGTGCCTGTAATCCCAGCTACTCAGGAGGCTGAGGCAGGAGAATTGCCTGAACCCAGGAGGCGGAGGTTGTGGTGAGCCGAGATTGTGCCATTGCACTCCAGCCTGGGTAACAAGAGCGAAACTCTGTCTCAAAAAAAAAAAATAATAATAAATAAATAAAAGCTACAGAAGTAAAATACATGTATTTTGAGCATCTTTGGGAAAAACCACTATCAAAAGTAAATGTTTATTGTTTTATTGACATTTGCGAGTTGGTAACATAGACCATAAAAAAAATAGGCATGAACTAATATATGAGAGAAAAAAATTAAGTTCAAAAATGAATTGGTAAATAAACTAATGCACACATACAAAACAGTCACTTAACTTTCAATAGATGTAATCCCCTTAAGCCAAGTAGTAAATTCAAAAAGATATAATCAGAGTAACAAGAAACTTGCTATAACTGAACAAAAACCATAGTTTTCAAGTACAAAAAAGCCAGCTAAATAGAGAGTCACAGAAAATAAGAATACTACATTCTAAATGTCACCATCTCTTGATGAGGAACATTATGTCTATCAGTAATAAGAGAAAATTTAATTAATAGTGTTACATCTAGGATTTACCCTTACCTTTGTTGAAGAAACTGAAAAATGGCAATATAAGTGGTTCTGGTTTAGGAACAGAGACATGTATATTTATGTACACAGACTTAATAGTTTCAGTCAGATATCTGTTCTCCAATTGCCTATTATATACCTGTACAGTTAAATAGTAATATTTGTTTATATGCACAAAATTTAACAGACACAATGGTGGTTACCTTTGAGGAGGGTTTAGGAATATATAAGGACTTAAAAGTAGCATAAATGTGACCTCTAGGGTACTGGTAACATCTATGACATGATTACAGTGGTGATTAAATAATTGTGTTCATTTTGTAAAATTAAAACTAAGTGTTCTCTTGTATACTGTATGATATATAAGCTATACTACAACAATAATGTTTGTCTAAACATATTTAATGTTATTTTAAAGAGACAATGTAGTATGACTAATCTTGTAAAGGGGCCTAGATTGGTTTTGGGAAGAAAAAATTCAGGTAACAGGCCTACAGGACATGGTTGACGATGGTAATGTGAGTGGAAGCCATGAATTATTGAGGATGAGGCAGGAGAGGAGGCTAGAACCGAAGACTGACGATCCTGAAGGATATTGTAAGCATCTTGACTTGATCCAACAGAAGAGATTTATTTGAAAGTTGAAGACTATTTTATCTCAGCTAAAAAGAAGTTTCAATTTTAAAAAATTTTCTACACACTTGAGGGACAAAATTATCGCATAAATATATGATTTCCTTCTAAATATTTATTAATCATCTTAGTTTTCTTCCATAAAATCAAATTTCAAGATGCCAATGACACAGCTAAAGGTATTGAATAATACTGATCACAATGGTTTTAGATGATGAAGCCCTTACTAGCTGATAACAATAAATTATTCGATGTTTCATACTTCAAAAAACGTGGAAGTATTTTATCCTCATTATGTATGTTAATTACAACAATATGGAGAGAAATTTATTCAAATATGTTTCTATACAAAGAAATGAGAACAATTCATAGGCCTTTAATGTTCTTAGAAGTGGAAAATGAACTTTGGTACAAGTTTCCTGACTACACTGAATGTTTCCATCAGAAGTGTTAACTACCAGGCCCAACTCACTCGTGTCCCACGAAAACCTCCCGGCTAATGTCCTTCATCACACACCTCTCTCTTTACATGATTCCATCAGTTTGAGTGATCTTCCTAAAACTGGCCATAGGCACAAACACCAAAACTTTAATCAAAATCCTTAAATGGTTTCTGAACTTATTCGGAGTAAGTTTCAAAGTCATTGTTCTTTCAAGGGTCTATCCCTAACTTACTTGGTCATTTCTTAGCTTTCTGATTTCATCTCTTACTGCTTTTTCCATCACTCCCTCTGCCTCGCTTACACTGACCTCCCCTTTTTCTTCAAATAAGCGAAGGATGCTTCCATGTCATAGCCTATAATTTTACTCCTTCTGCTATCTGAAATTTTCACTTGCTTCACACCAGACGAAAACCACCAGAAAGGTACCTAGTGTTCAAAGTTAGGTTTATTAGCTTGTTGAAGCCAGGGAGAACACACAGCATGGAATCCCTTGGCATCTCGTAAAACAGAGATGGAAGGGTTTTATTTTAGCGTCTGAACTACCATATGGTAGGCAAATAAGAGCACACCTAATTTTCATTTTACAAAACGAACGCAATTATATAACCACTACTCTAATGAAGTTTAGAAGTTACCGGTACACTAGAGGCCACAGTTATGCTACTTTTAAGTCTTTGTATATTCCCAAATCCTAATAGAAGGTAACCACCATCGCGTCTATTAAATTTTGTGCATATACACAACTATTTATTGACTATTTAACCATACAAATATGTAATAGCAATTGGAGAACATGTTAATTTGACAGAAAGTTTTATAAAAAAGGTGTATTCTAAAATGGATGCTTTAAGGAAGTTCAGATAACTCATCATTTGATATTTTAACACATTTTACATAAAAGAAGAAAAGCATAAAATGCAAATATCATTAGTTAAAAAAAAAAGCAGTCATCCATATTAGACGAGGGAGAAAAAAGGGTGTTTGTTTAGTAATCACAGAATGTCCTTTGTTCTTGTCTGATTATTATTGTCATTTTTGGCCTGGCCTGAAAACTGTTGATATTCTGTGCAGTTTGTTTATGTTTATTTGGGATACCATAACTTAGCTTCTGACAGCCGGTTGCCAGCTGTCAGCTTCCAGAGAGTTTTCCTTCCTCTCTTCCTTTTGCCCTTCCTTCCTTGCTCTCTTTCTCCCTTCTTTCCTTCCCTCCTTCTTTCTTTGCTAACAAATGACAACATATTCATAGCATCACCTGAATAATAGAATTTAGTTTCCATAGTAAAACACTAAACATATATAATTTTGTTTCTTAAAAACAAAATTAAAAATAAAGGAATAAGGAACCTGCTACAGTAGATTACAGTTATGCAGGAATTAGCATGACACGCATCCATCCTTACAGATACAATCCATCTCGATGAAATAGAGCTATATTCTAAATACAGCTGTAAACACCCAGTAGCCTTTCTCAATGCAAATATTCTATCAAGTTAATCTTCAGAGTGATGAGAGTTTATGTTCCACTTGAGACATTTTGTGGTTTTTTTATATGCTCATGAATTCACCAATAAATACAAATAAGGTTATTATGGGAGACCTTAAAAACTACTTCATATAAGAAGATAAATCTTTCCTGGATTACTTAGTATTTCTGCAAAGTCCTAGCTTCCAAAGACATAAACATTAATATGTTACAAAAATAGAGAGTGCTTGATTTTAATTTCTCCAGAAATATTTGCTTTTTACATGCCGTAAGTATGAGATCTGCAGCCATCTGTCTTATTATTTCATTCAAAGAATAAAAAGGGCTGGGCACAGTGTCTCATGCCTGGAATCCCAGAACATTGGGAGGCTGAGGTGGGCGAATCACGATGTCCAGAGTTTGAGACCAGCCTGGCCAATATGGCGAAAACCTGTCTCTACTAAAAATACAAATGTTAAACAGGTTTGATGGCACATGCCTGTAGCCCCGGCTACTCAGGAGGCTGAGGCAGGAGAATCGCTTGAACTCGGGAGGTGGAGGTTGTGGTGAGCTTAGGTTGCCGCTGCACTCCAGCCTGGGCGACAGAGGGAGACTCTACCTTAAAAAAAAAAAAAAAAAAAAAAAAAAAAAAAAAAGGCTTCTCTTATCCCCTACAAGAACCTCAAGAATTAAATGATTGTAACCTGAATGAAAGCACAGGGTGGAGGGATTTACAGAGTTAGGGTCCTGTGTGTTTACATTTCAAAAGGGAGTAAACCCTGTTATAAAATTGGAAATAGTTACATATCTGAGAGATTTATTTAAATTTCAAAAGATAAAGACCCAGGATCTTACCTATCTTTTTCAAAGAAGAGAAATTATTTACGTTGAAGAGATTAAAATTATCTCCCTCTCTCAGAAGAAAGAGGGTGTACAATGGTCCTTTTCAGTCTAATGTAAGTAGAGACATTCACATTTCTGCCTTCCTCTCTTATAGGAAAAAATAAACAAAACTGCTCATTCACATGCTTTCTATCGCATTGCCTGAAGGGTGTCAGGCGTAGGGAGATCAATGCTGCCCGCTTTATTGCTGTAAGTAAATAAAATTTTAACTCTGACTCAAAGACTTGGCATTTCTGCTAGTATCTATCTACTTTCATACTGTATACATCTACCTCTTTGTCTGTAACTGTATTTGTAACTTTCTCTATCATAAATATATGAATATGTAACTGTCCATGAAGGTAACGGCTCAGATGCCTTATAGTTTCTGACTTAACATTCAAATGAAATATAAGTCAGCCTAAACTTTCAATACTTTTAATTTTCCTATTTAAAATGCAAAAATGCTTTACTAGTCCACTTAAGTACAAAGCCAATTCTGTAATATTTCTGAAGTGTTGACATACAGTAGAATCTTATTAAAATATTCATAAATGGATGCAATAATTATATAAATGCAATAGTTGAAAAATTAAATAAATGCATATTTAGAAATTATGCCAATCTCAAAGCTTGATGGCTCTCGCTTTGGAATCGTAACCATAGGTGGCTTCCCACGTGAGCACCACCACTAGATCCCTTCTGAAAAATACACTCCTATAGGCTTGTGGTCTTCTCTTGGGCTCCCATCCCCTAATCAGGCTGCCTGCCACCTACTGAGAGTTCAGCCAGTGACCTGGGAAAAAGTCTGTCTCTCCCAATCACAGCTATCACCTAAACCATGGGTGAGCCCAACCCTGGTCATGGCCTATTAGGACACATACATGCTCTCCCAAATGCCATCTAGTAGGCTGCAAACTGGGAAACTAACTACCCCATTCTAACTGTAATTCTACGTGACCACTACCCACAGGGCCTGAGGTCAGGTCAACCCAACCATCCAACACCACCACAAACAACACCCAACCACATGGGCTTAAAAGTGGAGCCCCCTGCTTTATACAAAGCAGCAGTGATACTGCATCAGAGAACTGGAAAGCCAGAAAGTTACCTATGTCAGGCTGAGTGATAGAAGTTCTGCCCCTAAACCATTCTCATGGAGAGTCATAAAACAAGTATTTCTGGAGGTTCTTAACCATATTGCAATCTGGATACAGACTACAGTGTGTGTCTGAAATAGGAGTCACAAGTCACAGAACAGGGATGTGGAAGGGTGACAGTCCAGATCACTGCCTGTCTAGGACGAGGAACTGGTGCAACCTCCCGACACTTAAAGAGATGTCAGTGCATTTCACCAGGAGCTCCTCCCAGCCACCTTCATCAAGGCTTGTGCCCGTGCTTACTATAGGGGTCCTTGTGGGCAAAGCAGGGGCTCCAGTTCTTCCTAGCTGTGTCTCCCCAGTTCCTGTAGAACAGGAAGCTCAGGACACTGGGAACTCTACTATCTAGACATCTGCCTGCACTACAGTTACCTCTCAGCTGTGAGCACAAAGAGCATAATCTACTGACTTGTAGGTTGAAACACACAGCCCAATATAAAACCTACTGAAAGAAATGAAGAGGGCTATAGAAGCGAACCCACAAGACACTACCTAACATACTCTATAGTCACAATCCTTGGTTGGGGGTTGGGGGGTGGAGAGAAAAGAAAAAAATATATATTGGAAAAGAAAAAATATATCTGCACAAAAATAAGTACAAAAATTAGAAGTGCCAGATTCTCCAGATAAAAAGAAACCAGCACAATAATTCTAACATCATGAAAAATCTGCGTGCTGTGATATTACAAATGGATCACACTAGCTTTCCAGTAATGGTCCCTAACCAAAATGGAAACCCAGGGAGGGCAGATAAACAATCAAAGGAAGGATTGCAAGAAACTTCGCTGAGAAGCAAGACAAGGTTGAAAATTGACACAAATAAATTTCTAAAGCAATCCAGGAAACAAAGAATAGATTAACTTATTAAAACAAAATCAGTCAGAGCTGCTGGATTAATAAACTTATTTAAGAAATTTCAAAATGCAATTAAATGTTTTATCAATAAATTAGAACCAGCAGGAGAATGTCAGAGCTGGAAGTTCAGTTTTTTCAACTTGCACAGTCAGGCAGGCTCCAAGAAAAAAGCACTAAAAAAAAAAAAAAAAAAAAAAGACAAATTCTTCCAATATATAGAATTATGTAAAGCCACTACACCTAAAAATTATTGACATTTCTGAGAGAAAAGAAGAAAAATTAAACAATCTGGAAATATATTTGCAAGAACAATTCAAGAAAAATTCCCTAATCTTCCTAGGGAGGAATACATCCAGACAGAAGAAATCCAGAGAACACCTGTGAAATGCTATTCAAAACACATGACCAAGCACATAGTCATAAGATTGTTCAAGATCAATGCTAAAGAACATTACCTTAACAGCAGCTAGATAAGATAAAGATCAGATCACATACAAAGAGAGCCCATCAGGCTAAAAGCAGATTTCATAGCAGAAAGTTTTCATCAGACAAGCCTTACAAGAGACCCTAAAGGGAGTTCTAAATGTGGAAATAAACAAAAGAATGGCACTTGCCGCCATTAAATCACAATTGAGAACGCAGCCCACACACCCTCTCAAGTAATTAGACAATTGAGACAACAAAGCAACAAGCTTTGACAGGATCACAATCTCACATATCAATGTTAACATTTAATGTAAATGGGCTAAACTTACTCGAAGGGCAAAGAGTTGCGAGTGAAATAAAAAACAAGACTATCTCATTTTTTAAAGAGACCTGTTTGTCTACAAGAGAATGATCTCACATGCAGTGACATCCATAGGATGAAAGGAAAGGGTTGGAGAAAGATCTATCGCACAAATGGAAAATGAAAAGGGAAAAGATGTATCAGATAAAACAAACGTTAAATGAAACATGGTAATAAAAAAGAAAAAGGAAAGAAGAAATAATAATAAATGGATTGATGCAAAAAGAAGACTTAACTATCTTAAACACATGCAAAACCAACACTGGAGCACCCGGATTCAGAAAACAAGTACTTCTAGACCTAGAAAAAATTTAAGCAGCCAGGCAATAATAGTAGGAAACTGCAAACCCTACTGAAAATATTAGGCAGATCATTCAGGCAGAAAACTAACAAGGAACTTCTGAACTTAAATCCAACATTTGACCAATTGGACCACAGGAACATCTGCAGAATAGAATACTATACTTATCAACCACAGAATATACATTTATCTCATTTGTACACTGAAATATGTGGTTTATGTCTAATAAACCACATGCTTAGACATGAAGTAAGGCTCAATAAGTTCAAAAATATTAATCATGCCAACCATACTCTTATACCACAATGAAATAAAAATAGAAATTGATATAATGAAGATCTCTCTAAACCCCCAATTGCATGGAAATTAAGCAAATTTCTCCTGAATGAATTTTGTGTAAATAACAAAATTAAATTAGAGATTAAAAAATATATATTTAAAATAAGTGAAAACAGAGACATGACGTACCAACATCTGTGCGATGCAGCAAAAGCAGTGTTGAGAGGAAAGATTGTAATACCAAACACTATGTCAAGATGTTAGTAAAATCTCATGTTAACAATATAACATCACACTAAGAGGAACTAGAAAAACAAGAAAAAACTAAGCTAGAGCTAGCAGAAGAAAAGAAATAGCAAAAATCATAACAGAATGGAACAACATTGAGACACCACAATCCATACAAAAAAAAATCAAGGAAAACAGAAGTTGGTAATTTGAAAGGATAAGCAAGAGTGATTGATTGCTAGCCATATCAACAAAAAAAAAGGGAAGATCCAAAAAGGACAATCAGAAATGAAAATACAACATTACAGACAATTTTATAAAAATAAAAAATTCCACAGACTATTATGAACATCTCTATAAACACAGACTAGAAAATGCAGAGAAAATGAATTAATTTCTGGACATCTACAACACCCACAAGATTGAAGCAGGAAGAACTTAAAACCCTGTATAGACCAATATCTAATTCCAAGGTTGAATCAATAATGTTTAAAAAGCCTATCAACAAAGAAAAGCCTTCAATCAGATGAATTCACAGCTGAATTTTACCAGACATACAAAGAAGAGCTAATCCTTTTCTACTGAAATTATTCCAAAATATAAAGGTGGAGAGACTCTTCTCTAGCTCATTTTATGAAGCTGACATCATTCTGATGCCAACATCTCACAAAAAAGCAACAACAAAAAAAAGAGAATTCTAGGCTAATATCCCTGATGAACAGAGATGCAAAAATCCTCAACAAAATACTAGTAAACTGAATTTGGAAGCACAAAAAAAAATTAATTCAACATAATCAGGTAGGTTTTATTCCCAGGAGGGTTTGTTCAACATATACAAATTCATACATTTAATTCACTGTATAAACAGCATTGAAAACAAAAACCTTATGATTATTTCAATTGATGCAGAAAAAGCTTTTGATAAAATGCAACAAACCTTCATGGTAAGGAAAACTCTCAACAAATTAGGCATCAAAGGGACAAAATAAGAGTCATGTATGACAAAGCCACAGGCAACATCATACTGAATGGCATAAGTTGTAAACATTAACCTGAGAACTGGAACAAGACAAAAATGGTCACTCTCACCACTCCTATTCAACAAACTACTGGAAGTCCTAGCTAGTGTAATCATGCATGAGATAGATTTAAAAGGTATCAGAATAGAAAAAGAAGTAGGATGATATGTCTTCACTGACAAAATGATTCTGTACCTACAAAACTCTAATGACACCAGCAAAAGCCTCCTGGAACTGATAAAAAACCTAAGTAGTTTCAGGATACAAAATCAATGTACAAAAATCAGTATATGAGAGGAACTGTGAACAGTTCCTGAATGAAATCATCGATGATGCAAACAACTGGAAAAGGATTTCCATGATCATCGGTTGGAAGAATCAACATCACTAAGATGTTTATGCTACCCAAAGCAGTCTACAGATTTAACACTATTTCTATCAAAATACAAATGTCATTCTTCACAGAATTTGAAATGTCTATCCTAAAATTCATATGAAATGAGAAAAGAGCCAGCCATCACCCAAGAAATTCTAAGCAAACAGGCAAAGCTGGAGGCATCATGTTATTTCAACCTCAAATTATACTACAAAGCTACAGTAACCAAAACAGGATGTTACTGATAAAACAACAACAACAATAACAAAACAGACACACAGCCTAATGGAATGGAATGGAGAATCCAGATATAATGTCCCACACTGACAACCTTCTGATCTCCCACAAAGTCAACAAAAATAAAGTGAGGAAGGGATAGACAATTAAATAAATGGTGCTGGGATGACTGGATACCATATGCAGAAGAGTAAAACTGAACCACTACTACTCACCCTTTACAAAAATTAACTCAAACACATTAAAGGCTTAAATGTAAGTGCTAAAACTATACACACACACACACACACACACACATATATATATATATAAAACCTGGAAGAAAACCTAGGAAATACCCTTCTTGAAGCTGGCCTTTGCAAAAAGTTTGTGTACTAAGCCCTCAAAAGAAATTCAACAAAAATTACAATTGGAACTTAATTGAATTAAAGAATTTCTGCACAGCAAAATAAATAATCAGTGGAGTAAACAGAAAACCTACAGAATGGGTGAAATATTTGCATACTATGTATTTAGTAAAGGTCTATTATCCAGAATCTATAAGGAATTTAAACAATTCAAAAAGCCAAAAAAAAAAATAAATTACATTAAAAGACTTGAACAGACACTTATCAAAAGTTGTAAAAGCAGCCAACAAACATATGAAAAGGTGCTCAACTCATTAATCATCAAAGAAATGCAAATCAAAGTCACAATGAGATACTATCTCACACCAGTCAGAATGGCCATTATTAAAAACTGAAACAATAACATGGTAGCAAGGCTGAGGAGAACAGGGAACACTTAAACACTGTTGGTAGGAATATAAGTTAGTTCCATAACTGTGGAAAGCAGTTTGGAGATTACTCAAGGAACTCAAAACAGCACTACCATTTGGCTCAGCATTCCCATTATTGGTTATATACCCAAAGGAAAACAAATCATTCTACCAGAAAGGCGCATGCCCTCCTATGTTCATTGCAGCATTATTCATAATAGCTAAGACATGGAAACAACCTAGGTGTCCATCAGTGGTGGACTAGATAAAGAAAATACGGTACATGTGTTGCAAAATATGCAGCCATGAAGACATATTAGATCCTGCGTTTTGCAGCAATGTGAATGAGCTGGAGGCCATTTTATTAAGTGAATTAATACAGGAACACAAAATAAAATACCACATGTTCTCACTTAGAAATAGGAGCTAAACAGTGGGGGCACACTGACCGAAAGATGGGAACAACCGTCACTGGAGACTGCAGGAGGTTGGAGTGGAGAAGGAGACAGGGCAAGGGCTGAAAGTTGTCCCATTAGACACGATGCTCACTTCCTCAGTGATGGGGTCAGTCCTGACACAAATCGTTTTATTAGACAAGTACCCATATCACAAACCATAACACAAATCGTTTTATTTGAAAAGTCCCCATGTCACAAACCTAGAGGTGTACCCCCTGAAATAAAAATCCATACATTTCAAAAGAAAAACTGTAAGCAAATATGAATTTATGTTCTTCAAAGTACAGTGTGTTTTTACAACATATTATAACATTTTTCATAGAAACAGCCACCTTCATTTTCTGTTTTATCATCAATTTTTATTTTGATGGTTTTCATTTCATGTTTGAAAACTTTATTCTTCATATTAAATGGTTGAATGGTTTCATAAATATATATTATGCATTACATATACAGGTATCACACCATCGCCTTCTCAAGGAAAACAAAATAAATTACTTATTTTCTATAAAATATGGTATATATTTTCTAATAATTACATATATAACATGATACACAAATTATTATAAAAGTAGATATTAAATGTAGGTATTAAAAGACTAATATCTGTTGCAACAATGAAGACATCTTGAATTCATGAATTCTATGTTCTAATGTTAATTTTTCAAAAGAAAAAAATAAATTGCAGACTTCTAATTACTTATTAGTTATCCATATTACTATTGTATAAAGTATCGAATAATGCGTCAAGTAATTATGCTTTATAAGATACTTATAATTATATTTATAATTAAATTATAGCCTTATCAGAATGGAAAACAACATTCCACTGTTACGTATAAATTATTCACCTTTAGATAATCCTTTGTAATAGATCAATTCATATTATTTTATTCTAAGACTTAGGTGATTTTTAAAACCCAAATAATTAGACATATATAAATTTCTTTTTGCTTAATTGTTTGTGTGTTTTTGATTAGCACAATATTCTCATCCTTTTAAAACTTTATTTACATAAACAGAAAATAATCATTCTACTAAGAATTAACTTTTTGCCTAGAAAATAGCTAATGTAGATACCAGCACCAGTAGGTTGACTATGGAAGCTGCTAAAATTACACCTACAACTGTAGTTTCTCTCTGCGAAGGCAAACACTGCGCCGAGAGACGAAATTTAGTTTGATTTTATCTTTTGGAGCTGCATGGATGTAGCGATTATTATTGGCATTGCTTTTGGAGATGCAAAGATGTGGCCATTATTATTGACATTGCTTTTCAACATTCTTATAGTATAAAAGACCTGAGGATTACCTTTAAAGAAACAGCAATAGATTTTGTAATACAATAGGAAATAGATTGGACAATGACTGCAATTGTACATATTGATAAATACCTCCATTGGGCACTCTATTAATTAGGTTATTCTAAAAATCATTTTCGATAGATATAAAAAATATGATTTTCTTTTAACTTCTTCAAACAATTGAATTATTGATAACATGGGTAATTATTGATTGTTCCCAAATTTATACAATAAATCCAAAATTTCAGATGCAATTTATAACTTTTAGTGTTGGATTTTCTTTTTAGGGATCAATTCATATTACACCATGTAAATTCAAATAACTTCAATCTAATATTAGTAGAATTTTAACACTCAGATAATCAAAGGTTAGAAGACAAATAAAAGGGAGAATCAATTATGAAACACGACAAGCAAGGAAGAAACTGATGGTATTTCGTCGGAATGAGAAATGTTGGTATTCACCTTTCTAAAGAATGTATGACTCCCCTGCATTAAAGTTTTCAAAGACTGAACCTCCAGCATTCTTTACAAATTGGCATTGATTCTCTTCAGGAATGACCTGTGCTGTCTCTCATTGACTCCAGGCATACAATGAGAATTAGTGCCCAGTGATTTCACACAGGGAAGCACAAAGGCAATTCCCAAAAGAGACCGCCTATTCACTGAGAGTTTTACAAGATCTATCTACAGAAAGTGTAACAACCTCTATTGGCAGAAGTCTGGGAAACATATATAGGTAAGCATGGATTTTAAATTTGAAGCCAGAATAGAAGTCTTGATTATGTTGAATCTATTGACATGGTGCACCTGACTGAGAATAAGAATTTAAGATGTTGGCTCAATCATCTGGGACTGGTTTGCGAGTCTCTAGATGGGCTAATTTGCACCTGGACTCAGTGACTGCCTCCATTCATTGATGTTGCTATGTAAGTATCTCCCTGTTTCACTGCATGAAACTGGCTCTAATGCTCAACTCTTTCTCCTACACTCCATTCAATCTACTCTCTTTAACACTCTAATTCCCCTATAGTAGTCGAAGTCCCTGGATGAACAGTATTCCCTCAATAACTTATTGGGACAAATTCTAACAGGACTTGTAGCAACATGGGATATTTTCTTTATCTCAAGATGAAAAATGTAAATAAATATAGATTGGAAAATACTGGAACTGCTTTGAATCAACACTTTCTCCAAGTCATGTATGAGTATTTTATCCAAATCTGGATTTTTTTCCCTTCAGGATTTATAGTCTATATGATATTCCACATAATGAGACATCTTGGCATCACAAGTAAAGCTCAACTCTTTTCTGATAACTATTGTTTACACATGGGACACAATCCAAAATGTGAAATGCAGAAATAAAAAGACAATGAAAATATAAAATAAAATTATTTAAGATAATAATGCATTTATCTATATAATTGAATATATAATAAAAAGAGACAGTAATAAAAAGGGACACGTGCATACGTAGCCACATGGGTGGCTCTCAGAAGCAGCATGCTCAGTGAAATGACAAAGACAGCACCTACATTCTGTATAATTCAATTTAGACAACAGTGTGGAGAAGGTTAACCTGAAGGAACTGATATGGGATCAGTAGCACAATTGGGCGAAGGCAGGGTGAGATGCTCACTGCAAAGGGAAATGGAGGAACTTTTTTACAGATGAAGAAATTGTTCCATAATTTATCCCTGTAGTCGTCCAAACTCATTGGATTATACAACTTAAAAGAGTCAGTATTGCTGTTGGTAAATTATAAACCTACAATAAACAAAAGACTAGTAAGGTATTGCATGTTTTCATTGGTGGCCTGTTATTTCAGCTAAGGAAGAAAGATTTGTGAAACACCATTTAAATATTTATATATATTATATATGTAATATGAAATGTGTATTTCATATACATGATGAATGCAAATACATTCATGTTTTCAGACATATTTGACACTATATAAGCCCATTGTATTTCCCAAATTGTCTGGATTATTATTTTTTAAGCCTCTATATCAGAGTTAGCAAGACTTCTTGGTTTCAACTCCTGTATGACTCTCTTGTATGACCATTTATTTCTGTCCCCGCTGTGTCTACCTGTTTCTCCACACTGCTGTCTCTCCATCAGCTTACTTCGAATGTCTGTTGACAGCTCTGTCTATCTTCAGCATTTCTCATCCTCAATCTGTGGAACCAGAATTTGACTTTCTGAAACACAAATTTCAACACAATGTCCCCTAATATGGAAAATATGTGACTGAGTTCCCATTGCTTTTAGATGAAGAGTGGATTCTGTAACAAGATCTCCATGATTGGAATTATATTTTCTATTCCTCTCTCCCTGAACTCAACATTTTAACCAAATTCAACTGTTCACAGTTCCTAAAACATGGAATACTCTCTTAGACATAGACTCAAAAAAGTTGATTTCTTTTTATAGTGATCTTTCTCCATGCCGCTTCTTTCTTTCTTTACCTAATTCTAACTCATATTTCATATTTTACTCACAATGTCATGTCTTTCAGAAGGAGCTTTTCTGATGCCTCCCACCTACTGCTAGGAATACCACATGTGGACCATCATTATCCTTATTTCCACTGAAGCATGTATCGTACCATATTATGATGATATCTATACCTCTACTGGTATCAACTCCATAAGGTTAGAGTCCATGAATATACTCTTAATATATGGTCCAGAGTAAGTTCTCAATAATTGTTAAAATAATGAACGTATAATTGAGTATTTGAATTGCCTTTAGAGTTTGTTAGAAAAATTTTTGAGATAAATTAAATTTAAGGCAGTTTAATTGAGCAAAGAATGATTCTCTAATTGTGCAGCCTCCCCAGCCATAATAGGTTTGAAGAGATACTGTGTTGCCACATGGATGGATGAGATTTATGAAAAGAAAAGGGAAGGTGATGTCCATAAAACAGAAGGGAGTTACAGGAACAGCCCGATCAGTTACCACTCAGCCTTGGCCTTCTTTGAACTGTGAGTGTGAAGTATGTCTTCTCTGACTGGCTGAAACTCGGCTACTTGTTACAAGAGTAGGTTACAGTCTGGTTACAAGTCCAGTTAGATCACAGTTCACTATGTGTAGAGAAACCTTTAGGCAAACCTTACAAAAGGCAGGTTTAGACAAAACTTATTTAACAGTACATCTGAACCTCAGTAACTAAGATGTCACTGTTTCTATAGATATATTATAGATGAAAAAAAATCCTATGACGTAATGATACTGCTTATGTAAAGAGATTGCAATGCCTTGGCACAGTGGTTCAGGCCTGTAATCCCAGCACCTTGGGAGGCCAAGACGTAGAAACTGCTTGATGCCAGGAGTTCAAGACCAGCCTGGATAACATGACACGGAGACACCCCAGATCTACAAAAAATACAAAATTAGCTTGTCTTCATAGTATGTGCCTTTGTCTTGCCCACTCAGGAGGCTGAGCTGGGACCACAGTTTGAGCCCAGGAAGTTGAGGCTTCAGGGAGCTGTAATCATGCCCCGGCTCTACAGTCTGGCTGACAGAGTGAGACCCTGTGTCCAAAAAATAAAAATAAGTAAATAAATAAAAGAAGTTGCAAGACACACAATTTATCAGGAATTGCTAAGAGAGCAGATCTTGTGTTCTCACCACACATACACACACACGAACACACACACACACACACACACAAAACACACAGTGGATATGTTAATTAGTTTGATTTTAGCAATCATTTCAAAATGTATATGAAGGTAAAAAATTAGTTTAATGTATTCTAAATTTAAAGTATTTTACATTTTCAACATATAAATAATTTTTTTAGTTAACTATTTTTTGTTCAACTGGGAATTTTAATGTACATTCAGAAACACAATGATCTGTATTTTGCAACATTTTTTTACTCCATCCACTTTAAACACTACAGCAGTCCCTAAAAGAGAAAAGATTCCCAGGAGAGGATATACTGCTGTCAGTGATGTTTCGCTCTTGTCCTAATCCTTGCTAAACCAGTTATCTAATTAACATTTCAAACAAAGATCCCAAAGGATAGGTTCAAAGTACAGTCTACTTTTCTTCAAAGGGGAAACCCACTATTATCCCGGAGCAAGAATCAACCCTTTATTTTCCTAGACATTCTTTAAAATGCTGCATTGACGTTTCTCTGCTTTCTGGCTCTCTTTTTCTTTTTTAAACATAGTCACAGACCTGAGTTTGCGGCCTTCTACATGAGTTACACAGTGAGTTCCAAGTTTCAGAACAGTTTTATACAGATGAATTAACAGATCCAATTTAATTCCACAAAAATGGTTTCAAAAATATAACTTTGCTGTGTCCTAAAATGTAACTGGTCTTTGTTATCAGACAAAACCTATTTGATAATGCTATGTTTTTAAATTGTAGATTTTTAATTTTTTTCCAAAATTTCTAATATAATAATGCCTACTTAAAAATTGTGGAACAAGTGCCATCAAGGTTATAAAATCAGACTGTCAAACTATCTCTTTTTAAATTTGCATATCAGAAACAATGAATTAGTAAAACACATTTGCTAAATTTTAAACTTCCATAAACAATGTAGACATTTTATTATGAGAAATTGGGAACACTTTAAAATAGTTTTAAACATTTTGGCCAACAGTTCATACAACACCTATGCAAAGATTAATATTTTGATATTGAAAAATACATTACATGCTTAAAGGATTAAATTAAAAATGTGATTATCTAGAATAATTTCATATGAAATGTTAATTTATCTAGTTACTTATGGGAAAAAAGGGGGTAAATGGCATGGATTATATATGTTTCGCTCTTCTTGTGTAGATATTTCAAAAGAAATATATATATCCCTTGGGAATGGACTACTGACAACTCTTTGAAGTTTCTTTTTTCTCTTTATATTTATTTGTGTTGGCCATGAAGGGCTGACCTACATTTATGCCACTGACAGCATTCTCACAGATACCAGTTTGAATTAAAAGTTCATTTTTCCAGAGGCCACATTCATGATGTATTTTTGGTTAACACTGCTGGAGGTAGTCACTCAAAATATGTTTTTAAAATTCGTCTACATTCTATATTGTAAGACTCGGTGATAATGACAGAGTGGCTCTGGGCGCTTTGGCCTAGTCAACGTCCTTTCTATTAAACATTATGAATATCTTGACCATTAATATATTTTAATGCAATAAGGTGCATTAATTATAGATCTCCAGATTATCTCTTAACATCTGAAAAATTTAAAATATGAGAGAGGGAGAAGTATAAAAACAGAAAAAGAGAGACAGAAAACAAAGAAAGTTGGAATAAAGAGTTCCCTAATAATATGCCGATATTAGCCATTGAACATAGGGAAGACAGCCTCTTAGAGTCAGCTGTAAATCAACACATAGCGAACTTAACCAGAGATATTCTATCACCGAAAAGTGTAAAAAAATATATCATGGTAACTAATATTCAGTGCGAATAGAGTGAATCTATTAAAACTAACCTAATAACAAATCCTGAAGGCTGCCCTTGCCAGTAGTTAAGTAGCTACAGTGCTAATCAAAGACAAATGAGGCCAGGGAGATGTAATACTTATCCCTTCCTTATTTATTTCACATTTATGAAGATGAATTCTCAGACTAATGCTGATTTGGACCGTCTAAAACTGTGGTTCTAAAACTTTAGCATGTATTAGAATAGTTTAGAGCGCTTGTTACAGCACACATTCCGGCCGCGTAACCACCGACTTACCGTTTAATTCTGATTCAGTTGCTGATTCACTCTGATCCATCTAGATTAGCAGAGCCTGAGAATTGGATTTCTTCTCAAGTCTTCAGGTACTGGTTTGAGAACCACTAATCTAAACCATGCAAATCAGCCTACAGATTATAATTTATCAGCAAGAAAGCTTCAAATTCCATTGAGTTCACTCACAGAGAAAAATCATGTTCGCCACTTGATAGAAAAAACAAGCTGCCTTGACTTTTGTAGTTCTTACTGGTGGAAAAAACAAAATACCCATTAGTATTCTGGCTTTATACATCAACTTTTGAGAAGGTGTTAGCTTGAGTCATCTGCAAGATTATTCAAATTGGGGAGCTAAACAGATCAATTTTGTAGGCTGCACAGCCTACTCAAAAAGATATGTGGCCTTTATGTTGGCCTTTCCAAGTGCCAGCCCACACATTAGATTTCCAACATAGTAACTTCAGTATTCTCTAAGTAGCATCTCTCTTCCAAAAATTGGCAGAAATAAAATAATTTTTATAAACCAGAGATATTATTAAAACTAATTTCATTTTACATTCCAAGACCTTGTTTATTTCAACAATATAACAGCTCTAAGGTATTTGTTAGCATTTTTCCTTCACCCAGGTTAAAAAATAAAGTCAGTAAATCCTCTTAAGATACAGAAAATGCCTAATCCATGTAGCTTATTTTTTCTGAAACATTTTAAATCTAAAAAATTTGGAATTGTTTTATGAGTTTTTATGTGGAACCTGTTGTTTAATTTTATATACCATCAAGGCTTTACCATGATTTTGTAAGTCTGGTGCAAGATCGCACATTAAGGAAAAAAAGGTTAAATCGGACATGAAGTTAAACAAACATTTGAATATTTATACCTAAAATTATTTTCTCAAAATACCTGAGATTCAAGTACACAATATCATGTGATAACTTCTTGCTATTTAGAATAAAAAATATTATTTTGGAAATAAGTCTAAGCTTGAGAAAATAAATAGTACTTGTCAGTGATATTTACTATTTGGGCACACAGAGTCCCATATGCATATACATACAAGAGGCTCTTATTTTGAACCCAAAACAATATTATTTTATATGGAACATTCTTTCTCTTAATCCTTTAAAGATAGGAAACGGTTCTTATGCAAAAATATATATATATAAAACTATAATTTTCAGTTTATATGTGTATATAACACTAGAGTGATTACACATAATTTTTGTCTATATAACAAAATTAATTTCTTAAGTGAATAACTTAAAATATATATTTATTAATAAACTGGGCATAAATTGTTTTAGGTAGCTAGAATCAATTGGATTTCAATTCTGATGCAATATATGTTTTTCTACACTACGAAAATAGATATTAGGAGACAACTGTTTGCCCTCATCTCTAAGTTCTCTCCCCAAATCAAAAGCAGTATTGGCATCCCCAGCATCAGTCAACATTCTTACTCTCCCTGGTTTGTTCATTTATTGCTTGACCCACTGTAACGTTAAGTTGCAGGTATATGTTTTTTGATAAAGTTATGTAGACTTGGCTTTAATAAGGTCCTTCCAGAAATGTGAAGAACTAAATCTATCTGCAGAGCATTTTTTTTTTTTTTTTTTTTTTTTTACAAAAAGCCTATATCCTGTAATCTCAGCACTTTGGGAGGCTGAGGCAGGCAGATCATGAGGTCAAGGGATTGAGACCATCCTGGCTAACATGGTGAAACCCCATCTCTACTAAAAATACAAAAATTAGCTGGATATGATGGTGCGCACCTGTAGTACCAGTTACTCAGGAGGCTGAGGCAAGACAATTGCTTGAACTCGGGATGTGGAGGTTGCAGTGAGCTGAGAGCGGGCTGCTGCACTCCATCCTAAATGACAGAGTGAGACTCCTTGTCTCAAACAAAACAACAACAAAAAAAAACCCGCCTATATAACAATTGTAAAGACCAAAAGAAAGCTTCCCCTTTCAGGAAGGTTTCTTCCTGAAAACATACTGCCAATAAGAGAAAAAGGCACCCAAATGTATTCAATGTACATAAACATGAAAGAATCACAGGAGGATAATTATCCAATAAGCTAATGAGGTCAACATGTATGTATATTCTTCCTAAAAGGGGAAGAGGAGATGGCCATTTTGAAATATAGTAAATAATTTTTAGGGGGAATAAATGAGTCTAATGCTCAGAGAGTAGTTAATAAATAATTGTCTTGGGGAATTCAGTGAGACCAGAGAACAGAGTTCATTTGAGTTTCAGGTGTAGTGTTTAATTTTCAGTTTTTTCTTCTGTGATCTGAGTTTTAATCTTCTCTGGTTAAATGGGGAGGGGATTGAAGGCAATTGAGTTCCTCTTTGGCCGGTCTGGTTTCTAGGTAGATAAGGAAACTTCGGAGAACAGCCTCATTCCCTACCTGGGGAGAGACAGAAGACTGAGAGGCAAGAGAGGGAGGGAAGAGAGACCTCCAGGCTACCTCTTCGGTTCAGCACATCCAAATGCCATATTTTAAGTTATTGTTTTCTGAGCCCCAACACAATAAAAAAGTTCTAAAGATTTTCACATAAAAGCTTTTCACATAAAAGCTTTTCACCGATCTACTTGAGAAAACCTGGCTAACTTATTCAACTGGGTAACACAAATGTTTGCAAACTTTTTTCTCTGTTGTAAGTCACCGACCGGGTTCTTCTTACCAGCTGCCCAGACAGAGCTGATCATGACCTGAGAACTGCAACAGAGAAAGAGTAATTCATGCAAAGCCAGCTATATGGGGATCAGAGTTTTATTATTATACAAATCAGTCTCCCAGAAGATGCATAAATTGGGGTTTTAATGGATAATTTTGTGGGTGGGGCACCAGTGAGTTGGGAGTGCTGATTGGTTGGGAGGGAGATAAAATCATAGGGGGTCAAAACTGCCCTCTGGCACTGAGTCAGTTCCTTGGTCTGGGCCACAAGAGCAGAGGAGCCAGTTTATGGATCTGGGTGGTTCCAGCTTATCCATGAAGCTCAGGGTCTGCAAAGTAACTCAAGCACTGATCTTAGGTCTGTCAATAGTCGTGTTATCCTCAGGAACAATTTGGGGAGGGTCAGAATTTTGCAGCCTCCAGCTGCCTAACTCCGTAATTTCTAATTTGTTAGTCCTACAAAGGCAGTCTAGTCTCCAGGCGGGAAGAGGGATTCCTTCGAGAAAGGACTGTTATCATCTTTGATTCAAACAAATGTATTTCTTAAATGTATTTGATTGATGTCTCATGACTCTCTAAAATAAAAAAAAAAAAAAAAAAAACAAGCTGTGCCCCGATCACCGTGGGCACACGTTCTCAGTATCTCCTGAGGGCTGTGTCACAGGCCATGGTCTTTCATATTTGGCTTAGAATAAACCTCTTCAGATATTTTACAGAGTTTGACTCTTTTCCACAACAAGACAGTAGTTTGTAAAACAAACAAACAACAATAAAATATATTCCTAAAAATTGTTCACAACTCCACTGGGTAATATGAATTTGGTTCAATCTTCTTCATGTAGGCAGTTTTTAATGTTTTATTTTTTTTGAAAAATAGTTCTGAAAAAGATAAGATACACACAAGACAAGATATACACAAGAGCTAAATGCAAAGCAAAAACGTAAGCGACATACAATAAGCTAATAGGAGTCTGTTTCCCTTAAAAATTTTGTATCAGTATACGCTAAAATTCTTTGAGAGAGATCATTGAGAAATGAAATGAACCAAGAAGAAAGATTCAATTGTACTAAGGTAAGCAAATATATCAGAATGAGCATAATTCAATCTTACATTTAATTTTCACTACAGAAAAACCTAAAGGGTATTTGTTTCTCTCTACAGATTTTTAGAAAAAGACTAAACCAAACTGAGAGAAAGTGGAGAGAAAAAAATTCTTTGATTAAATCTGCTGATATTTTCAAGTGGTTGGTCACAACTCTTATGTACACATTACATTTATTTTTATCTTATCTCATCTCAGGATTAAGTTATACTCTAGGAAACAGGATACATATGCAAATGAGCACTTTTTTGTTGTTTCTGTTTTATTGGACTAGTGTGAATAAAAACAGAAGATATCTAGCATTTCTGGAAACTCATCAAGAAATTCTCAGCTTATTCCATAAGAATAACCTGTGCTCTGCAAAGAAGCCTATAATTCATGTTAGTAAGTAAGATTGAATATGTATTTTCATTCTAATCACCAAATTAAGCAAATTGCAGATAATTGCACTTAAAAATTGTGGTTAAATATCTACATATAAACCTAATAAAATTTCATATTTCATTCCTGCTTAGTGAGATAGACTTAAATCCTCTAAAAGAATTTGCAAAAGTTAAGTGTGAACATTTTCTATGAATAGGCATGTAATAATATCTATATATCATTAAATGCACAGACACACAAACATTTTTGTGATTTGTTAGCTCACTGTGAAACTTTTAATTATTTTTCTGGATCCAACTTTCCAAATAATTTTAACTTATTTCTACACTAAATAGAAATTAGCACCCCAACATTCTCATTAGCCTAGGCTTAAAAATAGTTCTCCTACGGTCACAGAATAGAATCTCTGGGGTTACCTCCAATCCCAACCCCACCCATGTAAACCAGCTTTATTTTAAATGGATTGTGGGAGTCCTTAGTCACAATTTGATCTGTTAAACTCTTATGTTCTTTATGTATCTAGCTCTTCTTACTCAGTCTTTTTTAACAGATAGCTCCTACTCTTTCTGCTGTTAAAAAAGGAAAAACAACAATTCTGTGAGGCTGAGGAAAGAATATTGCTTGAGAACAGTTTGGAGACCAACCTGACCAATACAACAAGACATCATCTCTATTAAAAAAAACATTAGCCGGGCATGGTGGTGAGCACCCAAAGTCTCAGCTATTGGGGAGGCTGTGATGGGAGGATGGCTTGACCGCAGGAGTTTCATGTTGCAATGAACTGTGATCACTCCACTGTACTCCAGCCTGGATGTCACAGCAAGACTGCTTACCAAACTAACAGAAATAATAACATATATCATAAGGTTTTGTCAATCAAATAAATTACAGTTTCTATTTATGCCCTCCGAAATTGATGATATTTTTGAAACTCAGATAGGTTGCTAATGCTTCACACTGGATGAGTAATCTATCTGTATGAAGCGTCTATCTGTGTGAAGGACACATGTATTGACCAAAATTATCCACTAATCCTGCCAAGACTTTTGGAACCAATGTTAATAAACAGGTATTCAATTTACCTAAAATATTTTTTATTTTATTTTGCTGGCTTTTTTTTTTTAACATAACCCTCATCCTGGTAGTGTCTTCACCATGCCTTGATCAGTCTTAAGTTTAAAGTCAAGACTTCTGATACATGCAGGTATAGTTAGATGGCAAGGAATCTTCTCTCACAGACATTTAATAGTGCCTCTGTCCAATGTACCTGAAACCATTTTCAAGCTATCTCATTATTCAAATAAGGTTTTGGGTCTGTATTTCACGTATAAACACAATTCACTTCTGACAGTAAATTTTAACTAATTACAATATATCCATTCATGCAAGATAATCACAATACAAATGTTTAGTAACCAATCTGGTGCCTTTGTTCATAATTAACATTATAAAATTGACATTAAATGCTTCTATATTACAGATATCAGTATAGAAAAACTTGAATACTCAATTATTTATAAGTGTACATTATAATTCTTACTATATAGAAGCACTTAAATAGAAATAATGGGAAGGTAAACAAAAACAGGATGTGAATTTTAAGTTAAAAACATTTTTACTTTCTCTTAATGGCCTTGCTATTATCAGCACCCATTATTGAGATACGTGGCATGTAAATTATAATTTATTTAGGACACACTGTCTGCACAGGATACAACTGAATGAATTCCAGACAAATGGTTATAAATAAACGATATGTAGTTTATTGTTACTTTCATATGACTCAAATAATTGCTTGTCTTATCTAGTCTCTCACAGAAAGCAATCCAAAATATAATGGATTTGTATAATATTTGGCTTCTTTATGCTCCTGTACACTATAAATCAATCCTTTTGGTGGCTAGCTAACAGTGGTATTTTCCTGGTTTTTTTTTTTTTACATGTGCATTTTACAAAGGTAATCATAGATTTTAGCAAGACAAGATAATGTACCATGATTGCAAAGAAATCACAGGACAAATTTTAGATTTATAATAAATAATCTGTTGCTTTCTTCAAATGAGTAAGTATAAAAATCATAGAAATCTAGAACTAGAGAGGAATTTCAACATCATATATGGTATCATCATTTTATAGATAAACTGAAATAATTTAGTGCTAGATTCAGACAAAGAATTATTCTTCATGATGGACATGCCCAGAGTCACTATGCTTACTATTCATTAAATGTAATTAATGCCTGTTATTATAAGCAATAATTCAGGGTATTTATGCTTCTATTTACATACTAAGATTATTATTGTTCTTGAATTCATAGAAATAAGCTCTAAGATAATGCTTTCTTACTTTGTTTTTCCATTAGATGAGTTTAAAGTATATAAAACCATATATATTTGTATTTTTACAAAAATGTGAATTAAATTTTAATTTCAGGAAAAACTTAAAAATAGATTTATACAAGAAAAAGTCATATTTATATTATTGATTATGTGATTAATTTTTAGATTTTAAAATGTGATTTCATATTTAATCTATTTTATTGCCTCATTGTAATGCAAAGATAACGATGTACACATGTTCACAATTAATATATTTTTAAATAAATTGTTACTGAAATTTTTGAAAATAATTAGCAATAGTTTTTATGCTACATATCAAGGTGATTGGTTTGATAAGAAAATTTATATGATATTGACATCTATACTAGTCTGTTCTCACTTGAGATAAAAAACGGTCTGAGACTGGGTAATATATAAAGGAAAGAGGTTTAATTGGCTCAGTTTTGCAGGGCTGGGGAGGCCTCAGGAAACTTACAATCATGGTATAAGGGGAAGCAAAATTGTCCTTCTTCACACAGCAGCAGGATGAAGACAATGCAAAGTGAACAAGGGAAGCTCCTTATAAAACCATCAAGTCTCATGAGAACTCACTCACTGTCATGAGAATGGCAGGGAGGAACTGCCCCCATAATCTAATCACCTCCCAGGAGGTCTTTCCCCTAACACATTGAATTACAATTTGGATTATAATTCAAAATGAGATTTGGGTGGGGACAAAGAGCCAAACCATATCAATATCATTAAATAATAATAATAATGTGAATGCTATTCTCCCTCTGTTACTCAGGTGGAGTGCAAAGTCCCATCTCGGCTCACTGCAACCTCCGCAATCTGGGTTCAAATGATTCTCTCACCTCAGCCTCCTGAGTAGCTGGGATTACAGGCACACAGCACCGTGCCCAGCTAATTTTGTATTTTTGGTAGAGATGGGGTTTCCACGTGTTGGCCAGGCTAGTCTGAAAATCCTGACCTCCAGTGCTCTGCCCTCCTTGGCTTCCCAAAGCGCTGGTATTAGAGGAGTGAGGCACCATGCCTGGTAATATTACTAAATTATATATTGAATTAAAATATGTAATAACTCTCCTACACCCAGAGAAAACCAAGACATTAGCTTAAAAAATAAAACCAGACTAATCGAGTTCCAATAAGATTTTTATTCATTTGATATTTACCTACTCTGAAATCTCTCTGGATCATGCTACATTTAAGGTTTAGCTGACTTTCTTAAATATTCAGCCTCTAAATTATACATATCTGAATATTAAAGGTAGAAGAAATACATTTCTTCTTGCTAATGCTCTTTATATTAGTAAATAAATGTGCTCAAAAATTTACCTTTGTTAACATATTTTTAATCTTTCTGAGGAGGCCAAAAATATTTCCAGGAAGATGCACTGCACTGTAGTTGGTGCAGGAAAAGTAGTCAGAAAAATAAGCAATCATATCCTGGAAAGGAAAGTGTTTCTGTTGCTCACAGAATAAGCAATATTATTCTGCAGAGTGCTACACTTTATACCTGAATGAGAGAAACTCTTTTCTTTAGTTATAGAACACATTCTCTGTTGGTTACACCAACCACAGAAGTAGACCAGGAAAATTAATCAACATTATAATTATGTGTCAAACAACTACCTACAGTTACCTTAATTGAGCTGCAGAAATTAAAGTTTAAGTAAGCCTTGCTTGTGACAAAACTGTTCACTGTATTGCTTTGACAGTTAAAGACTATATTTGTTATCCTTCGAAAAAGCAAACATACAATGCAATGATATAAATCACTTGAAATATAGTTTCATGGATTATATTTATCAATAATATTTTAAACATGAGTTTTCAAGGTTAAGAACCCTATTTTTTTTCTGGATAGCATAAGGGTAGATATTGTTATCTGAGAAATTTATATTAAAAGAGCAGGCCGGGCGCGGTGGCTTAAGCCTGAAATCCCAGCACGTTGGGAGGCCGAGGCGGGTGGATCATGAGGTCATGAGATCGAGGCCATCCGAGTCAGCATGGTGAAAGCCAGTCTCTATTAAAAATGCAAAAAATTAGCTGGGCACGGTGGCACGTGCCTGTAATCCCAGCTACTCAAGAGTCTGAGGCAGGAGAATTGCCTGAACCCAGGAGGCGGAGGTTGCAGTGAGCCGAGATCGCGCCATTGCACTCCAGCCTGGGTAACGAGCGAAAGTCTGTCTCAAAAAAAACAGTATTAAGTAACATATACTTGTGATAAATATACCATAAAACAAAGCAGTTCTCTTTAATATTTAAAAATATTTACACTATTTACACCTTAAAGATATTCAGAATCTATTATTGCAAAATAATTTAGACAATATACTTTCAACTATAGAGTTAATTAAAACTTACTTTATTATATTTATTTCTGTTTAATAGATGACGCCTTTTATTGTAAAAGCAAGTTAATATAATTTTTAACTATATCAATGGTTGGATCTCAATTCTAGTTTAATTTTTAATACTTGTGAGCTTTAAATCTACTTTATCTTACTTTATTAATGGTAGATATTTGTTGTTATCTGCTTATAAATAAGTCTCTGTGCTTTGCATTCTTTATATCTATTTATCTCTAATTTTCACATTTCCTTTTTTACTATTTAATTTTTCTTTTATTTATTTATTCATTTATATATTTTTACATATTTGTATAACGTATATTCTGATGCCTTAAAAATATGCCATAAAATACAAAAAAGTTATAATTTGAAATTGAAAATGGTAGGTACAAGTAGGGTGATTTGTTAAAAAGCGCTATATGAATGCTGATAGGAAGAGAGTCATTCATTCTCACGTGGCAGAGATAAGGGAAATCGTCAGTCACGGAGCGAGTGGCATTTGAATAAGATTTTAAAGGTTCTGGAGCTATGACCACATTATATAAGTATGTAATCTTCACAACATTTTCTAAGTAATTTCATTTGTGGAAGATGAGGCTTAGATTATGTAACAGGAAGCTGATATTGAAAGACTCCTGCGTTGAAAGCAGGTCTGTTTGAATATACCATGCTCTTTAAACTTCATTATGGAAACATTTTCTCAGACTAGTACATTGGTGTTTTATGATTTCCATAAATAACATAATAAATATTTTTGTTATATATGCCACAACTAATGTGATAGTTCAAAGATATTACAAAGGACATCAGAAATACACACAAAATGCTGCACTTCATAAAGACCAGACATCAGAAATACACACAAAATGCTGCACTCCATAAAGACCATGGGAACCTTGAACTGGACAGAGTACGCTATAAACTATAATATCGGCCAACTTTAAATCCCTTTTTTTAAACAAATAGGAGTTGTGCCCTAAAATGGATGGCAAGTTATAAACGTAGCTATAAATTAAGTAGATAAGAAAGCAGAGCCCATACTCTTGACGTTGGAAGTTATTACCATATTACAAAAACACTGACATGATGTGTGGTTTCCTTAATTTAGCTGTTTCATGCATCTCTCTTTTATGTAATGAATTATTAATAAATTTAATTATATTTTTGATAATATAGTATTACAGCAAAATAAATAAAGATCAAAACCATAATTACTTGGATAGCAAATTATATTACAATTTATTTCTGGCATTATTTACATATAATATTATTTTTCTTTCTTGTTATTTGCCTATAAAATAATTGCATAATTAATAATTATAGGAGTTGACAATTTAATTTTACTCTGAGGCAATTTACATATGAATCAAGTCAATGGGGCAAAATTTATAATAAACATGTAACATTACATATAAATAAGGTATATGGCAATATCTCTTAATGACCAGCTAATTTAAATGAATGATAACATTTAATTAACACTTTCTCATTTATAAAGAGTTAAGTAGAGTGGAAAATGCTTGCATTTCCCATTGTGTAAATATAAGCCATAAAATAATTCTAACTTGAACAAACAAAACAAAATCTTCGAATATTTTGCTGAACATTGTAAAAAATGCTTTCTAATGCTGCAGTTGCTCAAACTTTTCAGTGGACACCCTTTTTCAAGTTGTTGTAAATACAAAAACAGTATCTAAGGATTACTTAAACTCTGGATACTGACTCTTATTTGATCTCGTATTTTTCACTTTGAAAGTATAATACTGTTTTTCTTTCATGTTAAAACTGTCACCAAATTAGCTATAGAAGGAATGTATGTTAACGTATTAAAGACCCTATGTCACAAGCCTACAGCTAACAGTGTACTCAATAGTGAAAAGTGGAAAGTTTTTTCTCTAAGATCAGGAATATGACGAGGATGTTCACTCTTACCACTTCCATTCAATACCATACATGAAGTCCTAGCTAAATAAAAGGCATCCAAATTGGATAGGATGAAGTTAAATTGTTCCTGTTGGAAGATAATATACTTTTGTGTATAGGAAATCCTATGACCTCATCAAAAAACTGTTATAACTAATAAATGAGTTCAGTAAAGTTGTAGGATGGAAAATCAACATACAAAAATCAGTAGCATTCCTATGCACTAATAATGAACTATCTGAAGAAATGTTAAGAAAACAATCCCATTAACAATACATTAAAAAAATACATAAATACAATACTTAAAATAAACTTAGTTGAGAGAGAAAGGCTCGTACAATGAAAAGTATATAGCATTGATGAAATAAATTGAATAAGCCACGAATAAGTAGAAAAATATGTCATGGTTATAAATTGGAAGACATAATATTTTTTTTGTTTTTTTGAGACGGAGTTTCGCTGTTGTTACCCAGGCTAGAGTGCAATGGTGCAATCTCGGCTCACGGCAACCTCCACCTCCTGGGTTCAGGCAGTTCTCCTGCCTCAGCCTCCTGAGTAGTGAGTAGCTGGGATTACAGGCATGCGCCACCATGCCCAGCTAATTTTTTGTATTTTCAGTAGAGACGGGGTTTCACCATATTGACCAGGTTGGTCTCAATCTCTCGACCTCGTGATCCACTCGCCTTGGCCTCCCAAAGTGCTGGGACCACAGGCTTGAGCCACCACACCCGGCCGACATAATATTTTTTAAATGTCCATACTATCCAAAGTAATCCTCAGATTCAATGCAATCCCTGTAAAAATATAAACAGTATTTTTTTTACAGAAGTAGAAAATGCAATTCTAAAATTTGTATAGAACTACAAAACCCCCAAATAGCCAAAACAATCTTGAGCAAAAAGAACAATGCTAGAGGCATCACACTATCTAACTTCAGAATATAATATGAAGCTATAGTAATCAAATCAGTGTTGTATTATCATAAAAACAGCCACATAGACCGAAGGAACAAGATAGAGAGCCCAGAAATAAACCCACACATACACAGTCAACTCCTTGGGGACAAAGTGTCAAGAAAACACAATGGGGAGAAGACAGACTCTTCAATAAATGTCGTTGAAACAATGTGATCACACACATAAAAATGAAATTAGATCCCTACCTCACATGATATACAAAATCAACAAAATTGCCTAAAGACTTAAACAAGAAGTGAAACCACAAAATTGTTCAAAGAAAATACAGGAAAAACTCCAGGACATTGGTCTGGGCAGTGAATTCTTGGATAGGAACACAAGCATCGAGGGCAAAGGCAAAAGTAGACACTGAGATTATATTAAACTAAAAACTTCGGCACAGTTATGAAAATATCAACAAAGCCAGGTGCAGGCTCACATCTATGGTCCCAGTGCCTTGGATAGCCAAGGTCGGAGGCTTGCCTGAGCTGAGGAGTTCAACATGCCACTTACAACATGGTGACTGTGATGTATCTCCATGTAGACATGCCACCATATTTCAAAACATGCACATAAAAATATACACAGTTTGTGTCTATAAATATTTAAAACATGACAAATTCTAAAATACACTGAAAGACATGATATATAAATGAGTTATTAGAAGTACAAGAGGAAAATAGTAAATTATTTGAATCACAGAATTTGAGATATAGTAAGCAAGATAATTCTTTGTCTATTACAGAGAACTTAGTGTAAACAAACTTAAAGAATATTTTTAAAGTAATGATATGAAGATCAATTCTACTTTAAAAATACCAGAATCTAATGACACAAAATAAATGCTCTAATTTTAATGTAACACTGCATTATGTTTGTAAACTATGTGCTTTACAGACAATAGATAAAAACATTTTTCTTTCAATTCTAAGTATTTAACTTAAAGAAGTCAAGTCTGAATTTTTTACTACTAGGTTTTCACACCTTTGTGTATTTCCAAAATGTCTCCTGAGATGGACCTCTTCAGAGTGGTCATTAGAATGACGGCTATGGTCTTCTGATAGGAACCAGATAATTTTCTTTGATTTGGCCAAACTCAGCAGGAGATGCCAGCTGTTTCTTGAAAGGTAGTGGAAGATGATAGAGACTCTTCTCAGAGTGTCTACTTCCTGTTTTCACTGACATTGCCATTGCAATATCTTTTTAGCTATCAACTCTAGGGCAGTTCTCTGTAAAGCCTGCAGCTCATGATGACTCTGGGGCCTGGAAAGTGAGGTAAGAGAATAAAGTTTAATGGGAAATGGCTAAGATTGTTTGCTTCCTTCTCCTTTATCATGTCTGTTGAAGACAGAAGTCAGTAAATGAGGATTATAACATGAATGACATGAGAGAAATACAGATTAACTCCATCTCAATTAAGGTAGAAACAAAGATATTAAAAATATCTTATGAACTAAGGTATGGAAATGAATATCTAATTCTGATTGATCATTAGAGAAAACACAGTAGAAATATAGCTTTGCATTTATCTCTTACTAGAAACAATTGAAAGTGTAAGGCTTTTGACAAAGGTGTTGTTTGTAAAAACTTATTAAACTCTCAAAGGATAAAATAAGTTTATGCCTTTTCTTTCAGAAATTTCAATAATTTAAGGTAACTGGAAAGAGTTTCCAGGAAGTTTGAAAGAAAGGAATAACCCTCAGAATGGTAACAAGCCTTGGGATTCACCAGGAAGTGAGTTTGACAGCAAGTGAACAAGTTATATAATATTTAACAATTCCATTTGAAAACCTGCATGTTTGAAAATTTTGCTAAATATTGTTAGTGATCAGATATAGAGTGACTCTTTATTTTAAAACGTCATTTTTTTCAAACAACATATTATGTCTATGCTCTAATTTTGATTTAATTCAATTATACTGTCTTTGATCTAATGTTGAGTCACATTTATGTAATTGGAAAGAAAGCTAGATACAGCAATTATATCACTTTGGGACAAACAACTATCTGATGGCATGTACTTGAAATGTTTTAATAAGTACATAAAGGAAAGGTCTAAAGTACAAAAGCCTATAAGCATTAATGCCCTTACTATACTGTCTTGTGTTTCAATGCATTAAATCTATTCACGCCATATATATTTCCCAAATTTGATGAATTATGATGCCCTTTTTTTTTTACTACTAGCTTACCAGTTTATTATAAATAAATACAACTTAGGAACCACCAGATGGGAGAGATGCATAGGGCAAAGTCTGTGGGAAGGAGCTAAGAACGACTACGCGCTCAGGCACACCCCTTCACCGCACTTTGGTGCATTCGCCAGCCTAGAACCACGATGCCATTTTGGGCTTTCTTACCATACATACTCTCAGGTCATTTTCATAAAAAAGTACATTATAGAATACTTGGAAACAGAAATATTTATGAAAGTATAATTGCCTTCTTTTATTTAATAGTGTTTCCATAAAATTGTGTTAGTATGAAATGACAGAAGTTAAAATTATGCATAATTAAAACTTTGAACCAACAGATTATATATACTTGACTGATAAAATACAAAATAAATTACAAATGTAAAACTAAATAACACCATAAAATGATCAGCAAAAAACACATTTCTAACTGAATATGTGGCAGTTTTGATATCATTGTGGTCAGAAACTGAACATAATTTTTTTTATATCTGATTACTTACATTATAAGTATTGTTTTTATTATTCTTATAATTCTTTGCAGGTCATAATAGATCATGTTTTCTATCAAAAATGTATTATTGACTGGGCACAGTGGCTTATGCCTGTAATCCTAGCACTTTGGGAGGCCGAGGCGGGCAGATTGCCTGAGCTCAGGAGTGTGAGCCTGGGCAACAAGGTGAAACCCTATCTCTACTAAAATACAAACAAACAAACAAACAAACAAAACACCGGGAGTGGCACTGGGTACCTGTAGCCTCAGCGTCCCAGGTACTTCAGAGGTGAGGCAGGAGAATCCCTTGAATCCAGGAGGCAGAAGTTGCAGTGAGTCGGAACTGTGCCACTGCACTCCAGCCTGGGCAACAGAGCGAGACTCTGTCTCAAAAAAAAAGGTATTATTTTCTATTAAGAACTTTTTAAAAACAGGTAATAACATTAAAATGTTTGAAAACACATGGACACAGGGAGGGGAGCACTACACACGGGGGTCTGTTGGGGGGAATAGGGGAGGGACAGCGGGGTTGGGGAGTTGGGGAGTCGTAGCATGGGGAGAAATACCAGATATAGGCAAAGGGGAGGAAGGCAGCAAATCACACTGCCACATGTGTACCTATGCAACTATCTTGCATGTTTTTCACATGTACCCCCAAACCTAAAATGCAATAAAAATTGTTTGAAAACAAGTGCATATTTGTTTGAGGAAACAAAGTTTATTCTCTAGCTAGATTCCCCAAATCAAAGATATCATATTGAAATTCCCTTTGATGTTATAAATTTAGCATGTAGCTGTGGATATTTTTACAGCCTTATATTATCAGAATTAAAATAACTTAAATCAATATTATTGTCCAAACGATGATACAATTGTCATATATATGTGTATATGTAATACATATTTATGTACCTATTACAGAAATTAAATGCAAACTTTTAAAGCCTGAAAAACAGTAACAACAATATTTGACCTAATATCTGATAATCCTGAGGAAATGTAGAATACAAAGAAAAATTAAAATTGGGTAGCTGATGAAGAAACCACTTACCAATATACATTGAAAACTTAGATATCATGTATTGAAGGTATATAAACTTTTATATTTTCACCCAATAAACAAGATGAGGATTGTGATAGAGGTAGATAAAACAATAGCCTTTTGTAGTGTCTCCAGCATATGAAATGCAGAAGAATGTTGAAGCAATGTTGAGTTTATAAACAGAATATTAAGACAATAGTGAGCTTACAAGCCAGAAATGTGAGGGAGCTTAGAAGCATCTATATAGGAGACACACACAGTAAGCAAAGTTTTGCAGATATTAATTTGTGTTATAAAAAGGCGTTAATCACTGTTGTCTGTGCATCTTGGCATTCTAGTGAAAACATTTTGCAAATATCTAATGAGGAAATAATTTTAAACAGCTCCTCTAAGTTATCAACACAACCTACGTTGCATGGACATTTTGAACACTGTGATGTCTCAAACCCCTCCTCCCTCACAACAAAATAATTCTATGGAAATTCTCAAACCACTTTTGACCTGGTATTTCTATAGTCTTAGAGCTGTTCTAAATACGTGATAGGCTTTTGGTGATAGAGAAGCCACAGAAAGGTAAGAAATAAAGGTCACAATTATTGAACTCATAGAACTTATGAAATTGATGCTGGTTAATTCTGCTTAATAAAAACTGTAAAATAGATTTTAAAAATGTAAGCTGTGCATTGTTCTTACTAATTGGCTTCCATCTCTTTCTGCTCTACCTTTCCCTTTTTATTCTTACATTCCATTCCTTAGGCCAGTCTATGTGTAATTGTCAGATCCATTTCATATACCCCATGCTATGGTCAGAAAGTTGTGTCCCCCTAAAACATATATGCTAAAACTCAAACCCCAAGTTAATGGAATTAGGAGATAGAGTCCAGGAAATAATTAAGTCACAGAATATTGCCCACATAAATGGGATTAGTGCCCTTATAAAAAAGACCCCAGAGATCTCTCACATTTTCCACCATGTCAGGACACAGCTAAAAAAAGGCCATCTGTGACCCAGGAAATGGGCCCTCACCAGACACTGAATTTGCAAGTTCTTGGATCTTGGACTTCTCAGTATTCTTAGAACTTTGAGAAATAATCTACTTTTCACAAGCCACCTAGTTTATGGTAGTTTTGTTAAAACAATTTTAACATGCTAAGAACCCAATTTCTAACTCTAACCTGACTCATAACTTACACTGTCTCAGTAGTAATTAACATACCTCCACATAATAACTAAATTTTTAGAGAAAGTTTAGTAAGTAGAAAAAACACTGGGCGCAGTGGCTCACGACTATAATCCCAGCACTTTGGGAGGCTGAGGCAGGTGGATCATGAGGTCAAGGGATCGAGACCATCTTGGTCAACAAGGTGAAACCCCGTCTCTACTAAAAATACAAAAATTAGCTGGGCACAGTGGTGCGTGCCTGTAATCCCAGCTACTCAGGAGGCTGAGGCAGGAGAATTGCTTGAATCCAGAAGGCAGAGGTTGTGGTGAGCCAAGATAGTGCCATTGCACTCCAGCCTGGGTAACAAGAGTGAAACTCCATCTCAAAGAAAAAAAAAAAAGAAAAGAAAAGAAAATAAAAAACATTTGTCTAAAACTAATATCTTAAATACTGGGAATTTCAAATTAAAAAACACAGACTTTTTACAGGGATTGTCACCAAGTCAAAATACCCTCAAAGTCCTCAAAACTTGAAGTTGTATCTAATAATTTTATTATATATACATATATATATATATTAGGGGTTATGAGGAAATGAGATTTTAATGGGCATTAGGATAGAATTTTAGACAGGGGAAAAGGACACATAATTTCTGCAGCAGCCATACCTCCCAAATTATAACCTTACAGAATAATGCTCAGGGTGGGGCTAGGTGAGGAAGGCTGACAAAAAATTCATAAATAATGAGACTGGGACAACAGGACAAATATGAAATCTGCTCAGAAAAAAACAAATTGTGATATCTCACACATTCTCTGTGAAAGAATCAAATCAAACTAATTAAAAAAATGATAGTAAGAGGGAATCTAAAAAGGACCTGGGAAAAAAGGACCTAGAGACCCACTGAGAGGTGAGCGGCCATGGACGCCTTCAGCACTTAGAGTCTTCTTCATTCTTCTCCATTGTTACTTTTTACCGGTTACATATTTGTTCTACTATCAAACCAGTGGCTTAAAACAACTTCAATTTATTATTTCAGTTTTTACAAATTAGAGGTTTGAGTGCAGCTTGCCTGGGCCCCTGTGGAGGGTTTCACAAGGCGGGATTGAAGTGTCCTCTGGGTAGTGCTGCTATACTGAGGCCTGACTTGGGAAGGCTCTTCTTCCACACTCTCTCAGGTCATTAGCATAGTTTCTTTCCACGTGACCATAGAATTCATAACAGTTTTCTTCTTCAAGCATATCAGGAGATTCTCTCACCCCAATCTGTTATAATTATTATGGAAGTGATGCTAATATAACATATGCCATCATCTATAACCTAATAAAGATGACTTCTCCATCTCTCTTGCCATATTCCACTCTCTAGAACCAAGTTCACAAACTCCACCACACTTTGAGAAGGAGTTTATACAGGGGTATGGGTCACTAGTAGTCCTCTTAGAATTCTGACTGCCAGAAAAGTAGCTACTCTAAAGAGGAGAGACCCTTATTACTATCCTTAAGAAGAAAGACGACTAATTTTGTGTGTCAAGATTATGAGTTTGTGTCCCCCACCAAAATTTATATGTTGAAGTCCTAATACCTTATACCATAGAATGTGATTATATCTGGAGCTAGAGTATTTAATGAGCTCATTAAGTTAACATAAGATCATGAATCCAATGATTAATTAGATTAATCAGATTGATTATGAATCCAATAGGATCTTATAAGAAGAGGAAATGTGGACATAGGGAGAAGACTTCTGTCTACAAGCCAAGCAAAGATGGCTTAGGGAAGAATCCACTGTTTCCAAGGGCTTAATCTCAGGCTAACAGACTCCAGAATTGTGGTAAAATAAAATTCTGTACTCTAAACCACCCAGTCTGTGATACTTTGTTGTGACAGCCCTAGAAAACTAATACAGCCAGTTTCCGATGCACTGATCTTAACACACTTTATACAAAGTCCGTTTTCCATGATGATAAAGTCATATTTAAGGTGGGCCAAAAGGAAGCATGATCAACCTCTGTATTGGATGTGATTCATTGTTCCCTTTTTCCCTCTTTTTCAATTTTCTCTCAAATGGAAAGATTAAAATATTTAATAATATAAAATTTTTGTGAGAATATGGAGAAAACTATACTGTTAGAGCCTTTTTTTTCTATCAGAATCTCACTCTGTTGCCCAGGCTGGAGTTCAATGGTGCGATCTTGGCTCACCACAACCTCTTCCTCCTGTGTCCAAGTGATTCTCCTGCCTCAGCTTCCTGAGTAGCTGGGATTACAAGTGCCCACCATGACTCCCAGCTAATTTTTGTATTTTGGTAGAGATAGGATTTCACCATGTTGGCCAGGCTGGTCTCAAACTCCTGACCTCAAGTAATCTGCCCACTTTGGCATTCCAAAGGGCTCGGATTACAGGCATGAGCCACCACTCCTAGCCATTTAAGGATTGTGTTAGTTTGTTCTCAGACTGCTATAAAGAACTATCCCAAACTGGGTAATTTTAAAGAAAAGAGGTTTAATTGACTCATAGTTCTCCGTGGCTGGGGAGTGGGAAGAACCTCTTCTAAAACATCAGATATCCTGAGAACTTAACCACTATCATGAGAACAGCATGGGGACATCATCCCCATGTTCCAATCAGTGCCCTCCGTTGAAACATGGAGCTTACAGTTTAAGCTGAGATTTGGTTGGGGACACAGAGCCAAACCACATCAAGGACGAATGTGCAAAACTATAATTGAAAATGGCATGGCTTGAAAATTATTCACTTTATACTTGAGTACTTAAATTATTAAACTGTTTTTGGCACTTGGGATCCAGCAGTAAAAAAATAAAGACGAAAATTCTGCCATAATATATCTTATAAAGTGATGGTAGAAGACAAAACTACTTTTTAAATGAGTGAGGTATAAATTATGTGTTTATAATAAGTTCTATGTAAAATTTTGTTTAAATAAAAAAGAATAGGAGAATGTGAATCAGGAGTGTGAACTACAGTGTTGGAAATTATTAATGAAGATAGTAAGGCTAACACTAATATGTTAGTGCTTTAAGAACATACTCACAGAGCAGAGAAAGCAGGGCGAGAAAGTAAACTTCCACAGTTTGCAGGGAAACAGACTCTTTCATAGAAAGGAGACAACATATAGGTCTTGTGGCCTGGCGTGCTTAACCAAAGCAAGAAAGCGCTATGAAGAAAGCAGAGCGAGTGAAGAGGAAATTAGCAGAAAATGAATTTATATAGGTAAAAGTGGGATAGATTGCATAGGGCTATTGGAAAGACAACGGCTTTTTTTTCAGGGTAAGATATCTTACTTCGGAAAATTTTAAGCAAAATGAGTTATTTTTGACTCAATGGTTTTCTTGACACTGACCTGTGCAATAATTTCTTTTTTTGGAGATGAACCCAAAAGCACAGACAACAATATACAGAAATAGACATATGGCATGACATCAAATTAAAAAGCTTCTGCAAAGCTAAGTTAACGTTCAACAGAGTGGGGAGGCAACGTACAGAATGGGAGAAAATATTTACAAAGCATGTATCTTATAAAGTGTTAATGTTAATAATATATAAAACATTCAAGCAACTCAATAGCGAGCAAATGAATAACCTGATTGAAAAAATGGGCAAAATCCCTGAAAAGACATTTCTCAAAAGAAAGACATACTCATGGCCAACAGAAGTATAAAAATAATGCTCATTACCACTAGCAATCCAAGGAATGCTAAGTAAAAGCATAATGGAATATTACTTCACATCTGTCAAAATGACTATAATTAAAAAGATAAATGATATGTTTGGGCAAGTATGTGGAGAAAAGGAAACTCTTGCACACTGTAGGTGGGAATGCAAATTAGTACAGTCATTATACAAAAGAGCATTGAATTTCTTCAAAACATTAAAAGTAGAACTGCTGCCATGTGATACAGCAATCCCATTACTAGGTACACATGTGAAGAAAATGAAATCAGTATCTCGAAGACATATTTGCACGCCAGTGTTAATTGAAGCATTATTCACAATCACCAAGACATGAAATTAACTTAAATATTCATTAATGCATGAATGAATAAAGAAAATATTATATATATAATATATATATATCATATCAGTGGAACGCTATTGGAAAGAAATCCTGTCCTTTTCAACATCAATGATTCTGGAGGACATTACATCATGTTTAACCAAGCACATAAAGGCAAACAGTACATGATCTCACTTACATATGGAATCTTAAAATGTTGAGCTCACTGCAGTAGAGAACAGAGTGGGGCTTACCAGGCACTGGGGTTGGAGATTTGGAAAGATTGCAGTCAAAGGATACGACCTTCCATTTACATAGGAGGATTAAGTTTAAGAGATTCATTGTGCAACACGGTAACCATACTTTGCAACAATGTATTTTATTTTAAAAATCACTATGAGTAGCTTTTATATGTTCCTATCACAAAATATGATGATTATATGAAGTCATGCATCTTAATCATTGCTATTTGACCATTCCACAATGTCTATATATTTCAAAACGTCATGTTGAACATGATCAATATGTAAAATTTTTCTTCGTCAGTTGAAAAAACAAAGAAAACCATATGCAATGGAGTAATGTTTTTTCAATGTTTACATCTTTTATTATATTTTGACTTTTACACATTATGCATACATTTAATATTAAAATTGTTCATATGTATATTTTCTAAAAGTACAAATAAAGTACACTTAAGTTGTCCCCCAGTATGAAGATCCTTGAACTTAATTTGCACACACAAACTCATGATGGCAACCAGGTGAATAAGGTCATACTAAAAATTAGTATTGATTTCCGTGAACAAAGGTTGCACATTTTATTTCAGCTTGTAAAAGAATAGCATCATGGTAAATAAAGATGTTTTGTTAATGCTGGAAAATGCAATACGAAAAGAATAATCTGAAGCAAAAGTGAAACAAAAGCTATCAGTGTTTTGTTTTGCTTTTTTATGCTGTAAGGAAACCAGGTGTTCTACAACATGCAATAAATAAAGTACATCTTTTGCTTTCAGTGGTACACTGGCGATCCATCAGAGCTATCCAAAGCAAAATTCTAAGAAAAATAAAGCTTGGAACAGAAATTTTGCTTCATCAGGTGCTGTTGCTTTTGCAACTACTTATCTTCCTAGATGAATTTTTCCTTTTCTATCAGTTCCAGACTTACGACTTCTTATTTCAATCTGGCTGGCTGCACTCGCCTTCCCTTCTGTTTCCAACTACTCTCTTTTTTCCTACACGTAGGTTTCCTGTAAAGTTCTCTATGTAATACTTTTTCTGTAGGCTTAGGACATTCTCATTTCTGAGTGATTTTGCAGAAGAACATAGTTACTGCTTCTCTGTTTTTGTTTTACTTTACATTTCTATTATTAATTTGGAACTGTTTAAGTTTTTGCTGGCTCCTATGGTTTGCTTAGTATATTTATAAATCAAAGAAAATGACCTTGACACGTATCAAATCATTTTAAGAGGTTTATTTCCTAAAGTTAAGGATGTGTGCCCAGGAGTTAGGTCTATGCCTTTCTCCAAAGATAACTTTTATAGGACTTCAATATTTAAAGAGGAAAGGATGGACATTGCAGGAAAAGAAATATTTTAAAAAATGTTTCAGTAGATAAAAAGACAAAACAGTTGCATCCTTTGGAGTCTTTGATTAGCTTTTCACTGAATATACAATTTTCATGTGGGAAGGGGGTGGAAGAAACATTACTCATGCCTTTGTCTGGCTCAGTGAATCTACAGTTTTCATAGGGCAGTATAGACAATAAGACAGAGAATGCCATCAGATAACCATTTGTCTCAGGTGAGCCGAGGGATGACTGAGTTTTTCTGCACCTGTGAAGATAAGCTATCTACTTACGTTGCCTGGGTGAAATTCAACAGAGCTGTGTTAGAGTAATAACCTAAACTTGAGGAAGGCCTGTAGCTCTTTATCTTTATATCCATCTTATTTAGGAACCAAGTGGGAGTCAGGTTTGCATGATCCAGTTCCCAGTTTGACTCTTCTCTTTGGCTTACCGAGTTTGGGGTTCTGAGATTTATTTTCCTTTCACATTTCAATCAAACTGATTGTGGTTATTCTTTTAACAACAAATTTTTTTTAAGACTACAAAGGGGAAAGAAACCAGCACTGATATTTTAATATGATCAACTTGACCTGTGTATTAGTAAGCTGGGACTGCTATAACAAGGTGCTACAGATTGGGTGGCTTAAACAATATAAACTTATCTCCTGACTGTTCTGGGTGGTGGAAGTTGGATCCCTCTGAGGGCCGTTAGGCATGTGTCTATTTCATGCCTGTGCATCTGATTTATGAATAGCTTCCTTCTCTCTGTGTCCTCACAATGTCTTGACCCTGTATGTGTCTGTATCAAAATTTTCTCTTCTTAAGAGGATGTATTAGTTTGTTCTCACATTTCTATACAAAACTACGTGAGGCTGGGCAATTTATCAAGAAAAGAGGTTTAATTGGCTCATGGTTCCATGGGCTTTAGAGGAAGCATGGCTGGGAGGCCTCAGGAAACTTACAATCATGGTAGAAGGTGGAGGGAAGCAGGTACCTCCTACATGTTTGGAGCAGGAAGAAGAAAGAAAAGATGGAGGTGCTACACACTTTTAAACAACCAGGTCTCCTGAGAACTCATTATCATGAGAAATCAAGGTGGAAGTCCACCCCCATAATCCAATCCCTGCCCACCAGGCCCTTCCTCCCAAACTGAGGATTATACTTTTTTATTATAATTTATGAAATTTTATTTTGAGACAGAGCCTCACTCTGTCACCCAGGCTAACATGCAGTGCCATAATATCAGCTCACTGCAGCCTTCACCTCCCAGGTTCAAGTGGTTCTCCAGCCTGTCTCTGGAGTAGCTGGGAATGCAGGAGCGCACACCATGCCGAGCTAACTTTTCTAATTTTAGTAGAGACAGTGTTTCACTATGTTGGTCAGGCTGGTCTCAAACTACTGGCCTCAAGAAATCACCTGCCTCTCTTTCCAAAGTGCCGGTATTACAGGTGTGAGCCATTGCATCCAGCCTATAATTTGACATAAGATTCGGGTGAGGACACAAATTCAAACCATATCAGAAGATAAAAATCACATTGAGGCCGGGCGCGATGGCTCACGCCTATAATCCCAGCACTTTGGGAGGCTGAGGCGGGTGGATCACGAGGTCAAGAGATCGAGACCATCCTGGTCAACATGGTGAAACCCCGTCTCTACTAAAAATACAAAAAATTAGCTGGGCATGGTGGCGCGTGCCTGTAATCCCAGCTACTCAGGAGGCTGAGGCAGGAGAATTGCCTGAACCCAGGAGGCGGAGATTGCGGTGAGCTGAGATCGTGCCATTGCACTCCAGCCTGGGTAACAAGAGCGAAACTCCGTCTCAAAAAAAAAAAAAATTTATATTGAATTAGAATACACTCTAATGACATCATTTTAAATTAATGAACGTTTTAGGGACCCTATCTCCAAATTCTATCACATTCTGAATTATGAGGGAATTAAGGTTTTAACATGTGAATATTTGGCTGGATACAACCCAACTCATAACACCTAGGTTATCATTCAGCATCAAAATTTACCACCACAGAATAGAAATGACATTTAGAAGAGAGATTTGCAGTGACCTAGTAAGAGAAATTTAATCAAAGCCTACAAAGAAAAAAATATTTTTATCTGATAACCAAGAATTGTGGTGCTCAAGGCATGTTATCAATGAAGCCATATTGTTAAGGCTTTGGTGAATTAACAGTTTATATGTTCCATACACATGGTTACCTAAATTCAAAAACCATGTTTGGCAGTTTTGGGAAGTCTTGTTCCTTAGGGGTCAGCTGGATAAATGGTATAATACGTATGGTGCTAGCAGAGAATTCTGTTATTAAAGTGCCTTTTTCCTTCTCCTTTATCACATTCATAATTTCATTTTATTTATTTATTTTATTCCTCATTTCAGACTCAATTTGTGCTGGCTTTCCTTTCTAAAAAGGAGCCATCATTTTTTTTTGAAGTATATACGCAATGCCGGTCAAATCCTTGACAATCTAACAAATGATAATTTTAAGGAAAAGTTCACGTTCTTCTGCCATCATGGACTTTTCTTCCATTATACACATTAGTAGACAGAGTGTAGATGAGTTGTATTAGTTTCCTGTCACTGCGGTAATAAATTTTCAGTAGCTTGGTGAAACAAAATGATAAAAGTTTGTTTTCTTACAGTTCTGGAAGTCAGCAGTCCAAAATGTATTTCCCTGGGCTAAAATCAGGGTGCCAGTGGACTGTTTATTCAGTAATATGTAGCAGCTACTTCCTGTTGTTGACTTTTCTGGCTCCTAGAGACTTCCTGGTTCTTATTTCGTCTTCAAACCCAGCAATGGTTGCGTCTTTCCCAAGCTTCCTCACTCTTACTTCGTTTCTTCCCTGCCTCTTGGAATACACTGAGCCAACAGAGACAATCAATCTCAAGGTCACCTTAGAAACCTTAATTCAGTTTTCAATCTTCCTGTTTTCTTACCATGTAACCAAACATATTCAACAGTTCTTAGTATTAGAATCTGGGCATATTTGCCAGTAGAAGGAAGAGTTATTCTGCCTATCACAGGCTTCAATCCAAGGACTGTCTGAACGCAGATTCTAAGTGGAGACATGCTAAATATAGTCTGTAACGACTAAGTACTTAATAATTCAATGCAATTGTATCATTACCATTCTTGTTGTCATCATCATGTTACATGGAGGTGATCAGAATATTTATTATATCAAATTATGTGGAAGTTGTCAGGATAAGGTTATCAACATTTCTAATCTGGCTACAGGGCTGTGTAAAGTAGGGGAAGCAGCATTGGGATAGATTGTAAGAAATCAAAGACACTGCGTTTTTGAGCCAATATTTTCCTGCACTCAAATACCTAGAACAGTAAATACGAGCAGAATCTGCAAATAGCAACTACTAAATATAGGAAAGTTTTTCCATGAAGGAGTCCAGAAGGCCCCTTCGCAGATGTCACAGCAAAGCTGACAAAGGCAGAAAGTGCATCAACAGACTCAATCTCATTACTCGGCATGGTATTTTTTACCATTCCGTACACAGGTTTCAGAGTTGACTATTCAGCAATACTAGGTGACTTGTGGCTGCCAATCAGGTCTTGGCCCTAGTGCCCACAGGGTGACTATGGAGAACCTGAGGCACAACTTTCTCTTAGGTGTTGATCTATAAACCCAAACTGCTGCATTTATCCAGGTGTCATTGTTCTGGGCTTTTGCCAGCTTTATCACCGTTGAATGCTTTGCCTATTAATGGAGTCTTAATAGGAACAAATGAGTTGATTCCTCGGAGAATAACTGTCATGAACACATCTATAAGCATAAAATTCGACTGATGATATGTTTTACATTGGTTTACCAAAAAAAAGGTCCTATAGTTGCTTTATTCATTCTTCTTTCAGGATATGGACACCAGACTGGAAATCTTATTAATTTAAAAATTTACTGTAATCTCTACTACATATTTTTACATTTAGCAAATTATTTTTAGATTATAAAAAATTTGAAATATGTATGAAAATGAAAGTATAAAACCAATAAATTGAAAGGACTGTTATGAGTTATATAAAATAAGTAAAATAAAACTTTCTCACGGCACTTCTAAATCACTTCTTACCCTAACAGTTGGTGAATTGTTGCTTATGCAAACAATCTACAAAAAAAAAGTTCCATTTTTGGCTTGAAAAGTGTGAGAAATTCTAGCCTGAAAAGGTGCTTGTCATGAAATTATATACAAATGAAAATATGAGCTAAGAATAGCAGTACCATCTGAACCATAATAATGGTTCAGTGTTATTATCAAAATCTACAGTAACTTTCTAGAAATAATTATTTTTTAAGAAGTGAAAATTAATTTCATATTTTAAAACTAGCCTAACTCTTAAGGAATATTAATGCCAACATTTTTAAAGTTACTTTTTGTAATGTTATTTTATTTTAGTTTTTGAGTAAGAGTTGAGCCAAACCGAACTACAGTTTATAGGAACATCTAAATTCCAAATATAAAGTTAAATTTAATTTATATGAAATGTTTAATATTTTAAACTTGCAACTCGTGTAGCTGATGAAGCTTCTATTTTATAGATGGGAATATTATTATGATACAATAAGTTTTAAATTCTTTATCACTATCTATTTGGTGAATACCATGAACAATAACAACAACATTAATAATAGCTGTCATTTATTGAATATATATTAAATATGTACATTTCAGAACATTTACTTGGTTCTTAAAATATAGTGCCTAATTAAAATCTGAAAATAATTGCACAAAGTAGATATTTTGCTTTGAAAATTAAGAAGCAAATTTACAAGGATTAAAAATGGATTAATTTTATTCAATCTTAATATTCTAAAATATTATCTGGGAACTCTATGTGTATTTATATATAGTTTTAGAAAAGTTTTTCTTATGATTGAAAGACATTGTATGAAGAAAATACCAAAAATTTGGCCTTAGGCATCAGTCTTTACAGAGGAAAATTTAAAGCCTCAACTAAAGATAACTTTTGCAATATTTCGAGTTTGCCATTTTTTCCTGAAAGGGTGACACATGGGCAGTCTTTTTTTTTTTTTTTGAGACGGAGTTTCGCTCTTGTTACCAGGCTAGAGAGCAATGGCGCGATCCTGGCTCACTGCAACCTCCGCCTCCTGGGTTCAGGCAATTCTCCTGCCTCAGCCTCCTGAGTAGCTGGGATTACAGGCACGCGCCACCATGCTCAGCTCATTTGTTGTATTTTTAGTAGAGACGGGGTTTCACCATGTTGACCAGGATGGTCTCGATCTCTTGACCTCATGATCCACCCGCTTTGGCCTCCCAAAGTGCTGGGATTACAGGCTTGAGCCACCGCGCTCGGCCCAAGGGCAGTCTTTAGCAACGTAAAGCCTCAATTCATGCAAAGTTACACACTTTTGCTCCTGGGCAAACACATTCAAATTAGTAACATTGCACCTTTCAATATTTAATTTAAATAAATGTTCCATTCATTTTTAAAAACACATTTATTAACTAACCATATAAAATGTATTAAAATATTGGTATTCTTTCTTTTTTTTTAAAGAAAGAAAGAGAAAGGGGGAGAGAGAAAGGGGGAGTCTTGCTCTATTGCCCAGGCTGCAATGCAATCCAAAATTGCATTGGTATCAAAATCCTCCTTTATGCCAATAATTGTGCTTAACAGTGGAGACAGGAAGGAATAAGAAGAAAATAACAAACAGCCAACCAATATTTCATTTAAGTCTGTGAAATGATATGCAAATGCTGAAGAGTGATTTACTTCCAATTATGTTGTCACTTTCAAAATAGTTGTAATGTGATACTTAGAAAGATGTATATTCTGTAGACCTGGGGTGAAGAATTCCATAGATATTCACTGAGTTTACTTGTTCCAGGTCTGAGTTCTAACCATAAATGTCCCTGTTAATTTTGTATCTCGTTGATCTGTCGAATATTCACAATGTGGTTTCAAAGTCTCCCGTTATTATTGTGCAGGAGTCCAAGTCTCTCTATAAGTCATCAAGAAATAAGAAAGCAATCCCATCTATAATAGCCAAAATGACGCTAATACTTAGAAATATATTTAAACAAAGAAGTAATAGATCTCTACAAGGAAAACAACAAAACACTGGTGAAAGAAATTGAAGAGGACACACACTCAAACATAGAAAGATATCCCATGATCATGAACTGGAAGACTATCTTGGTAAGTTGAATGTGTCCAGATAATTTATCCATTTTTTTCTAGATATTTTTATTTGATGGTGTAATAATCTGTAATGATCCTTTGTATTTCTGCAGTTGTAATATTTCCCTTTTCATATCTTATTTCATTTATATAGGTCATCTCTCTTTTTTCTTAGTTAATCTAGCTAAAGCTTTGTCAATTTTGGTTATCTTTCCAAAAACCAAGTTTTCATTTTGCTGATCTTTTGTATTTTTCTTAGTCTCAATTTCATTTATTTATGCTCTGATCTTTCTTATATTATCTTTACTATATACCATAATTCTGCTACACATTTCTGCTTTTACTTAATTTCAAGGATTTTTAAAAATTGTCATTGACCCATTGCTCATTCAGAAGCATGTTGTTTAATTTCCATATATTTGTACAGTTTCCAAAATATCTCCTGTTACTGATTTCTTATTATATTTTGTTGTGGTCAGAAAACCTACTTGATAAAACTTTGACTATTTTTAATCTGTTGAGACTTGTTTTATAGTCTAAAATATGGTGTATACTAGAGAATGTTTCATGTGCTGATAAGAAAAAGCTGTGTATTCTGGAACAGTTTGGTAAAATGTTCTGTAATGCCTGTCAGGTCTAGTTTGTTTAGAGTGTGATTTAATTTCAATGTTTCCTTGCTGATTTTCTCTCTGGACAATCTATCAATTGTCAAAAGTGGTGTGTTGAATTCTCCTACTACTGTTACATCAAAGTCTGTTTCTCTCTTTAAAGTTAATGATATTTGATTTCTATATTTGGGTGCACTGGAATTGGTGCATATCTGTTTACAGTTGTTGCATCCTCTTACTGAATTGATCCTTTCATCATTACATAATAACCTTCTTTTTCTCTTTTCACAGTTTTTGACTTAAAGTCTATTTTATTTGATGTATGTATAGCTACCCCTGATCGTTTGGCATACACTATCATTTTCAATTTATGTGTAACTTTATAGGTTAAAGCAAGTTTCTTATAGATAGCATATACATATGTATATATGCTGCTAATGTTAAACACATATATATGCTGTCTATAAGAAATTTTCACTTATATACTCACATATATATATATTTTCACTTATATACTCACTTGCAAAAATATATATATGTTTAATATTAACAGCATATATATATGTTTAATATTAGCAGCACATATATGGTGCTATATGTGACATATATATATATGTCTTACATATTTTATCTATTCAGTCACTACATGAGCTTTACTTGGAGAATTTAATTTATTTACATTAAATATACTATTGATAGGTAAGGTTTTACTACTGCCATTTTGTTACTTTTTTCAAGTTGTTGTGTAACTTTTTTTTTTTACTGTCTTCTGATGTGCTTAAGTAATTTTTTGGTAAATGTGTTTTAGTTTATTGTTTTAATTTTTAGTGTACCTCAGGATGCTTGCAAATATGTAAATATGATAAGTCACAGGAACACTGAAAAATGCATTTGATAAAATTCAACATTCCTTCATGACATAAACCCTCCACAATGGGTGCAGAGAAGAAATGCCCCAACACAATGAAGATCATATATAACAACATCAGCTAACATCATATGCAACAGGAAAAGCACTGAGAGCCTTTCTACCAACATCTGAAACAAAACAAGGATGTCCACTTTCACTACTTTTATTTAACATAGCATCAGAAGTCCCAGCCAGAGCAATTAGGCAAGAGAAATAAGAATATCCCAAACAGGAGAAGTAGTAGTCAAATTATCCTTAATTGCAGATGATGTGATCTTATATTTAGAAAAACCTAGATTCTACCAAAAAACACTTAAATAAATAAACAAATTTAGTGAATGTGCAGGATACAAAACAAACATACAAAAATCAGGAACATTTCTATAAGCCAACAGTGATCAATTTGAAAAAAAGAAATAAGAAAGCAATCCCACCTATAATAGCCAAAATAACCCTAAAACTTAGAAATATATTTAAACAAAGAAGTGATAGATGTCTACAAGGAAACTGCAAAACACTGGTGAAAGAAATTGACGAGGATACACACTCAGACATAGAAAGATATCCCATGATCATGAATTGGAAGAACTATGATTGTTAAAGTGTCTATATTATCCAAAGCAATGTACAGAATTGATACAGTCTTTAACAAAATACTAATGCCATTCTTCACAGAAATAGAAAAATATTTTTAAAATTTATCTGGAACCACAAAAACTTTAAATACTTAAAATATTTCTTAGCAAGAGAAACATCTGACTTCAAAATACAATAGCCAAACCTATAGTAACCGAATCTGCATGCTATTGGTGTAAAAAGAGACACATATACCAATAAAATAAAATAGAGAGCCTAGAAGTAAATCTGAGAATTTACAGGCAGCTTCTTTTTGACAAAGTTGCCAAGAACACACACTTAGATAAAGACCATCTCTTTAATAAATGATGCTGGCAAAATAATATTTATATGCAGAAGAATGAAACTAGATTTTCATCTTTCACCCCATATAGAAGCCAACTCAAAATGGATAATATTTAAATGTAAGATATGAAACTACGAGACTAATAGAAGAAAATACTGGTGGAAAGCTACAGGACACTAATCTGGGCAAATATTTCTGAGGGGTAAGACCTTAAAAGCTTAAACAACAAGTACAGAAACAGACAAATGGGATTACAGTGAGCTAAAATCCTTCTTACAGCAAAGGAAGCCTTCAACAATGTACAGAAACAATCTACACAATGAGAGAAAATATTTGCAGACTATCCGACAAGGAATCAATAACTAGAATATGTAAGAAACTTAACTCAATAAGTAGTAATAAAATCTGATTAAGAAACTGGTAAAACCCTGAATAGGTATTTTTTTAAAAACACTTAGAAATGGCAAACATGTTTATGAAAAAATACTCAACATCACTAATCATCAGGGAACTGCAAATCACAATCATCTCACCTGAGTTAAAAAGGCAATTCTCCAAAAGATAAAAAATAACTAATGCTGGTGATGATGTGGAGAAAGGAGAACGCTCATATACTCTCAGTAGAAATGTAAAGTAGTATATCCAACATGCAAAACACAATGGAATTTACTAAAAAAAAAATACAGAACTGTCATACAATCCAGCAATCACACTGATGGGTATATATTAAAAAAATGGAAATCAGATTCTCATCATGACATTTACATTCCCATGTTTATTGCAGTGCTATTCATGATAGTCATGATATGTAATCAACCTAGGTGTTAATTAATGGATTAATGAATTTTAAAAATGTGATATACACACACAATGGCATATTATTCAGACATGAAATGAAATTAAGTTGTGTCATTTGCAACCACATGAATGGAACTGGAGGTCATCATGTTCAAAAAGATAAGCTAAAAACAGAAAGGCAAACATCACATGTTCTCACTCATGTTCAGTAAGATAAGCTAGAAACAGAGACAAACATCACATGTCCTCACTCATGTTCAATAAGATAAGCTAGAAACAGAGAGACAAACATCACATGTCCTCACTCATGTTCAATAAGATAAGCTAGAAACAGAGAGACAAACATCACATGTCCTCACTCATGTTCAATAAGATAAGCTAGAAACAGAGAGACAAACATCACATGTCCTCACTCATGTTCAATAAGATAAGCTAGAAACAGAGAGACAAACATCACATGTCCTCACTCATGTTCAATAAGATAAACTAGAAACAGAGAGACAAACATCACATGTTATCACTCATGTTCAATAAGATAAGCTAGAAACAGAGAGACAAACATCACATGTCCTCACTCATGTTCAATAAGATAAGCTAGAAACAGAGACAAACATCACATGTCCTCACTCATGTTCAGTAAGATAAGCTAGAAACAGAGACAAACATCACATGTTCTCACTCATGTTCAATAAGGTAAGCTAGAAACAGAGAGACAAACATCACATGTCCTCACTCATGTTCAATAAGATAAGCTAGAAACAGAGAGACAAACATCACATGTCCTCACTCATGTTCAGTGAGATAAGCTAGAAACAGACAAACATCACATGTCCTCACTCATGTTCAGTAAGATAAGCTAGACACAGAGAGACAAACATCACATGTTCTCACTCATGTTCAATAAGATAAGCTAGAAACAGACAAACATCACATGTCCTCACTCATGTTCAATAAGATAAGCTAGAAACAGAGAGACAAACATCACATGTTCTCACTCATGTTCAGTGAGATAAGCTAGAAACAGAGAGACAAATATCACATGTCCTCACTCATGTTCAATAAGATAAGCTAGAAACAGAGAGACAAACATCACATGTCCTCACTCATGTTCAATAAGATAAGCTAGAAACAGACAAACATCACATGTTCTCACTCATGTTCAATAAGATAAGCTAGAAACAGACAAACATCACATGTCCTCACTCATGTTCAGTAAGATAAGCTAGACACAGAGAGACAAACATCACATGTTCTCACTCATGTTCAATAAGATAAGCTAGAAACAGACAAACATCACATGTCCTCACTCATGTTCAATAAGATAAGCTAGAAACAGAGACAAACATCACATGTTCTCACTCATGTTCAATAAGATAAGCTAGAAACAGAGAGACAAACATCACATGTCCTCACTCATGTTCAATATGATAAGCTAGAAACAGAGAGACAAACATCACATGTCCTCACTCATGTTCAGTAAGATAAGCTAGAAACAGAGAGACAAACATCACATGTTCTCACTCATGTTCAATAAGAAAAGCTAGAAACAGAGAGACAAACATCACATGTTCTCACTCATGTTCAATAAGGTAAGCTAGAAACAGAGACAAACATCACATGTCCTCATTCATGTTCAGTAAGATAAGCTAGAAACAGAGAGACAAACATCACATGTTCTCACTCATGTTCAATAAGATAAGCTAGAAACAGAGACAAACATCACATGTTCTCACTCATGTTCAATAAGATAAGCTAGAAACAGAGAGACAAACATCACATGTTCTCACTCATGTTCAATAAGATAAGCTAGAAACAGAGACAAACATCACATGTTCTCACTCATGTTCAATAAGATAAGCTAGAAACAGAGAGACAAACATCACATGTTCTCACTCATGTTCAATAAGATTAGCTAGAAACACAGAGACAAACATCACATGTTCTCACTCATGTTCAATAAGATTAGCTAGAAACAGAGAGACAAACATCACATGTCCTCACTCATGTTCAGTGAGATAAGCTAGAAACAGAGACAAACATCACATGTCCTCACTCATGTTCAGTAAGATAAGCTAGAAACAGAGAGACAAACATCACATGTTCTCACTCATGTTCAATAAGATAAGCTAGAAACAGAGAGACAAACATCACATGTCCTCACTCATGTTCAATAAGATAAGCTAGAAACAGACAAACATCACATGTCCTCACTCATGTTCAATAAGATAAGCTAGAAACAGAGAGACAAACATCACATGTTCTCACTCATGTTCAATAAGATAAGCTAGAAACAGACAAACATCACATGTCCTCACTCATGTTCAGTAAGATAAGCTAGAAACAGAGAGACAATATCACATGTTCTCACTCATGTTCAATAAAATAAGCTAGAAACAGAGACAAACATCACATGTCCTCACTCATGTTCAGTAAGATAAGCTAGAAACAGAGAGACAAACATCACATGTTCTCACTCATGTTCAATAAGATAAGCTAGAAACAGAGAGACAAACATCACATGTCTTCACTCATGTTCAATAAGATAAGCTAGAAACAGAGAGACAAACATCACATGTCCTCACTCATGTTCAATAAGGTAAGCTAGAAACAGAGAGACAAACATCACATGTCCTCACTCATGTTCAATAAGATAAGCTAGAAACAGAGAGACAAACATCACATGTTCTCACTCATGTTCAATAAGATAAGCTAGAAACAGAGAGACAAACATCACATGTCCTCACTCATGTTCAATAAGATAAGCTAGAAACAGACAAACATCACATGTCCTCACTCATGTTCAGTAAGATAAGCTAGACACAGAGAGACAAACATCACATGTTCTCACTCATGTTCAATAAGATAAGCTAGAAACAGACAAACATCACATGTCCTCACTCATGTTCAGTAAGATAAGCTAGAAACAGAGAGACAATATCACATGTTCTCACTCATGTTCAATAAAATAAGCTAGAAACAGAGACAAACATCACATGTCCTCACTCATGTTCAGTAAGATAAGCTAGAAACAGAGAGACAAACATCACATGTTCTCACTCATGTTCAATAAGATAAGCTAGAAACAGAGAGACAAACATCACATGTCTTCACTCATGTTCAATAAGATAAGCTAGAAACAGAGAGACAAAAATCACATGTCCTCACTCATGTTCAATAAGGTAAGCTAGAAACAGAGAGACAAACATCACATGTCCTCACTCATGTTCAATAAGATAAGCTAGAAACAGAGAGACAAACATCACATGTTCTCACTCATGTTCAGTGAGATAAGCTAGAAACAGAGAGACAAACATTACATGTTCTCACTCATGTTCAATAAGATAAGCTAGAAACAGAGAGACAAATATCACATGTCCTCACTCATGTTCAATAAGGTAAGCTAGAAACAGACAAACATCACATGTCCTCACTCATGTTCAATAAGATAAGCTAGAAACAGAGAGACAAACATCACATGTTCTCACTCATGTTCAATAAGATAAGCTAGAAACAGAGAGACAAACATCACATGTCCTCACTCATGTTCAATAAGGTAAGCTAGAAACAGAGAGACAAACATCACATGTCCTCACTCATGTTCAATAAGATAAGCTAGAAGCAGAGAGACAAATATCACATGTCCTCACTCATGTTCAATAAGGTAAGCTAGAAACAGAGAGACAAACATCACATGTCCTCACTCATGTTCAATAAGATAAGCTAGAAACAGAGAGACAAACATCACATGTTCTCACTCATGTTCAGTGAGATAAGCTACAAACAGAGAGACAAACATCACATGTTCTCACTCATGTTCAATAAGATAAGCTAGAAACAGACAAACATCACATGTCCTCACTCATGTTCAATAAGATAAGCTAGAAACAGAGAGACAAACATCACATGTTCTCACTCATGTTCAGTGAGATAAGCTAGAAACAGAGAGACAAACATCACATGTCCTCACTCATGTTCAATAAGATAAGCTAGAAACAGAGAGACAAACATCACATGTCCTCACTCATGTTCAATAAGATAAGCTAGAAACAGAGAGACAAACATCACATGTCCTCACTCATGTTCAGTAAGATAAGCTAGAAACAGAGAGACAAACATCACATGTCCTCACTCATGTTCAGTAAGATAAGCTAGAAACAGAGAGACAAACATCACATGTTCTCACTCATGTTCAGTGAGATAAGCTTGAAACAGACAAACATCACATGTCCTCACTCATGTTCAATAAGATAAGCTAGAAACAGACAAACATCACATGTTCTCACTCATGTTCACTGAGATAAGCTAGAAACAGAGAGACAAACATCACATGTCCTCACTCATGTTCAATAAGATAAGCTAGAAACAGAGAGACAAACATCACATGTCCTCACTCATGTTCAATAAGATAAGCTAGAAACAGACAAACATCACATGTCCTCACTCATGTTCAGTAAGATATGCTAGACACAGAGAGACAAACATCACATGTTCTCACTCATGTTCAATAAGATAAGCTAGAAACAGACAAACATCACATGTCCTCACTCATGTTCAATAAGATAAGCTAGAAACAGACAAACATCACATGTCCTCACTCATGTTCAATAAGATAAGCTAGAAACAGACAAACATCACATGTCCTCACTCATGTTCAATAAGATAAGCTAGAAACAGAGAGACAAACATCACATGTTCTCACTCATGTTCAGTGAGATAAGCTAGAAACAGACAAACATCACATGTCCTCACTCATGTTCAATAAGATAAGCTAGAAACAGACAAACATCACATGTTCTCACTCATGTTCACTGAGATAAGCTAGAAACAGAGAGACAAACATCACATGTCCTCACTCATGTTCAATAAGATAAGCTAGAAACAGAGAGACAAACATCACATGTCCTCACTCATGTTCAATAAGATAAGCTAGAAACAGAGAGACAAACATCACATGTCCTCACTCATGTTCAATAAGATAAGTTAGAAACAGAGAGACAAACATCACATGTCCTCACTCATGTTCAGTAAGATAAGCTAGAAACAGAGAGACAAATATCACATGTCCTCACTCATGTTCAATAAGATAAGCTAGAAACAGAGAGACAAACATCACATGTCCTCACTCATGTTCAATAAGATAAGCTAGAAACAGAGAGACAAACATCACATGTCCTCACTCATGTTCAATAAGATAAGCTAGAAACAGACAAACATCACATGTCCTCACTCATGTTCAGTAAGATAAGCTAGACACAGAGAGACAAACATCACATGTTCTCACTCATGTTCAATAAGATAAGCTAGAAACAGACAAACATCACATGTCCTCACTCATGTTCAGTAAGATAAGCTAGAAACAGACAAACATCACATGTCCTCACTCATGTTCAATAAGATAAGCTAGAACCAGACAAACATCACATGTCCTCACTCATGTTCAATAAGATAAGCTAGAAACAGAGAGACAAACATCATATGTTCTCACTCATGTTCAGTGAGATAAGCTAGAAACAGACAAACATCACATGTCCTCACTCATGTTCAATAAGATAAGCTAGAAAAAGACAAACATCACATGTCCTCACTCATGTTCAATAAGATAAGCTACAAACAGAGAGACAAACATCACATGTTCTCACTCATGTTCACTGAGATAAGCTAGATACAGAGAGACAAACATCACATGTCCTCACTCATGTTCAATAAGATAAGCTAAAAACAGAGAGACAAACATCACATGTCCTCACTCATGTTCAATAAGATAAGCTAGAAACAGAGAGACAAACATCACATGTCCTCACTCATGTTCAATAAGATAAGCTAGAAACAGAGAGACAAACATCACATGTCCTCACTCATGTTCAATAAGATAAGCTAGAAAGAGAGAGACAAACATAACATGTTCTCACTCATGTTCAGTAAGATAAGCTAGAAACAGAGAGACAAACATTACATGTCCTCACTCATGTTCAATAAGATAAGCTAGAAACAGAGAGACAAACATCACATGTCCTCACTCATGTTCAATAAGATAAGCTAGAAACAGGGAGACAAACATCACATGTCCTCACTCATGTTCAATAAGATAACCTAGAAACAGAGAGAAAAACATCACATGTCCTCACTCATGTTCAATATGGTAAGCTAGAAACAGAGAGACAAACATCACATGTCCTCACTCATGTTCAATAAGATAAGCTAGAAAAAGACAAACATCACATGTCCTCACTCATGTTCAATAAGATAAGCTACAAACAGAGAGACAAACATCACATGTTCTCACTCATGTTCACTGAGATAAGCTAGATACAGAGAGACAAACATCACATGTCCTCACTCATGTTCAATAAGATAAGCTAGAAACAGAGAGACAAACATCACATGTCCTCACTCATGTTCAATAAGATAAGCTAGAAACAGAGAGACAAACATCACATGTCCTCACTCATGTTCAATAAGATAAGCTAGAAACAGAGAGACAAACATCACATGTCCTCACTCATGTTCAATAAGATAAGCTAGAAAGAGAGAGACAAACATAACATGTTCTCACTCATGTTCAGTAAGATAAGCTAGAAACAGAGAGACAAACATTACATGTCCTCACTCATGTTCAATAAGATAAGCTAGAAACAGAGAGACAAACATCACATGTCCTCACTCATGTTCAATAAGATAAGCTAGAAACAGAGACAAACATCACATGTCCTCACTCATGTTCAGTAAGATAAGCTAGAAACAGAGAGACAAACATCACATGTCCTCACTCATGTTCAATAAGATAAGCTAGAAACAGACAAACATCACATGTCCTCACTCATGTTCAATAAGATAAGCTAGAAACAGAGAGACAAACATCACATGTTCTCACTCATGTTCACTGAGATAAGCTAGAAACAGAGAGACAAACATCACATGTCCTCACTCATGTTCAATAAGATAAGCTAGAAACAGAGAGACAAACATCACATGTCCTCACTCATGTTCAATAAGATAAGCTAGAAACAGAGAGACAAACATCACATGTCCTCACTCATGTTCAATAAGGTAAGCTAGAAACAGAGAGACAAACATCACATGTCCTCACTCATGTTCAATAAGATAAGCTAGAAACAGAGAGACAAACATCACATGTCCTCACTCATGTTCAATAAGGTAAGCTAGAAACAGAGAGACAAACATCACATGTCCTCACTCATGTTCAATAAGATAAGCTAGAAACAGAGACAAACATCACATGTCCTCACTCATGTTCAATAAGATAAGCTAGAAACAGAGAGACAAACATCACATGTCCTCACTCATGTTCAATAAGATAAGCTAGAAACAGAGAGACAAACATCACATGTCTTCACTCATGTTCAGTAAGATAACCTAGAAACAGAGAGACAACATCACATGTCCTCACTCATGTTCAGTAAGATAAGCTAGAAACAGAGACAAACATCACATGTCCTCACTCATGTTCAATAAGATAAGCTAGAAACAGAGAGACAAACATCACATGTCCTCACTCATGTTCAATAAGATAAGCTAGAAACAGACAAACATCACATGTCCTTACTCATGTTCAATAAGATAAGCTAGAAACAGAGAGAAAAACATAGCATGTCCTCACTCATGTTCAATAACATAAGCTAGAAACAGAGAGACAAACATCACATGTCCTCACTCATGTTCAATATGATAAGCTAGAAACAGAGAGACAAACATCACATGTCCTCACTCATGTTCAGTGAGATAAGCTAGAAACAGAGACAAACATCACATGTCCTCACTCATGTTCAGTAAGATAAGCTAGAAACAGAGAGACAAACATCACATGTTCTCACTCATGTTCAATAAGATAAGCTAGGAACAGAGAAAAACATCACATGTTCTCACTCATGTTCAATAAGATAAGCTAGAAACAGAGATACAAACATCACATGTTCTCACTCATGTTCAATAAGATAATCTAGAAACAGAGACAAACATCACATGTTCTCACTCATGTTCAATAAGATAAGCTAGAAACAGAGAGACAAACATCACATGTTCTCACTCATGTTCAATAAGATAAGCTAGAAACAGAGAGACAAACATCACATGTCCTCACTCATGTTCAATATGATAAGCTAGAAACAGAGAGACAAACATCACATGTCCTCACTCATGTTCAGTGAGATAAGCTAGAAACAGAGACAAACATGACATGTCCTCACTCATGTTCAGTAAGATAAGCTAGAAACAGAGAGACAAACATCACATGTTCTCACTCATGTTCAATAAGATAAGCTAGAAACAGAGAGACAAACATCACATGTCCTCACTCATGTTCAATAAGATAAGCTAGAAACAGAGAGAGAAACATCACATGTTCTCACTCATGTTCAATAAGATAAGCTAGAAACAGAGAGACAAACATCACATGTCCTCACTCATGTTCAATAAGATAAGCTAGAAACAGAGAGACAAACATCACATGTTCTCACTAAAGTTCAATAAGATAAGCTAGAAATAGACAAACATCTCATGTCCTCACTCATGTTCAGTAAGATAAGCTAGAAACAGAGAGACAACATCACATGTTCTCACTCATGTTCAATAAGGTAAGCTAGAAACAGAGACAAACATCACATGTCCTCACTCATGTTCAGTAAGATAAGCTAGAAACAGAGAGACAAACATCACATGTCCTCACTCATGTTCAATAAGATAAGCTAGAAACAGAGAGACAAACATCACATGTCCTCACTCATGTTCAATAAGATAAGCTAGAAACAGAGAGACAAACATCACATGTCCTCACTCATGTTCAATAAGGTAAGCTAGAAACAGAGAGACAAACATCACATGTCCTCACTCATGTTCTATAAGATAAGCTAGAAACAGAGAGACAAACATCACATGTTCTCACTCATGTTCACTGAGATAAGCTAGAAACAGAGAGACAAACATCACATGTTCTCACTCATGTTCAGTAAGATAAGCTAGAAACAGAGAGACAAACATTACATGTCCTCACTCATGTTCAATAAGATAAGCTAGAAACAGAGAGACAAACATCACATGTCCTCACTCATGTTCAATAAGATAAGCTAGAAACAGAGAGACAAACATCACATGTCCTCACTCATGTTCAATAAGGTAAGCTAGAAACAGAGAGACAAACATCACATGTCCTCACTCATGTTCAATAAGATAAGCTAGAAACAGACAAACATCACATGTCCTCACTCATGTTCAATAAGATAAGCTAGAAACAGAGAGACAAACATCACATGTTCTCACTCATGTTCACTGAGATAAGCTAGAAACAGAGAGACAAACATCACATGTTCTCACTCATGTTCAGTAAGATAAGCTAGAAACAGAGAGACAAACATTACATGTCCTCACTCATGTTCAATAAGATAAGCTAGAAACAGAGAGACAAACATCACATGTCCTCACTCATGTTCAATAAGATAAGCTAGAAACAGAGAGACAAACATCACATGTCCTCAATCATATTCAATAAGATAAGCTAGAAACAGAGAGACAAACATCACATGTCCTCACTCATGTTCAATAAGGTAAGCTAGAAACAGAGAGACAAACATCACATGTCCTCACTCATGTTCAATAAGATAAGCTAGAAACAGAGAGACAAACATCACATGTCCTCACTCATGTTCAATAAGATAAGCTAGAAACAGAGACAAATATCACATGTCCTCACTCATGTTCAATAAGGTAAGCTAGAAACAGAGAGACAAACATCACATGTTCTCACTCATGTTCAGTGAGATAAGCTAGAAACAGAGAGACAAACATCACATGTCCTCACTCATGTTCAATAAGATAAGCTAGAAACAGAGAGACAAACATCACATGTCCTCACTCATGTTCAATAAGATAAGCTAGAAACAGAGAAACAAACATCACATGTCATCACTCATGTTCAATAAGATAAGCTAGAAACAGAGAGACAAACATCACATGTCCTCACTCATGTTCAATAAGATAAGCGAGAAACAGAGAGACAAACATCACATGTTCTCACTCATGTTCAGTAAGATAAGCTAGAAACAGAGAGACAAACATTACATGTCCTCACTCATGTTCAATAAGATAAGCTAGAAACAGAGAGACAAACATCACATGTCCTCACTCATGTTCAATAAGATAAGCTAGAAACAGAGAGACAAACATCACATGTCCTCACTCATGTTCAATAAGATAAGCTAGAAACAGAGAGACAAACATCACATGTCCTCACTCATGTTCAATAAGGTAAGCTAGAAACAGAGAGACAAACATCACATGTCCTCACTCATGTTCAATAAGATAAGCTAGAAACAGAGAGACAAACATCACATGTCCTCACTCATGTTCAATAAGGTAAGCTAGAAACAGAGAGACAAACATCACATGTCCTCACTCATGTTCAATAAGATAAGCTAGAAACAGAGACAAACATCACATGTCCTCACTCATGTTCAATAAGATAAGCTAGAAACAGAGACAAACATCACATGTCCTCACTCATGTTCAGTAAGATAAGCTAGAAACAGAGAGACAACATCACATGTTCTCACTCATGTTCAATAAGATAAGCTAGAAACAGAGACAAACATCACATGTCCTCACTCATGTTCAGTAAGATAAGCTAGAAACAGAGAGACAAACATCACATGTCCTCACTCATGTTCAATAAGATAAGCTAGAAACAGACAAACATCACATGTCCTCACTCATGTTCAATAAGATAAGCTAGAAACAGAGAGACAAACATCACATGTTCTCACTCATGTTCACTGCGATAAGCTAGAAACAGAGAGACAAACATCACATGTCCTCAGTCATGTTCAATAAGATAAGCTAGAAACAGAGAGACAAACATCACATGTCCTCACTCATGTTCAATAAGATAAGCTAGAAACAGAGAGACAAACATCACATGTCCTCACTCATGTTTAATAAGGTAAGCTAGAAACAGAGAGACAAACATCACATGTCCTCACTCATGTTCAATAAGATAAGCTAGAAACAGAGAGACAAACATCACATGTCCTCACTGATGTTCAATAAGGTAAGCTAGAAACAGAGTGACAAACATCACATGTCCTCACTCATGTTCAATAAGATAAGCTAGAAACAGACAAACATCACATGTCCTCACTCATGTTCAGTAAGATAAGCTAGACACAGAGAGACAAACATCACATGTTCTCACTCATGTTCAATAAGATAAGCTAGAAACAGACAAACATCACATGTCCTCACTCATGTTCAATAAGATAAGCTAGAAACAGACAAACATCACATGTCCTCACTCATGTTCAATAAGATAAGCTAGAACCAGACAAACATCACATGTCCTCACTCATGTTCAATAAGATAAGCTAGAAACAGAGAGACAAACATCACATGTTCTCACTCATGTTCAGTGAGATAAGCTAGAAACAGACAAACATCACATGTCCTCAGTCATGTTCAATAAGATAAGCTAGAAACAGACAAACATCACATGTCCTCACTCATGTTCAATAAGATAAGCTACAAACAGAGAGACAAACATCACATGTTCTCACTCATGTTCACTGAGATAAACTAGAAAGAGAGAGACAAACATCACATGTCCTCACACATGTTCAATAAGATAAGCTAGAAACAGACAGACAAACATCACATGTCCTCACTCATGTTCAATAAGATAAGCTAGAAACAGAGAGAAAAACATCACATGTCCTCACTCATGTTCAATAAGATAAGCTAGAAACAGAGAGACAAACATCACATGTCCTCACTCATGTTCAATAAGATAAGCTAGAAACAGAGAGACAAACATCACATGTTCTCACTCATGTTCAGTAAGATAAGCTAGAAACAGAGAGACAAACATTACATGTCCTCACTCATGTTCAATAAGATAAGCTAGAAACAGAGAGACAAACATCACATGTCCTCACTCATGTTCAATAAGATAAGCTAGAAACAGAGAGACAAACATCACATGTCCTCACTCATGTTCAATATGATAAGCTAGAAACAGAGAAACAAACATCACATGTCCTCACTCATGTTCAGTGAGATAAGCTAGAAACATAGAGACAAACATCACATGTCCTCACTCATGTTCAGTAAAATAAGCTAGAAACAGAGAGACAAACATCACATGTCCTCACTCATGTTCAATAAGATAAGCTAGAAACAGAGAGACAAACATCACCTGTCCTCACTCATGTTCAATATGATAAGCTAGAAACAGAGAGACAAACATCACATGTCCTCACTCATGTTCAGTAAGATAAGCTAGAAACAGAGAGACAAACATCACATGTTCTCACTCATGTTCAATAAGGTAAGCTAGAAACAGAGAGACAAACATCACATGTCCTCACTCATGTTCAGTAAGATAAGCTAGAAACAGAGAGACAAACATCACATGTCCTCCCTCATGTTCAGTGAGATAAGCTAGAAACAGAGACAAACATCACATGTCCTCACTCATGTTCAATAAGATAAGCTAGAAACAGAGACAAACATCACATGTCCTCACTCATGTTCAGTAAGATAAGCTAGAAACAGAGAGACAAACATCACATGTCCTCACTCATGTTCAATAAGATAAGCTAGAAACAGAGACAAACATCACATGTCCTCACTCATGTTCAATAAGATAAGCTAGAAACAGAGACAAACATCACATGTCCTCACTCATGTTCAATAAGATAAGCTAGAAACAGAGACAAACATCACATGTTCTCACTCAGGTTCAGTAAGATAAGCTAGAACCAGAGAGACAAACATCACATGACCTCACTCATGTTCAATAAGATAAGTTAGAAACAGAGAGACAAACATCACATGTCCTCACTCATGTTCAGTAAGATAAGCTAGAAACAGAGAGACAAACATCACATGTCCTCACTCATGTTCAATAAGATAAGCTAGAAACAGAGAGACAAATATCACATGTCCTCACTCATGTTCAATAAGATAAGCTAGAAACAGAGAGACAAACATCACATGTCCTCACTCATGTTCAATAAGATAAGCTAGAAACAGAGAGACAAACATCACATGTCCTCACTCATGTTCAATAAGATAAGCTAGAAACAGACAAACATCACATGTCCTCACTCATGTTCAGTAAGATATGCTAGACACAGAGAGACAAACATCACATGTTCTCACTCATGTTCAATAAGATAAGCTAGAAACAGACAAACATCACATGTCCTCACTCATGTTCAATAAGATAAGCTAGAAACAGACAAACATCACATGTCCTCACTCATGTTCAATAAGATAAGCTAGAAACAGACAAACATCACATGTCCTCACTCATGTTCAATAAGATAAGCTAGAAACAGAGAGACAAACATCACATGTTCTCACTCATGTTCAGTGAGATAAGCTTGAAACAGACAAACATCACATGTCCTCACTCATGTTCAATAAGATAAGCTAGAAACAGACAAACATCACATGTTCTCACTCATGTTCACTGAGATAAGCTAGAAACAGAGAGACAAACATCACATGTCCTCACTCATGTTCAATAAGATAAGCTAGAAACAGAGAGACAAACATCACATGTCCTCATTCATGTTCAATAAGATAAGCTAGAAACAGAGAGACAAACATCACATGTCCTCACTCATGTTCAATAAGATAAGCTAGAAACAGACAAACATCACATGTCCTCACTCATGTTCAGTAAGATAAGCTAGACACAGAGAGACAAACATCACATGTTCTCACTCATGTTCAATAAGATAAGCTAGAAACAGACAAACATCACATGTCCTCACTCATGTTCAATAAGATAAGCTAGAAACAGACAAACATCACATGTCCTCACTCATGTTCAATAAGATAAGCTAGAACCAGACAAACATCACATGTCCTCACTCATGTTCAATAAGATAAGCTAGAAACAGAGAGACAAACATCACATGTTGTCACTCATGTTCAGTGAGATAAGCTAGAAACAGACAAACATCACATGTCCTCACTCATGTTCAATAAGATAAGCTAGAAACAGACAAACATCACATGTCCTCACTCATGTTCAATAAGATAAGCTACAAACAGAGAGACAAACATCACATGTTCTCACTCATGTTCACTGAGATAAGCTAGAAACAGAGACAAACATCACATGTCCTCACTCATGTTCAATAAGATAAGCTAGAAACAGAGAGACAAACATCACATGTCCTCACTCATGTTCAATAAGATAAGCTAGAAACAGAGAGACAAACATCACATGTCCTCACTCATGTTCAATAAGATAAGCTAGAAACAGACAAACATCACATGTCCTCACTCATGTTCAATAAGATAAGCTACAAACAGAGAGACAAACATCACATGTTCTCACTCATGTTCACTGAGATAAGCTAGAAACAGAGAGACAAACATCACATGTCCTCACTCATGTTCAATAAGATAAGCTAGAAACAGAGAGACAAACATCACATGTCCTCACTCATGTTCAATAAGATAAGCTAGAAACAGAGAGACAAACATCACATGTCCTCACTCATGTTCAATAAGATAAGCTAGAAACACAGAGACAAACATCACATGTCCTCACTCATGTTCAATAAGATAAGCTAGAAACAGAGAGACAAACATCACATGTTCTCACTCATGTTCAATAAGATAAGCTAGAAACAGAGAGACAAACATCACATGTTCTCACTCATGTTCACTGAGATAAGCTAGAAACAGAGAGACAAACATCACATGTTCTCACTCATGTTCAATAAGATAAGCTAGAAACAGAGAGACAAACATCACATGTTCTCACTCATGTTCAATAAGATAAGCTAGAAACAGAGAGACAAACATCACATGTCCTCACTCATGTTCAATAAGATAAGCTAGAAACAGAGAGACAAACATCACATGTCCTCACTCATGTTCAGTAAGATAAGCTAGAAACAGAGAGACAAACATCACATGTCCTCACTCATGTTCAATAAGATAAGCTAGAAACAGAGAGACAAACATCACATGTCCTCACTCATGTTCAATAAGATAAGCTAGAAACAGACAAACATCACATGTTCTCACTCATGTTCAATAAGATAAGCTAGAAACAGACAAACATCACATGTCCTCACTCATGTTCAGTAAGATAAGCTAGACACAGAGAGACAAACATCACATGTTCTCACTCATGTTCAATAAGATAAGCTAGAAACAGACAAACATCACATGTCCTCACTCATGTTCAATAAGATAAGCTAGAAACAGAGACAAACATCACATGTCCTCACTCATGTTCAGTGAGATAAGCTAGAAACAGAGACAAACATCACATGTCCTCACTCATGTTCAGTAAGATAAGCTAGAAACAGAGAGACAAACATCACATGTTCTCACTCATGTTCAATAAGATAAGCTAGAAACAGAGAGACAAACATCACATGTCCTCACTCATGTTCAATAAGATAAGCTAGAAACAGAGAGAGAAACATCACATGTTCTCACTCATGTTCAATAAGATAAGCTAGAAACAGAGAGACAAACATCACATGTTCTCACTCATGTTCACTGAGATAAGCTAGAAACAGAGAGACAAACATCACATGTCCTCACTCATGTTCAATAAGATAAGCTAGAAACAGAGAGACAAACATCACATGTCCTCACTCATGTTCAATAAGGTAAGCTAGAAACAGAGAGACAAACATCACATGTCCTCACTCATGTTCAATAAGATAAGCTAGAAACAGAGAGACAAACATCACATGTCCTCACTCATGTTCAAGAAGGTAACCTAGAAACAGAGAGACAAACATCACATGTCCTCACTCATGTTCAATAAGATAAGCTAGAAACAGAGACAAACATCACATGTTCTCACTCAGGTTCAGTAAGATAAGCTAGAACCAGAGAGACAAACATCACATGACCTCACTCATGTTCAATAAGATAAGTTAGAAACAGAGAGACAAACATCACATGTCCTCACTCATGTTCAGTAAGATAAGCTAGAAACAGAGAGACAAACATCACATGTCCTCACTCATGTTCAATAAGATAAGCTAGAAACAGAGAGACAAATATCACATGTCCTCACTCATGTTCAATAAGATAAGCTAGAAACAGAGAGACAAACATCACATGTCCTCACTCATGTTCAATAAGATAAGCTAGAAACAGAGAGACAAACATCACATGTCCTCACTCATGTTCAATAAGATAAGCTAGAAACAGACAAACATCACATGTCCTCACTCATGTTCAGTAAGATATGCTAGACACAGAGAGACAAACATCACATGTTCTCACTCATGTTCAATAAGATAAGCTAGAAACAGACAAACATCACATGTCCTCACTCATGTTCAATAAGATAAGCTAGAAACAGACAAACATCACATGTCCTCACTCATGTTCAATAAGATAAGCTAGAAACAGACAAACATCACATGTCCTCACTCATGTTCAATAAGATAAGCTAGAAACAGAGAGACAAACATCACATGTTCTCACTCATGTTCAGTGAGATAAGCTTGAAACAGACAAACATCACATGTCCTCACTCATGTTCAATAAGATAAGCTAGAAACAGACAAACATCACATGTTCTCACTCATGTTCACTGAGATAAGCTAGAAACAGAGAGACAAACATCACATGTCCTCACTCATGTTCAATAAGATAAGCTAGAAACAGAGAGACAAACATCACATGTCCTCATTCATGTTCAATAAGATAAGCTAGAAACAGAGAGACAAACATCACATGTCCTCACTCATGTTCAATAAGATAAGCTAGAAACAGACAAACATCACATGTCCTCACTCATGTTCAGTAAGATAAGCTAGACACAGAGAGACAAACATCACATGTTCTCACTCATGTTCAATAAGATAAGCTAGAAACAGACAAACATCACATGTCCTCACTCATGTTCAATAAGATAAGCTAGAAACAGACAAACATCACATGTCCTCACTCATGTTCAATAAGATAAGCTAGAACCAGACAAACATCACATGTCCTCACTCATGTTCAATAAGATAAGCTAGAAACAGAGAGACAAACATCACATGTTGTCACTCATGTTCAGTGAGATAAGCTAGAAACAGACAAACATCACATGTCCTCACTCATGTTCAATAAGATAAGCTAGAAACAGACAAACATCACATGTCCTCACTCATGTTCAATAAGATAAGCTACAAACAGAGAGACAAACATCACATGTTCTCACTCATGTTCACTGAGATAAGCTAGAAACAGAGAGACAAACATCACATGTCCTCACTCATGTTCAATAAGATAAGCTAGAAACAGAGAGACAAACATCACATGTCCTCACTCATGTTCAATAAGATAAGCTAGAAACAGAGAGACAAACATCACATGTCCTCACTCATGTTCAATAAGATAAGCTAGAAACAGACAAACATCACATGTCCTCACTCATGTTCAATAAGATAAGCTACAAACAGAGAGACAAACATCACATGTTCTCACTCATGTTCACTGAGATAAGCTAGAAACAGAGAGACAAACATCACATGTCCTCACTCATGTTCAATAAGATAAGCTAGAAACAGAGAGACAAACATCACATGTCCTCACTCATGTTCAATAAGATAAGCTAGAAACAGAGAGACAAACATCACATGTCCTCACTCATGTTCAATAAGATAAGCTAGAAACACAGAGACAAACATCACATGTCCTCACTCATGTTCAATAAGATAAGCTAGAAACAGAGAGACAAACATCACATGTTCTCACTCATGTTCAATAAGATAAGCTAGAAACAGAGAGACAAACATCACATGTTCTCACTCATGTTCACTGAGATAAGCTAGAAACAGAGAGACAAACATCACATGTTCTCACTCATGTTCAATAAGATAAGCTAGAAACAGAGAGACAAACATCACATGTTCTCACTCATGTTCAATAAGATAAGCTAGAAACAGAGAGACAAACATCACATGTCCTCACTCATGTTCAATAAGATAAGCTAGAAACAGAGAGACAAACATCACATGTCCTCACTCATGTTCAGTAAGATAAGCTAGAAACAGAGAGACAAACATCACATGTCCTCACTCATGTTCAATAAGATAAGCTAGAAACAGAGAGACAAACATCACATGTCCTCACTCATGTTCAATAAGATAAGCTAGAAACAGACAAACATCACATGTTCTCACTCATGTTCAATAAGATAAGCTAGAAACAGACAAACATCACATGTCCTCACTCATGTTCAGTAAGATAAGCTAGACACAGAGAGACAAACATCACATGTTCTCACTCATGTTCAATAAGATAAGCTAGAAACAGACAAACATCACATGTCCTCACTCATGTTCAATAAGATAAGCTAGAAACAGAGACAAACATCACATGTCCTCACTCATGTTCAGTGAGATAAGCTAGAAACAGAGACAAACATCACATGTCCTCACTCATGTTCAGTAAGATAAGCTAGAAACAGAGAGACAAACATCACATGTCCTCACTCATGTTCAATAAGATAAGCTAGAAACAGAGAGACAAACATCACATGTCCTCACTCATGTTCAATAAGATAAGCTAGAAACAGAGAGAGAAACATCACATGTTCTCACTCATGTTCAATAAGATAAGCTAGAAACAGAGAGACAAACATCACATGTTCTCACTCATGTTCACTGAGATAAGCTAGAAACAGAGAGACAAACATCACATGTCCTCACTCATGTTCAATAAGATAAGCTAGAAACAGAGAGACAAACATCACATGTCCTCACTCATGTTCAATAAGGTAAGCTAGAAACAGAGAGACAAACATCACATGTCCTCACTCATGTTCAATAAGATAAGCTAGAAACAGAGAGACAAACATCACATGTCCTCACTCATGTTCAAGAAGGTAACCTAGAAACAGAGAGACAAACATCACATGTCCTCACTCATGTTCAATAAGATAAGCTAGAAACAGAGACAAACATCACATGTCCTCACTCATGTTCAATAAGATAAGCTAGAAACAGAGAGACAAACATCACATGTCCTCACTCATGTTCAATAAGATAAGCTAGAAACAGAGAGACAAACATCACATGTCTTCACTCATGTTCAGTAAGATAAGCTAGAAACAGAGAGACAACATCACATGTCCTCACTCATGTTCAGTAAGATAAGCTAGGAACTAAGACAAACATCACATGTCCTCACTCATGTTCAATAAGATAAGCTAGAAACAGAGAGACAAACATCACATGTCCTCACTCATGTTCAATAAGATAAGCTAGAAACAGACAAACATCACATGTCCTTACTCATGTTCAATAAGATAAGCTAGAAACAGAGAGACAAACATCACATGTCCTTACTCATGTTCAATAAGATAAGCTAGAAACAGAGAGACAAACATCACATGTCCTCACACATGTTCAATATGATAAGCTAGAAACAGAGAAACAAACATCACATGTCCTCACTCATGTTCAGTGAGATAAGCTAGAAACAGAGACAAACATCACATGTCCTCACTCATGTTCAGTAAAATAAGCTAGAAACAGAGAGACAAACATCACATGTTCTCACTCATGTTCAATAAGATAAGCTAGAAACAGAGAGACAAACATCACATGTCCTCACTCATGTTCAATAAGATAAGCTAGAAACAGAGAGACAAACATCACATGTCCTCACTCATGTTCAATATGATAAGCTAGAAACAGAGAGACAAACATCACATGTCCTCACTCATGTTCAGTAAGATAAGCTAGAAACAGAGAGACAAACATCACATGTTCTCACTCATGTTCAATAAGATAAGCTAGAAACAGAGAGACAAACATCACATGTCCTCACTCATGTTCAATAAGGTAAGCTAGAAACAGAGACAAACATCACATGTCCTCACTCATGTTCAGTAAGATAAGCTAGAAACAGAGAGACAAACATCACATGTTCTCACTCATGTTCAATAAGATAAGCTAGAAACAGAGACAAACATCACATGTTCTCACTCATGTTCAATAAGATAAGCTAGAAACAGAGAGACAAATATCACATGTTCTCACTCATGTTCAATAAGGTAAGCTAGAAACAGAGAGACAAACATCACATGTCCTCACTCATGTTCAATAAGATAAGCTAGAAACAGAGAGACAAACATCACATGTCCTCACTCATGTTCAATATGATAAGCTAGAAACAGAGAGACAAACATCACATGTCCTCACTCATGTTCAGTAAGATAAGCTAGAAACAGAGAGACAAACATCACATGTTCTCACTCATGTTCAATAAGATAAGCTAGAAACAGAGAGACAAACATCACATGTTCTCACTCATGTTCAATAAGGTAAGCTAGAAACAGAGACAAACATCACATGTCCTCACTCATGTTCAGTAAGATAAGCTAGAAACAGAGAGACAAACATCACATGTTCTCACTCATGTTCAATAAGGTAAGCTAGAAACAGAGACAAATATCACATGTTCTCACTCATGTTCAATAAGGTAAGCTAGAAACAGAGAGACAAACATCACATGTCCTCACTCATGTTCAATAAGATAAGCTAGAAACAGAGAGACAAACATCACATGTCCTCACTCATGTTCAATAAGATAAGCTAGAAACAGAGAGACAAACATCACATGTCCTCACTCATGTTCAGTAAGATAAGCTAGAAACAGAGAGACAAACATCACATGTCCTCACTCATGTTCAATAAGATAAGCTAGAAACAGAGAGACAAACATCACATGTCCTCACTCATGTTCAATAAGATAAGCTAGAAACAGAGAGACAAACATCACATGTTCTCACTCATGTTCAGTAAGATAAGCTAGAAACAGAGAGACAAACATCACATGTCCTCACTCATGTTCAATAAGATAAGCTAGAAACAGAGAGACAAACATCACATGTCCTCACTCATGTTCAGTAAGATAAGCTAGAAACAGAGAGACAAACATCACATGTCCTCACTCATGTTCAATAAGATAAGCTAGAAACAGAGAGACAAACATCACATGTCCTCACTCATGTTCAATAAGATAAGCTAGAAACAGAGAGACAAACATCACATGTTCTCACTCATGTTCAGTGAGGTAAGCTAGAAACAGAGAGACAAACATCACATGTCCTCACTCATGTTCAATAAGATAAGCTAGAAACAGAGAGACAAACATCACATGTCCTCACTCATGTTCAATAAGATAAGCTAGAAACAGAGAGACAAACATCACATGTCCTCACTCATGTTCAATAAGATAAGCTAGAAACACAGAGACAAACATCACATGTCCTCACTCATGTTCAATAAGATAAGCTAGAAACAGAGAGACAAACATCACATGTTCTCACTCATGTTCAATAAGATAAGCTAGAAACAGAGAGACAAACATCACATGTTCTCACTCATGTTCACTGAGATAAGCTAGAAACAGAGAGACAAACATCACATGTTCTCACTCATGTTCAATAAGATAAGCTAGAAACAGAGAGACAAACATCACATGTTCTCACTCATGTTCAATAAGATAAGCTAGAAACAGAGAGACAAACATCACATGTCCTCACTCATGTTCAATAAGATAAGCTAGAAACAGAGAGACAAACATCACATGTCCTCACTCATGTTCAGTAAGATAAGCTAGAAACAGAGAGACAAACATCACATGTCCTCACTCATGTTCAATAAGATAAGCTAGAAACAGAGAGACAAACATCACATGTCCTCACTCATGTTCAATAAGATAAGCTAGAAACAGACAAACATCACATGTTCTCACTCATGTTCAATAAGATAAGCTAGAAACAGACAAACATCACATGTCCTCACTCATGTTCAGTAAGATAAGCTAGACACAGAGAGACAAACATCACATGTTCTCACTCATGTTCAATAAGATAAGCTAGAAACAGACAAACATCACATGTCCTCACTCATGTTCAATAAGATAAGCTAGAAACAGAGACAAACATCACATGTCCTCACTCATGTTCAGTGAGATAAGCTAGAAACAGAGACAAACATCACATGTCCTCACTCATGTTCAGTAAGATAAGCTAGAAACAGAGAGACAAACATCACATGTTCTCACTCATGTTCAATAAGATAAGCTAGAAACAGAGAGACAAACATCACATGTCCTCACTCATGTTCAATAAGATAAGCTAGAAACAGAGAGACAAACATCACATGTTCTCACTCATGTTCAATAAGATAAGCTAGAAACAGAGAGACAAACATCACATGTTCTCACTCATGTTCACTGAGATAAGCTAGAAACAGAGAGACAAACATCACATGTCCTCACTCATGTTCAATAAGATAAGCTAGAAACAGAGAGACAAACATCACATGTCCTCACTCATGTTCAATAAGGTAAGCTAGAAACAGAGAGACAAACATCACATGTCCTCACTCATGTTCAATAAGATAAGCTAGAAACAGAGAGACAAACATCACATGTCCTCACTCATGTTCAAGAAGGTAACCTAGAAACAGAGAGACAAACATCACATGTCCTCACTCATGTTCAATAAGATAAGCTAGAAACAGAGACAAACATCACATGTCCTCACTCATGTTCAATAAGATAAGCTAGAAACAGAGAGACAAACATCACATGTCCTCACTCATGTTCAATAAGATAAGCTAGAAACAGAGAGACAAACATCACATGTCTTCACTCATGTTCAGTAAGATAAGCTAGAAACAGAGAGACAACATCACATGTCCTCACTCATGTTCAGTAAGATAAGCTAGAAACAGAGAGACAAACATCACATGTCCTCACTCATGTTCAATAAGATAAGCTAGAAACAGACAAACATCACATGTCCTTACTCATGTTCAATAAGATAAGCTAGAAACAGAGAGACAAACATCACATGTCCTTACTCATGTTCAATAAGATAAGCTAGAAACAGAGAGACAAACATCACATGTCCTCACACATGTTCAATAAGATAAGCTAGAAACAGACAAACATCACATGTCCTTACTCATGTTCAATAAGATAAGCTAGAAACAGAGAGACAAACATCACATGTCCTTACTCATGTTCAATAAGATAAGCTAGAAACAGAGAGACAAACATCACATGTCCTCACTCATGTTCAATAAGATAAGCTAGAAACAGACAAACATCACATGTCCTTACTCATGTTCAATAAGATAAGCTAGAAACAGAGAGACAAACATCACATGTCCTTACTCATGTTCAATAAGATAAGCTAGAAACAGAGAGACAAACATCACATGTCCTCACACATGTTCAATAAGATAAGCTAGAAACAGACAAACATCACATGTCCTTACTCATGTTCAATAAGATAAGCTAGAAACAGAGAGACAAACATCACATGTCCTTACTCATGTTCAATAAGATAAGCTAGAAACAGAGAGACAAACATCACATGTCCTCACACATGTTCAATATGATAAGCTAGAAACAGAGAAACAAACATCACATGTCCTCACTCATGTTCAGTGAGATAAGCTAGAAACAGAGACAAACATCACATGTCCTCACTCATGTTCAGTAAAATAAGCTAGAAACAGAGAGACAAACATCACATGTTCTCACTCATGTTCAATAAGATAAGCTAGAAACAGAGAGACAAACATCACATGTCCTCACTCATGTTCAATAAGATAAGCTAGAAACAGAGAGACAAACATCACATGTCCTCACTCATGTTCAATATGATAAGCTAGAAACAGAGAGACAAACATCACATGTCCTCACTCATGTTCAGTAAGATAAGCTAGAAACAGAGAGACAAACATCACATGTTCTCACTCATGTTCAATAAGATAAGCTAGAAACAGAGAGACAAACATCACATGTCCTCACTCATGTTCAATAAGGTAAGCTAGAAACAGAGACAAACATCACATGTCCTCACTCATGTTCAGTAAGATAAGCTAGAAACAGAGAGACAAACATCACATGTTCTCACTCATGTTCAATAAGATAAGCTAGAAACAGAGACAAACATCACATGTTCTCACTCATGTTCAATAAGATAAGCTAGAAACAGAGAGACAAATATCACATGTTCTCACTCATGTTCAATAAGGTAAGCTAGAAACAGAGAGACAAACATCACATGTCCTCACTCATGTTCAATAAGATAAGCTAGAAACAGAGAGACAAACATCACATGTCCTCACTCATGTTCAATATGATAAGCTAGAAACAGAGAGACAAACATCACATGTCCTCACTCATGTTCAGTAAGATAAGCTAGAAACAGAGAGACAAACATCACATGTTCTCACTCATGTTCAATAAGATAAGCTAGAAACAGAGAGACAAACATCACATGTTCTCACTCATGTTCAATAAGGTAAGCTAGAAACAGAGACAAACATCACATGTCCTCACTCATGTTCAGTAAGATAAGCTAGAAACAGAGAGACAAACATCACATGTTCTCACTCATGTTCAATAAGATAAGCTAGGAACAGAGACAAACATCACATGTTCTCACTCATGTTCAATAAGATAAGCTAGAAACAGAGAGACAAACATCACATGTTCTCACTCATGTTCAATAAGATAATCTAGAAACAGAGACAAACATCACATGTTCTCACTCATGTTCAATAAGATAAGCTAGAAACAGAGAGACAAACATCACATGTTCTCACTCATGTTCAATAAGATAAGCTAGAAACAGAGAGACAAACATCACATGTCCTCACTCATGTTCAATATGATAAGCTACAAACAGAGAGACAAACATCACATGTCCTCACTCATGTTCAGTGAGATAAGCTAGAAACAGAGACAAACATCACATGTCCTCACTGATGTTCAGTAAGATAAGCTAGAAACAGAGAGACAAACATCACATGTTCTCACTCATGTTCAATAAGATAAGCTAGAAACAGAGAGAGAAACATCACATGTCCTCACTCATGTTCAATAAGATAAGCTAGAAACAGAGAGAGAAACATCACATGTTCTCACTCATGTTCAATAAGATAAGCTAGAAACAGAGAGACAAACATCACATGTCCTCACTCATGTTGAGTAAGATAAGCTAGAAACAGAGAGACAAACATCACATGTTCTCACTAATGTTCAATAAGATAAGCTAGAAACAGACAAACATCTCATGTCCTCACTCATGTTCAGTAAGATAAGCTAGAAACAGAGAGACAACATCACATGTTCTAACTCATGTTCAATAAGATAAGCTAGAAACAGAGACAAACATCACATGTCCTCACTCATGTTGAGTAAGATAAGCTAGAAACAGAGAGACAAACATCACATGTCCTCACTCATGTTCAATAAGATAAGCTAGAAACAGAGAGACAAACATCACATGTCCTCACTCATGTTCAGTAAGATAAGCTAGAAACAGAGAGACAAACATCACATGTCCTCACTCATGTTCAATAAGATAAGCTAGAAACAGAGAGACAAACATCACATGTCCTCACTCATGTTCAATAAGATAAGCTAGAAACAGAGAGACAAACATCACATGTTCTTACTCATGTTCAGTAAGATAAGCTAGAAACAGAGAGACAAACATCACATGTCCTCACTCATGTTCAATAAGATAAGCTAGAAACAGAGAGACAAACATCACATGTCCTCACTCATGTTCAGTAAGATAAGCTAGAAACAGAGAGACAAACATCACATGTCCTCACTCATGTTCAGTAAGATAAGCTAGAAACAGACAAACATCACATGTCCTCACTCATGTTCAGTAAGATAAGCTAGAAACAGACAAACATCACATGTTCTCACTCATGTTCAATAAGATAAGCTAGAAACAGAGAGACAAACATCACATGTTCTCACTCATGTTCAGTGAGGTAAGCTAGAAACAGAGAGACAAACATCACATGTCCTCACTCATGTTCAATAAGATAAGCTAGAAACAGAGAGACAAACATCACATGTCCTCACTCATGTTCAATAAGATAAGCTAGAAACAGAGAGACAAACATCACATGTCCTCACTCATGTTCAATAAGATAAGCTAGAAACACAGAGACAAACATCACATGTCCTCACTCATGTTCAATAAGATAAGCTAGAAACAGAGAGACAAACATCACATGTTCTCACTCATGTTCAATAAGATAAGCTAGAAACAGAGAGACAAACATCACATGTTCTCACTCATGTTCACTGAGATAAGCTAGAAACAGAGAGACAAACATCACATGTTCTCACTCATGTTCAATAAGATAAGCTAGAAACAGAGAGACAAACATCACATGTTCTCACTCATGTTCAATAAGATAAGCTAGAAACAGAGAGACAAACATCACATGTCCTCACTCATGTTCAATAAGATAAGCTAGAAACAGAGAGACAAACATCACATGTCCTCACTCATGTTCAGTAAGATAAGCTAGAAACAGAGAGACAAACATCACATGTCCTCACTCATGTTCAATAAGATAAGCTAGAAACAGAGAGACAAACATCACATGTCCTCACTCATGTTCAATAAGATAAGCTAGAAACAGACAAACATCACATGTTCTCACTCATGTTCAATAAGATAAGCTAGAAACAGACAAACATCACATGTCCTCACTCATGTTCAGTAAGATAAGCTAGACACAGAGAGACAAACATCACATGTTCTCACTCATGTTCAATAAGATAAGCTAGAAACAGACAAACATCACATGTCCTCACTCATGTTCAATAAGATAAGCTAGAAACAGAGACAAACATCACATGTCCTCACTCATGTTCAGTGAGATAAGCTAGAAACAGAGACAAACATCACATGTCCTCACTCATGTTCAGTAAGATAAGCTAGAAACAGAGAGACAAACATCACATGTTCTCACTCATGTTCAATAAGATAAGCTAGAAACAGAGAGACAAACATCACATGTTCTCACTCATGTTCAATAAGATAAGCTAGAAACAGAGAGACAAACATCACATGTTCTCACTCATGTTCACTGAGATAAGCTAGAAACAGAGAGACAAACATCACATGTTCTCACTCATGTTCAATAAGATAAGCTAGAAACAGAGAGACAAACATCACATGTTCTCACTCATGTTCACTGAGATAAGCTAGAAACAGAGAGACAAACATCACATGTTCTCACTCATGTTCAATAAGATAAGCTAGAAACAGAGAGACAAACATCACATGTTCTCACTCATGTTCAATAAGATAAGCTAGAAACAGAGAGACAAACATCACATGTTCTCACTCATATGTGAGAGCGGAAAAGTGGATCTTATGCAGGTAGAGTAAAATGGTGGTAACTAGAGTGTGGGAAAGGAAGAGAGGAGTGCAAAATAAAGAGAAAACAGTTAATAGGTATGAAATTTAGTTAGATAGAAGGAATATGTTCTTGTACTCAATAGTATAGCATGGAAATTATAGTTAAGTGTAATTTATATTTCAAAATACCTAGAAGAGAAGAATTCCGATGTTCACAACACAAAGAATAGATAAATGCTTGAGATAACAGATATCCCAATTACTCTGATTTCATCATTACAAATTATATATATGTTTCAAAATATCACATGTAACCCCAAAGTATATACAATAGTGATATATAAACTTGAAAATCAAAAAAATAAAGTTTTGGATGTGAAATTCATTATATATCAAGGATTCTCCATGATCTAACTGCACATAAGAATTACCTAGGAGCTGTTTAAAAAGTTCAGTTGCCCTAGTCTCACCTTAGAATGATTCAGAACCCCTGTGCCGGAGCCCAAGGGGGGTATCTCTATAATAGTCACAGTTGATTCAGAGAAAATTGAAATTCGAGAACAACTGGAAGCCTCATGAATTAAATTTACTTGGAGTAGGGTTTAGAGTTTTCATTTAAATTAATTCTGTCATGTTGTCATTTCCTATGCTGTGGTTTGTAAAACAAATCTCAAAATAGTGTCTCATTTACTTTTTCTGCCCTACGCATTTGATGAATCTTCAAAATCTGTGGAAGACACATAAAATCATGTCTCCATTCTAACAAAGTCTATTTTTAATAGCATAATATAGATTTATACTTTCACAGTTTTATTGAATATAAATAACTAGAAAGTGATTGCAGCAAAGTTTCAGATAAATACCTATTTTTGACAATAACCACATTTTTAAAAGTAAAAAGTAAAAGTAAATTAATACTATACTCTTTCTATATTTTTATAATGTCTATCTGGTAGTTTATGTCCTCATCAAAATAGAAATACCATTAATTTATATTCAAAACCACATTTTAAACTATTTAAAATGCTACCAATTCCATAATAGACATATTTGAATTTTATATATTGCTAACATAACCTAATAGCTAACATTCTTGGTTAACATAATAGTGTCAAAAAAAAATCTTTGTTTTCAGTGACAGTATAATATAGCAGTTTGGTTCAAGATCTTTAGACTTAACCTATTCAAGTGTTACATTCAAGTTTATCGGATGTGATAATGTAGGCAAGTTACTCATCTGACAAATGGAGGCATGGATCCTATTAAATAAGATTTTATAGTTAAAGCATTTAAAACCTTACCTTGCCCATTATAAGTATTGAAAACATTTCTATTTTGCTCTTGCTATTTTAAAACTGAGACATATTATATGAGAAACATCAACAGAGTTTCTATGATCACCACTTCCCTCTCATTAAACAGTGTGTCACTCTGGAAACCAAAGGCATGGAGTAGGAATGGCCCTGGTTACCACTATGCTTAACGACCAACTTGGGGAATACATCCTTGTTTCCACAACTTTAGGTAGTTTGGCTCTAGAAGTCCTGTTGAAAGGGGGTAACTCATTGACCAGGGAAAATAGAAAGAGTTCTATTAAACTTTCAGCCATGACTATGGGCCCTTAACCTTGGGGCTCTTTGTGCCAAGAGACCAGCAAGAAATGAAATAAATTTTATCCTGACTGGGTGAAGGACTCTAATCTTCAGAAAGAGGTGAAGTTTCTCTTATCGAATGAGGAAGGAAGTAGTACATTTGGCTTCAGTATCACCCAGTAAAACCATTCTTGCTGTTGCCCTCCTTAAAATTAACAAGTACAGCAGCCTGAAACTATAAAGAGCTTGGTAACCAAAGGCCACCAGAGAAGTAGATCACTCAGAGAAGTTTTGGGTATCCCACCAGTTAAGTCACCTAGATCAGGAGAGATGCTATTCAAAGGTGACATGAACCTAGAATGAGCTGCTGTGACAGGGACTACACTTATGTATATTTTAAACTTTTAAAAGTTTCTGCGGGAAATGAAAACTACCAAAATCCTGGAGGACTAGGGTGAGTTTGCTTTACACATGGGGTACACTAACTTTGTGAAGCAAGTGGGCAGAAATCATAGAAACAGTGGGCTGCCTTGTAGCCATCCTTAGGAAAAGGAAGTGTTCTTGGTCCTACGAGAGATAAGAGAATACAACTGTGCACCGGGAAGAAAAAAATTATTCCCCAAATAAACCAGAATAATGTTTTTAAACAGTTGCTCGATAAGCAAAAACAGCATGGCCACTGTATTGAAGGGCAGGACTATTGCTGGCAAAGCTAAAAGAAATGCCTGATATGGAAAAACCCCCACGATTTATTGAATGTCCTGGATTAAAGTTGGAAAACAGCAGACAAAGCTTGTTCCAGACTGGAATATTTATTATAATAGAGGGCGATGACTGTACTAATAACTATTCATAAGGATGGATTCTGTTAAGAGACACTTGAAAAATTCAAGACTCTAAGAAATTCATTCTAAATATGACTGTGGTATTTGCCACTTACTTGGGGAAGCAGTTTATCACGTAAATATACTCACAAAAAGATTAATTTTTTTCAGCAGAAAACTGGGAGTAGCAGTGATTATCTGCAAGTTTTCAACTAGAAAATTTTGTCATGTGCCAACATGTAGCTTTGTAACTTTATGTGAAAGTATATGTAGCATTAGAAGTATTCTAACTGTAGCTCATAAACCTCTGGAATTACGTACATCATTCCTGACTTTAAAAAAAAAAATCTTAGCCATGAAATCTTCCTTGTCTAGCAAAGTGTCCCAAGCCTTATTTTTTCAGACATTTAAAAATACACATTACATAGAATGGATTAAATGTTCATTGGCAATCAAAGCATTTTGGTGATTATTTATATTCCATAAATATTTTCATGAAATTCCCATCATAAAGACATTTATTTAAATGAATTCAATTAGCACAATGTTTCAGATTCATTAAGCCTAATTTATTCACTTACTCCTTGTGGTATATCATCATTTTAAAATTTAGCACAAGCACTTTAACTTGCAAAATAAATTTCCCAATTGATTGTACTAAACTTTGGGAAACACCGATGCATATTACTTAAATTAATTTTACTTGATTTGATTTATTTGTTCTCATATAGATTAAACTACCATATGTGTTTTGAAAGTAAAATTCCATGAAATACCATTTACTACACTAGTTGTTCCTCTGAAACTGTAAACAGGTATCCGCATATAACAAGTGTTTTGGTTGCTGGTAATTTAAATCCGAGATCATGTATATGTCTATTCCCAAAGGCTGATTTGTTACCTATGGGAAATTCAATAGAGCAATGCTATCATGTGTGGATAAAAAGGACAACAGTTTCAACAGCTAAGAAGAGATTTATATCCAAAGGCCAACAGAATCCTCAAAGACCAAGTTAAAATCAAGGACCTCATACTTTCAGTTCTGTGAAGTCTTATCAGCAGTAATTCATATCAACAAAACATTTATTTGTTGCTCCTTCCTTAGGGCCACATTAAGTAATTCAGAATTACCAGTGAATATTCGGGTGAAAAATAGAACGGATGTCCAGTGTTTGATTTTTTAACGCGTTTTTTTGCTTTGGTCTCTGGGTATTTAGTCAAAATATTGTGTTCATGAACTTGTTGGATTAGTTCCCCTCCTTTCCGTATGGTTATTTTAGTCATCTGAAGTCAGGTAGGCTGATTTCTTTCTTTTTTATTTCATTTTATTCTTTATTTTATTTTTTGAGCATACCAAAACTATGTTCTGAAGCCAAAACTAAACAAAAAGCTATTCTCAGAAATGTGATTTTCCCATATATCATAGATCGTCTCAACTACTCAGTTTTCTATCTATTCCAGTCTATCCCTGTTAATAACTAATCGTGTTTTTGTCTCATGTAGTTGTCCTGTCTTTGCTTTTACACAAATAATCAAATATACAAATATTTTATGGTTTTTTCAATAAAAAGCTTATGTACTATAAAGATATTTTCGTACTTTGTTTCTATTTACATAGCAATAGATTCTAGAAATCATCTCCTATCAGTTCAAACAGCCCTTTTTATGGCTGAATATGTCTATACTATGTGGATGCGCTAGTTTATCAAACCACTGTCCTATGTATGGCTGCTGTTTATTTGCAATACCGTATTCTGTGATTACAAATAACACTGTGATGAATAATCTTAGAAATATCTGTTTTCATGTTGCTGGAGGTAAGGTAAATTCAAGGTACTTTTTTTTTTTTTTTTTTTTTTTTAACACAAAGTCTCACTCTGTCACCAGGCACCAGGCTGGAGTGCAGTGGCAGGATCTCGGCTCACTGCAACCTCCGCCTCCCGGGTTCAAGCAATTCTCCTGCCTCAGCCTCCCGAGTAGCTGGGATTACAGGCACACGCCACCGTGCCCAGCTAATTTTTTGTATTTTTAGTAGAGATGGGGTTTCACCATGTTGACCAGGATGGTCTCGATCTCTTGACCTCATGATCCACCCGCCTCAGCCTCCCAAAGTGCTGGGATTACAGGCTTGAGCCACCGCGCCCGGCAAGGTACATTTTTCAAAGGGAATGCTAGTCAAAGTGTAACTATATCTATAGTTTTGTTATAGAGTCACACATTCCTTTCCAAGACTGTTGTGCAAATTTGCATCCCCACCAATAATATACGAGAATATCTGTTTCCTTAGGTCTTGCCAAGAGAATATGTTGTAAATCTAAATTTTAGCCAAGCTAATAGTTAAGAGATGTAATTTTGATTTATGCTTATTTTTATTTCTCTAATTGTGAAGTAATTTGTGAGGCTTGCCACATGTTAAAGAGCCATTTTTACATCTTTATTTCTATTGTCTGATCTTGTCCCTTCCTCATTTTTGTCAGAGGTACTTAGTCTTTTTCCTGAAAATTTTTAGAGTTATTTATATATAAGAGTGATTTGTCCTTCATTTGTGACTGCAAATATTTTCATTATCTTTTTTATTTTGTTGTTTTGCCATGCAATCGCTTTTATAATTATGTTTATGTAATCATATTTATCAGTCTTTTCTCCAACGACCTCTACATGTTTAAGTTTTTTATTTTTATTATTATTATTGAGACAGAATCTTGCTCTGTCACCAAGCTAGAGTTCAGTGGTGTGATCTCAACTCACTGCAACCTCAGCCTCCCAGGTTCAAGCAATTCTCCTGCTTTAGCCTCCCGAGTAGCCGGAACTACATTTGGGCATCACCACACCCAGCTAATTTTTTTTGTATTTTTAGTAGAGATGGGTTTCACCTTGTTGGCCAGGATGGTCTCAAGCTCCTCAATTGTGAACTGCCTGCCTCAGCCTTTCAAAGTGCTGGGATTAAAGGCATGAGCCACCTCGCCTAGTTAATTTTTAAGTACATATTTTATATTCAGGTTATAAATAAATTCATTCCAGCCATTTTTTAAGACATTGTATGGCTTACTTATTCATTCATTCACTTATTCAATATCACTGATTTTTTTTAATATTCTTGAGCATTTGGAGTTTATTATTGTGCATAATATGAGGTATAGATATATTTTCTATTTTCCAGGTGGCTAACCAGTGTGTCACATGATTTGAGAAGACACCTTCATTACATTGTAAATTTTTATATTTAAAAATACAAATAATTATATTGGCTTTTTCTAGATCTCTCATATATATATATATATATATTTTTTTTTTAATTGCACTTTAGGTTCTGGGGTCCATGTGCAGAACACGCAGGATTGTTGCATATGTACATGCATGGCAATGTGGTTTGCTGCCTCCATCCCCATCACCTATATCCAGCCTTTCTCCTCATGTCATCCCTCCACAACTCCCTAACCCCTCTGTCCCTCCCTATAATGTCATTTTTATAATATGCTATTAAATATATTCATTTACATTTAATTTAATAATTTGCATTGATATTTTAAGTGACATTCTTTTCTTTCCTTGCTACTGTCTTTAATAGATTTATGTAGCAAAGTTACACTTTATAAAAATTATAAGAAGTTTTCTTTATTTTTAATACTGTGAAACATTGAGAATATTTAATCTTTAAAAGCTTTATAGATTTTTTTCCTTGGAAACTAACTGGATATGTATTTGTTTCGTAGTTGGTTTCTGAAAGAAGCAGTTCCTTTAGTCTCTTTTTTCCTTTTACTGTTATTGTTTTCTATAGAAATGGGTCACTTTAAGCTTATTATCTCCGATGAGTTTTCAATAATAGTTCTATTCCCTGTAATCCCAGCACTTTGGGAGGCTGAGGCGGGTGGATCACGAGGTCAAGAGATCGAGACCATCCTGGTCAACATGGTGAAACCCCGTCTCTACTAAAAATACAAAAAATTAGCTGGGCACGGTGGCGCGTGCCTGTAATCCCAGCTACTCAGGAGGCTGAGGCAGGAGAATTGCCTGAACCCAGGAGGCAGAGGTTGTGGTGAGCCGGGATCGCGCCATTGCACTCCAGCCTGGGTAACAAGAGCGAAACTCCGTCTCAATAATAATAATAATAATAATAATAATAATAAATAGTTCTATCCCATTGTTTTGGTTCACTTCTTCAGAGAATCATGTTTCATGTCGTGGATCTTTGTCATCTGTGCTTCTTTTCAAATAAGATCTCTGACGACTTTTTGTATTATTGCTTACATCATTCTCTTGGTTGAGAAAGAGCTTTCCTTTAATTTCTCTTATTATGTTTAAATTCAGATCTACTTATACTTTAAAAATGTACAGTTCAATTATTACTTTGATATTTTTTTTTTCAGTCTATTTCTTTTGGGTTCAGCCAGATCTTTTTCTTCTTTTTCCACTGTGTACATTCTTAACATTTTTTATTATTCAAATTCATTTTTAAGTAATCCCAAAGGCTCTATGGAGTAAATAAATACAAATCACAATGTAGTTTTAATCTATAACCAGAATAGTTTCTTGTCCCATTTTCTGCTTAATACTTACTGAAGTTTTATATAGAAGAAAATTATTTGTTCTTTTGCATTTCTGTGTCAATGGTTTATAGTCTGGGGTAGTTTACAAGGCAGCATTTTCACAAGTACACTCCGGTATAACAAAACGTGATTTTTCCTTAAGTGACTTTTTGAGGCAAGAGGAGTGGGGTGTGGTTCTATGCCTTTTATGTTTTCCATTTTACTAAATTTTCTTTTATTTACTCAAATCAATCATCTCCATTCCTTTTTCTCCTATTCTCCCTGAAACTTGCTTTTAAAAAACTGCTTTTTCAGATTTCACACACATTGTAAAATTGTTTCCCTGTTGGCTCTTCTGATCTAAAATAATATTTTATACCATTTTTCCACGTAGATGAGACTTTCTCTTTCTGTTAGTGAGCATAGCTCAATCTTAGGACTGCAGCCTTCTCTCCTATATCCCCTGTATGTAACTTTTCTCTTTTTTTTTTTTTTTTTTTTTTTTTTTTTTGTTTTTTTTTAAGACGGAGTTTCGCTCGTTACCCAGGCTGGAGTGCAATGGTGCGATCTCGGCTCACCGCAACCTCCACCTCCTGGGTTCAGGCAATTCTCCTGCCTCAGCCTCCTGAGTAGCTGGGATTACAGGCACACGCCACCATGCCCAGCTAATATTTTTTTTGTTTTTTTTTTTGTATTTTTAGTAGAGACGGGGTTTCACCGTGTTGACCAGGATGGTCTCGATCTCTTGACCTCGTGATCCACCCGCCTCGGCCTCCCAAAGTGCTGGGATTACAGGCTTGAACCACCGCGCCCGGCCGGTATGTAGGTTTTCTTTGACTCCTCTTGCTCTTTGAGATTCAAAGGTTTGCACAGAGAATTTGAGCAATAACTTGCATGGGTGTTTATTATTCCATGTATGGGCGATTCAAATTTAGCCATCCTCTTTCTTTCAGTTACGCCAAAGCATGAATTTTATTTAGTTTTATATGTTATTTCTGTTGCTATATTTTTTAGAATACCATAAGAGATTTAGATTTATTCACTCAGCATTAACTTAGCTACCCACAGTTTCTAAGCCAAGATAAATATTTTAAAAGGTGATACTGCAGTTCTCTGATTTTCTATAAAGTAGATATGTTGAATTTATTTTACTATGTTTCTTTGGCCTAAAGGCTATGTTCTCCATTGCAGCTTTTTGACTTCCTCCTGTTACATAAATAATTAGTGTAAGAGCCACTAGGCTAGCCACATTTTTACTCCTAAAAAAGTTAACAGGGGAGTTGGGAAAGCATAATTTGTCTTTTTACCATGGCTCTTTAGCTGTGTCTTAAGCAGTAGATATCCATCAGCATTAAAAAAGAACAACACACACACACACACACACACACACACGAAAACAGAAAACAACAAAAAGCTCTCATTAGTTTCTCCCTGTGTATACTAAAATCTTCTTTTCAACATTCAGATTTCTAAATTACCAAAGCAGTAAAACTCAGCATCTGTGTGCACAAATCACACGTGGAACTCAGGCATGCACGACAAAGAGACAAGGGTCATGGGAAGTAGAATCAAAGTGTATTAAAACGTAATTTGATGCCTGATTTGGTTCGAATTGGCCTAATTTCATGTGCACTTCACATCACCAGCTGCCAATTTAGTGTAATTTGGAACCATAAATTATCGATGACAAAATACAATTAAACTTTTATCAGTTTTAAGGAGCTTAGAGGTTTTGTTGCTCTTACAGAGAGGAAGATAACGGATATGTAGTCAAGGTTATTATATATATATATTTATATATCTGTGAATATCTTTATATAGTGCACTGTGATGACTTTAAGAATAATTGCATTCAAAACAAAAATTTTAAGGAGGTAAAATTACATTTTGTCTTTCCTGGTCAAGAATTTTTCAATATCCCCCAATGTTTTATTTTTCTTTCTCCCTCTCTTTGTTATTTTTTCCCTTCAGCTTTTTATTTATAGGGTCCTACTACTCTGACATGAACTAATGCTATGTTCTGTCTAATGAGATCACAGACAAATATTAGCACTCTCAGAAGTAAACTAAAGAAACCTTTATACCTGGAAGATTTAGATGAATTCCAAATGAATACCTTTTCTTCTTTTTGAACTGTACAAATGTTATATTTAAATAGGATGACATAAACAGACATATAGTGTATGGCAGATCTCAAGCAAAATGATAAAGGAAATGATACAATGAATTAATATGTGGAATATTTTAAAATACAAGTAATAAATTGGGAGAAATGTATAAAATGAATGAAAAAGAATACTCTACTTTTGGATTGTTAAATATATTAAAACCTCCTTAAATACTGTTATTAAATTAAGTGTCACATCAAAGAATGCTAGCCGTGAGCACTGTCCACTCAATGAATGATAGATTTCATTTACTTAACACACAGTGGGTAAAATTTCCTGTACAGATAATGAAACATAGAAGAATGAAAACTTTGTGATTAAAGACCACCCTCTTAATTGTATAAGAGAAATGTCCAGGATGAGCTGTGTTCCCTAAAAAGAAAAATAAAACCATAATTGCCCTAGGTGAAAAGAGCCTAGACATACTGATTCAAATATGGATTTACAAAACCATACAATGTCAGAGCAAAAGGAAGCTTGAAAATCATTTAGTTTAACCTCCACCTTTATATGTGAATAAACAAACACATCCAAGAAGAGTCTGAGTAGGTGAGAGGCATAAAGTCTGATTTTCTAAAACGAAGGCTACTCGGTCAGCTAAAAGAAGCAGAAAGGAGTTGTTTATGGTCAAGGCAAATGTTAACACGTGAGAACCCCAGATATCTTTCAGTTGCTTAAGAATGGTCAGAACTGGCCGGGCGCGGTGGCTCACGCCTGTAATCCCAGCACTTTGGGAGGCCGAGGCGGGTGGATCACGAGGTCAAGAGATCAAGACCATCCTGGTCAACATGGTGAAACCCCGTCTCTACTAAAAATACAAAAAATTAGCTGGGCATGGTGGCGCGTGCCTGTAATCCCAGCTACTCGGGAGGCTGAGGCAGGAGAATTGCCTGAACCCAGGGGGCGGAGTTTGTGGTGAGCCGAGATCGCACCATTGCACTCCAGCCTGGGTAACAAGAGCGAAACTCCGTCTCAAAAAAAAAAGAAAGAAAGAAAAAAAAAGAATGTTCAGAATTCTGGGCAAGTTCAGCATGCAAAAGAGATGAGTAAAAGTGAATTTAACTACTTGCAGTAATATGAATGCCAACAACCAGATACAGAACGAAGTCCTTGATGAGGAGACGCAAACAAACAATACTGCACATGTGGGTGGCTGATACTGTCTGGAATTTGAAGCAAACGACCTGTGTTATCAGACATAGCAAGATAAGGTCAATTTCTCTGGGAGGTGGTACTCAAAAAGTAAAGCTAAACTAGCGGTCAATTTTATATTAATTGATAGCTCTAAGTTACAATAAAACTGTATGGTTTTAAAGAGCCCTTGTCCAGTCTGAGTTTTTGAGAGGCATATTTCTAATAAGATATGTAAGCTCTAAGTTTGGATTCCTCTGGGACTTACCAAAGGTTCAACATCTTAGCTACTAGCAGATTTAGAAACAGAAACCAGATTTTCTAATTACTTCCTGGGCTACTGCATTTCCCCAGTAGTTTTCTTAAATGCTGAATGCTCTAGAAATATACATATCAAGGAAATATTTTTTATATTTCCTACAGATTTCAATCTTTGGTTTCAAATTAACAAACATTTACATCTGATTAAATAAAAATATTGTAAACGAACCAACAAAAGTTACCAGAAATACGGTACAAATAATAAAAGTGCCCGCCCCAAATAATAAAATTAATATAGCCTTTTCCTTCATCTTCATTAACTTTACATTTTAGATGGATTAACATTTTGTCTGTTACAAAATGAAATCATGTAATAAATAGAAGAAATATAGCATATATTCAGTTATCTTAGACTAGGGGTAGGTTTTCTAAGCCTGATTACAAAACAGAACACAACACACGCGATTGTCTAATTTACGGGCATGAAACTTATGTATGAATGAAATACTATCAACAGAGTTAAAAGACACGAAAGAAACAATGTATGTAACATTTAATAGAGGATACAGAGGATAACTAGAATATTTTTTGTTGTTTTCACCATAGAAATCGTTCTTATGAATCAAAATAATAGAAAAATGACCAAGTAATAAAAACGAACAGTTCATTTTTTAAAAGAGTAAAAATAGCTAATAAACATAGGAAAAGAAAGCCAAGCCCAACGACAGCAAAGTAAAAATCACTCTCACTCTGGCAGATATTGGTCAGTTTGATATTAATAGTGCTGTTCAACACATCTCAATTTGAAGAAATACTTTGAAAGTGGCATCTGCTTTGCATTGTTGAATGAGAGGCTACCTTAAACAAGCTGCAGAGGACAATTTGATTTCATAGTTAAATAGCTATTTGCCTATTTTCCTCCATCATAATGAATTTAAACAGTTGTTTACATGTTAGAAATCTCACCACGTTTAACAGACTTCAAAGGACAATACCAAGAATCCACTGCTTTCTTCCAATGCTATAATATTTATCCTCACTAACCTAATTTCCCCTAAACTTTACCCTCATTTACAGTAACCCAATCTCCTTCCAGAACTTGAGGTCTCTGATATCTGTAATATCTTAAATTTCCCTGTTAACAAAACATTTCCATTGATTTCTTTCAGATAATATTATGCGGCCATTAAGGCTCAAGGAGAATTTTAAATATGTTAGTTAATACAAACTGTAATCCGTATCCTACAGCAAAATGTACTGGCAATTATGTTAGGAAGTTTAGTTACTGAAAAAACAGTTCCTGCATCCTCTCCAGCATCTGTTGTCTCATGACTTTTTAATGATCCCCGTTCTAACTGGCGGGAGATGGTATCTCATTGTGTTTTGATTTGCATTTCTCTAATGACCAGTGATGATGAGCTTTTTAAAATATGTTTGTTGGCTGCATACAATTCTTCTTTTGAGAAGTCTCTGTTCATATCCTTCATCCAATATTTGATGAGATTGCTTGTTTTCTTCTTGTAAATTTGTTTAGTTTCTTGTAGATTCTGGATATCAGCCTTTTGTCAGATTGATAGGATGTGGAGAAATAGGAAGGCTGTTACACTGTTAGTGGGAGTGTAAATTAGTTCAACCATTGTGGAAGACAGTGTGGAGATTCCTTAAGAATCTAGAAACAGAAATACCGGTTGACCCAGCAATCCCATTACTGGATATGTACCCAAAGGATTATAAATCATCCTACTATGAAGACACATGTACACATATATTTTTTGCAGCACTATTCACAATAGCAATGACTTGGAACCAACCCAAATGCCCATCAGTGAGAGACTGGATAAAGAAAATGAGGCACATATACATCATGGAATACTATGCAGCTGTGCAAAAAGAATGAGCTCATGTCCTTTGCAGGGACATGGAGGAAGGTGGAAACCATCATTCTCAGCAAATTAACACAGGAACAAAAATCAAACACCACATGTTCTCACTATTAAGTGGTAGTCGAACAATGAGAACACGTGGATGGGAGGGGAACATCACACACTAGGGTCTGTCAGCAGACCGGGTATTAGGGGAGGGAGAGCATTAGGAGAAACATCTAATGTAGATGATGGGTTGCTGGTGTGGCATACTGCCATGGCATGTGTATACCTATGTAAAAAACCTGCATGTTCTGCACACGTATCCCAGAAGGTAAGGTATGATTAAAAATAATAATAATAAAGAAAATAATTTAGAATAAAAAAAGAATTCCAAATCTTAATATGACGAATACTGTTGTTTCCAACTAATAATAATAAAGAAAATAATTTAGAATAAAAAAAAGAATTCCAAATCTTAATATGACGAATACTGTTGTTTCCAACTTTTTTCAAATCTCTGTCCTTATACAGATGTTTTTAAAAAGAACACATATTCATAGTGAAGACTGGTGAAGAAAACTATATTAGTATCTAGGTGAAAAAGCATTACTCTCAGGTACAGCTGGCTTGAAAAAAAATCTCCCTAGTGTTATAGTTATCGGTAATCCTCATGTATATAAGGAAAACCTCACCTTATTTTGTAAAAGAAGAAATGATATACTTAACGTAAAGACATGTGAACTATATGACGAAGAAAACTGGGCTACTCTAGTTCCATACAACAACTTACAAAACACTTTGTGAAAAGATTATTGGATTGTCCCAACTTCCCACTCTTATTTAATAATCCCAAGGAAAAGAATACAATCTATAGAAAGGAAGGCAAAACAAAACAAACAAAAGCTGAGAAGGATGAAGAGACGTCTGATAAAATTGCAGGAGTCTAGAACAGTAAGGTTTTGAATGTTTGGAGAGCTTCTCTGATCATGAGATCTAGCGGTAGCTTTGAGAAGGAAACATCAATGTATGGAAAGCTTGTGGTTACGGGGATTGCACTGAGCAAGGTTCTCATCACTTGATAGACTCGCTGTATCTTATTTTGGTCAAACGTAAGTTAGGAGAAAACAACAAAACAAATTGAAGGTTGAAAAAATCTTGAGAAATTGAAGAATAGGAACAGTGTCTGGATGATCAGAAGAGCATGTGTGTTTTTTATTCTTTTTTTTTTTTTTTTTTTTTTTTTTTAAGATGGGGGTTTTGCCATGTTGGTCAGGCTGGTCTTGAACTCCCAACCTCAGGTGATCTGCCCACCTTGGCCTCCAAAGTGCTTGGATTACAGGCATGAGCCACCATGCCCACCTATTAAAAAGCGTGTTTTTAAATGTTATTCACTGATGTATTACTAAATTTCTGTGTTCAAAAAATTCCGATTGCTTACTAGACCAAAGTCAGATACTTGATTTATACGTCAAGTAGACATGCTTTTGTGAAGCAGAGTAAAAGTTAATAAGAATAGTGCAGCTGGGATCATAATATAGTATAAAAGGAAAATAACAACAGACAAGGCGTGGAGCTGGAACTCACACAGACCTGAAAGCCATATTGAGATGCTGAAGACATGGAGTTTCTCTAAAACTACTATCAGTGAGGAGAAAGGCAAAGGAAAGTGCTCACAGTATGTAAAAAAATGGGCAAGAAGTTCAACTATGAGAAAAGAAGAAAGAATAGAGTGAGGAGGTAACAGATACGTGAGAGGAGGTAACAGATACGTGAGAGGAAGTAACAGATACGTGAGAGGAGGTAACAGATACGTGAGAAGTAGTCCAGGCTGAGGGATCACCACAGATGAAATAAGTACTATATATGTATTTTTTAAAAACTTAATAAAATAAAAAATTAGATTCATAAAGATATTAAAATAATAAACATCAGTAAGTACTTCTTATTTCAGGAAAGTAAGAATTCATTACTTGAAATGTACTCCGAATATCAATAAAACAATGTAGAGGGAAGAAAATTATTTAAAAAATGCTAGAAATGTATTTTGTAAAATTCATCAATTGGGGAGTTAAATTTAAAACTCTAGAAAAATTCATCACTTCACCCTAATTAGAAAATAAAAAAAGGTTTTTATATTCTTAACATGGTAATGATTAAATGCTTAAGCTAACACTTAATATCAATATGTAATAAGTAAATGGTGAAGGCATTTATATCCATTAAAGTGAAGAACAGAACAAAGATGCCCATTGACAGCATATTATCATTTGGAAACTATTGTAATATAATAAACTCAATTAGGTGGTCTCTTATACAATTAAATTACAAAATTAGGAAGGTTTCTGTATTCTAGCAGTAATATATTTAATTGGAAAATGTTCCTTTTCAAAAGGGCATTACAAAATAAAGAAATTCAGCTACAGATCTTGATTGAATATATGAAAAACAAAACACAAAGACTTTACGGTAGATACTTCATTACCTAATTATCTTAATAAGTCTCTGACATCAACTTAAGCCTCCCTGTCTTTCCCCACTGAACTTTCAGTTTCTCTGGCTGTCTTTCTATTCCTTCAACAAGCTCTTTCTCAAAGTCATGGCGTTTTCACAGTCTGTTCTCATTATAGCATAAGCTGGTTCATTCTTTTGCAAGCTTTGGTGAAAGCTTTTCCTTAAGTCTCACATCCTTGGGAAGTCTTTCCCAGTATACTACAATGCACCCTCCGCTCACACACACATTTTACGATCCCACCCACTTCACCTTTCCCTTCATAGGTAGTATCTTCTTCACAATTTCTTATGTATGTTTTTTATTATTTCTTACATGGTAAGTTCCAGAGTGACAGAAATAATATTCAAAGTATGCAAACACTCCAAAAATATTGAGAAGAAAGACTGAGAATAAGAAGTGGATGACAGGGCTCAATATCCTTGGGTGGTACTCTATGTGTCCAGATTATCGTGTACATTTTAGTCATTTTAAATCAGACTCTGATTAACAGAGTGATTCTGCAGTTCAGGACAATAAACAATAATGGCTAAGCTCAGAGACATTTCTACGAACATAATAATTGACAACAGGATAAATCATTTGACAATCTTAATTCAATGAACTAATTTGAAAAAAAATGCCTAAACATTTGGGCGACATACAGCTGATGCTTACCTTACACACAAAAGAAATTCCATGGAAATTGAAATTCTAAATATTAAAAAAATTAAACCCAACATTGAAGAAAATCTAACTAAAAATTAACATTTTTCTTCTGTGGAAGTCAGTTCTAAGAATCATCTTAACTTTCTTATACAAAATTTATTTTTTCAATAATCGTACTTTAAAAATTATCAAAATAAAAGATAAGAGCACAGTTACGAAAATAAAAATGTAAATTAACAGCTTTTATTTATAAAGCAATAAATACATCTACAAGAAAAATAAACACATTTAATAAAAATATGAATAGATACATGGATTCGTAATGTTAAACACTCCATATTCTTCCATTCATCACTCTGCTTCTAAAATTATATTAAGAAATAATCCTGCCTGTATTCAAACATTTACCAGCGTTCATCACATTGTTTTAAGCAATCATGAAAAATGAGAATCTAAGTGTCCAAAAGAAGGTATTTTTAAATTAAGTATATTATAATATATAATAAAATACAATGCAGTCAACCAAATATTTTGGAAGCATTTTCAACATAAAAATCTACTTATTAATCAAATAAAAGCACAACAGTTAAGACTAAAATAAATTTATTATATTCACACATATGCATACAAAGAAAAAGGGTAAGTGACAGAAAAACAGGTATATTCTCAAAAAGTTGTACTATTTCCTTATATAATGGTTTTGTAACAAGAAAAATGCTAAAATATTTTGCTCTGCATACACTGAGTTGGTTATTCTTATTTAAAAAAGATATAAAATTAATTGTCTTAGAAGAGTTAACAGTGAAAGCTGAATTATAATGTATATGCCTGTGGTTATTATGTCAAAAGATTAGATCATCTTGTGTTCACTTTAATGAGCTAGATTCTACTCTAAATTAGTATATATTCTGAAAATTGATTGAAAAGTAACATAATCCCCCGCTTTTTGAGTGTAGTTAGTTAGACAGGTGTTTTTTTAAAGTGTTAATAGTAGGCACTAAAATAAAATGTAAAAATATTTAGTTTCTAATATTGATATGCTAGCATTTCTAAAAGAGAATTTACTCATTCCCAGAATTGCATGTGCATCAAAAAGTATGCTCAAACATGCTGAATTCCGATTGATTCATGGTATCATTTTTTAAAGTATACAAGCTACACACAGAAAAACAAAATTCCTTTCTACCTCGAGTAATTTTAGAATATTTGTAATAGTACTATTATACATTAGATTAGTCAATATAATGTATAATATATGTATTTGGATTTACTTACTTAGAAACACTAGCCATTATCGCATTTTTTCTTGATTCTACTTTGAGTAAATTACATATAAATTGGTAAATTGTAACTGTATCTTACACACAGTCAAGTACAAAGAGTTAACAAAAAAAAGTTTAATTTTTTTTTTTTTATTTTTTTGAGACGGAGTTTCCCTCTTGTTACCCAGGTTGGTGTGCAATGGCGCGATCTCGGCTCACCGCAACCTCCGCCTCCTGGGTTCAGGCAATTCTCCTGCCTCAGCCTCCCGAGTAGCTGGGATTACAGGCACGTGCCACCATGCCCAGCTAATTTTTTGTATTTTTAGTAGAGACGGGGTTTCACCATGTTGACCGGGATGGTCTAGATCTCTTGACCTCGTGATCCACCCTCCTTGGCATCCCAAAGTGCTGGGATTACAGGCTTGAGCCACCGCGCCCGGCCTATATATTTTAATTAAATAAGTGATTTGCGAAATTTACATGTTGCAGAATGATGTTTTCAAAGTAAATTTAAAGCCTCAATGCTGTATTTTTTTTCTGTTAATATTAATAACCCAAATGAAGATGTGCATTTTGGCTTATTTGATTAATATTTACAATTGCTATGACTTACATTTATAAATACAAACTTAAATTACTTATTTTTAAGGCTATTAGGTTAAATAGAGATATTTACATTCACAGGAATAAATGTTGAAATATCAGCAAGCAAATAATTTCTGTATTTTATATGGACATACTAGTGTAAAAGCTTTTAATAGTACAAACATTTCAAACAGTAATTTTTAAAAATTCACCAGGAAATCATACAGTTTTCTTTTACTGTAACAATGCCAGCACTACCTGAGATTATAGTGAAGAATGTGATTTTCCTAGAATTTAATCACAGATTTTTTTAAATTGCATTTTAGGTTTTGGGGTACATGTGCAGAACGTGCAAGTTAGTTGCATAGGTACATACATGGCAGTGTGTTTTGCTGACTTCCTCCCCTTCACCCACATTTGGCATTTCCCTTCAAGCTATCCCTCCCCAGCTCCCCACCCCCACTGTCCTTCCCCTATTCCCCCCAGTAGACTCCAGTGTGTAGTACCCCCTTCCCTGTGTCCATGTGTTCTCATTTTTCATCACCCGCCTATGAGTGAGAATATGCAGTATTTCATTTTCTATTCTTTTGTCAGTTTGCTGAGAATGTTCTCCAGATTCATCCATGTCCCTACAAAGGACACAAACTCATCATTTTTGATTGCTGCATAATATTCCATGGTGTATATGTGCCACATTTTCCCAGTCCAGTCTAATCACAGATTTAACTATTGCTCTCAGTTTTATTATTAACACATTTTATAAGAAGCCCTGTCTTAAAATCAACCCTCAAGCTGCCTAAAGAGTCTGAGGTTCAGTTGCTATTTTCGAAGGTTTACTTTTGGAGAGCATACATATTTAGATGGTATGAAATTCAATGTGTCACATGTATAGAAGTTAGTCATTTGTATGATTTAGTGCCATTAGCTAAGTCTAAATTAAAACAGGCAAGTAAATTCCAGTGTAGAGCAATAATCTTTCAAATCAATGACATATTTATAAAAGGTAAAAAGTGCATATAAATACAGTTTATTGTGAATTCTGTACACAAATGAGTGTGTTACATTTAACAAAGTGTTAGTCTTCTTTTCATGGCATATGTGTGTCTGAATAGCTATTTATTTCTCTTTTAGTTACAGCTTTAACAAAAAGTAAAATATAATTTATAAACTGAAATTATTTTATTTTTTTCTTTTGAGACAGAGTTTAGCTCTGTCCTCAAGGCTGGAATACAGTGGTGCAATCTCGGCTCACTGCCACCTCTGCCCCTTGGGTTCAAGGTATTCTCCTGCCTCATTCTCCTGAGTAGCTGGGATTACAGGCATGTGGTACCATGCCCGGCTAATTTTTGTATTTTTAGCAGAGGTGGGGTTTCACTATGTTGGCCAAGCTCGTCTCAAACTTTTGTCCTCAGGTAATCTGCTCACCTTGGCTTCCCAAAGTGCTGAGATTACAAGCATGAGCCACCACGTCCAGACTATAAGCTAAAATTCTGATTAATGATTTCAAAAATCCTTGGAATATTGCTTCAATTTGAATAACACTATCAGTGTAATTCTGATGTCAATATTTCCATATCTTTGTAATTTTAATTTAAAAAAGGGAGCAATTAACTCTAAAATAATTGTTTGATTACATTTAATTCTGTACCTCAAAGACATCAACAAAACTTCCTTTTCTTAATCGATTTTGATGTTAAAGAATATATTGAAGAACACACCAAACTGAGTGTAGCCTGTATTTCAGTCCTTTAAACAACGGTAACAATTCATTAGAATAAACGAGAAATTTAATGACCTATGGACACATTCCTTGGAAAGGCTTGGACATAATTTTTAATAGGATTCTTTTCTTAATTGTGTTTTCAATTTGTCAGCTCCCATTCAATGTTCTAATGCTGGGAAGGGTACTCAATGAAAATAAATAAAGGCGGTATTGAACTTCTTTTGGAAAGCAAATCTGTTGTCTATATTATGGTTCACATTATGCTCCAGTTGTTTCTTAGGCAAGATTAGTAAATCACTGTTTTAGCAGTGAAAACTATTGCAACTGCTAGCTCTGATTTAATGACTATGAAAATTCAGTGCAATCCCTACCACAGGAACTACTGTTTGCACATTTCATTGAAACCTGAGGTTGTAAAAACAAACATGAAAAATCTCCTTATGTATATCACTAAAGCACTTATATTCTCTTATATTTTAAAGTGATATATCTATATCTGTAAATATCAAAGTATCCCTGGTTTCAAATGCACCGCACAATACACTATCAAAAGAGACACCAAAATTACCTTCCAATCTCTTTTGACATAATGACGTAAGCCTTTACAAAATTTAACTAACGTAAACTAGGGAAAACAAATGCAATTGTTTTAGGTAGAAAAGATTTGAAAGGAGGATAAATTCTACCTCTGTTATAAAAGCAATATATTCTCAGGTTAAGAAAACTTAGCAAGCAGGATTCTTTGCTCATTAGGCCAATAGTCTATCATGGAGGGTCTGCAGAAATCTACATACAGTGAGTTTCAAAAATAATGAAGAATTTGTCTCAAACTTTGCAGTTAGTGACCTGTAAGAAGCATTTTTTAAAGGTATATAAATAGGTGGAGTAAGTAAAGAAATTTAAAATTTCTTAGGCTGAATCAGAAAAGGAAGAAGAAAGTATTTTTCTTAAGAGAAACAGACAAATTCTTTGGTGAGGAAGTGGCTTCCTTTCTTTCACCCAGGAGAGATAAAAATCTAGTGTGGTTTTTATTAAGACGTTTTCATTAATCAGGTTTTGATATGTCAAGGTTTCTTTATGTTTCACTAACAAGAGAGACAGGATATTTAAAAAGGAAAAAGTTTTGGATGTCCAAATATCTCTCCTTGCTTATCAAAGAAAGATGCAGTAAACCTGTTGTCTTTTGTTTTGCTGAACTAGAAAGTAAACGTAATATGCGGCTTCTGATGTGATTTCCTTATGCTGACATATTGGCAAATTTCGAAACACCCATTTGGTGTAACAATACCCTTCTTGTTGATATGTTTTGTTTTGTTTTTCTTTCTGTTAGAGAACAATCTCTTTGGTTACATCTTATCTCTACAGACAGAAAGGGGCTTCACTTCCAAGTATCTAGGTTTTAATAAGCAACTCTATATCTCACCTTCCAGTGTGATTGAAGCCAGGTTGTTTTTCATTAAGTTTAAACTTGGAAAAATCAATTTCTCAATTCTTTGCAGCTTGCTATCTTATTAGACAGATGATCTTGTAGAGCAGAATGTGTCACAGTCGCACACTAGATTGTAAGTATGTAATCTCAGGAAATTTCCCGTCAGCAAAATGCAGAAAGAACCCTGGTTCCTGAAGATAGAATATACCATCAAAAAAGAATTCACCTTTGTCAATTTCTGATTCTTGTCTTCTTTGTGATATACATAAACCTGTCAATATTTGAATGCTTTTGTACAATAGTAAAGAAAAAATAAATTTTAAATCACATCCTTGCCGAAAAGAATTTCAATGTGTATATATGTTACGAACAAAATTTATGTTTCCCATTTTTAGGTAGTGATAAAAGTAAGATATAAATGGGTACATACACATGAATCCTGTCCTTATTTCATAAATAAACAAGTGTTTCCATGGCAAGGGTCTTAACTTAAAATTACCCATGTTCAAAAAAGAGAGTATAAATACATTTTCTTTTGAAAAGGTAAAATATTATTATGACATATTAATTTTCAAAGTATAAAATTCAAAATTGTTTTAAATAACTTTTATGAAAATTATGGTAAATCTCAATTCCAAACATTTTGAGACACATGTCTAGTCAGTAGCTGTATTAATTCTGAACCTTCTAGACATTATTGTTAATGATTGAAGAAATAGTGGAGTGCATACTGAAAGGATACTCATAGTGGTATCAACTAATTATTTGAAACTTGTTTAATGGTTTTCTTTTTTCTGAAAATTAATATACATAAACAACAATATTTTATTGTGCACTGATAAATAGGCTTATCAAATGCTTTACATTTCTGTTTAAATATTTTATAAGATTTTAAGATATCTAACTTATGGCTATTGTATACTTATATTGCTTAGAAAATAGTAAAATAATGGATAAAATTACTTTACATAGTTTTATAATAAGGGATGCTACCTAATAGTGTAATTGTCATTTCTCTTTTTCTTTTAATTAGATTTTCTTTAATTTTATTAATGTATGTAATAAAAATGCCTCATTTACTACTTTAATATTTTTAAGAGAGCTGCAGCTGGGTTTTAGATTGGTCTAGAATTTTAAAACAAACAATGCATATTGATAGTAAATGAATCCTCTGAACAGTAAAATAGAATAACTTGATAGTCTGCTTATAATGTTTTAGATCTTTAATAATAAAACTGAAAGTTTGACTGAATGTCTTATATTTTTAATTTTAAGCAAATAAATTTAATAAACTTCAATTTTAAAATGTTATTATAATACATTACTGTACTTATTTGGGTATATTAATATAATTTATTATAGTACATATATTGTATAATATTATTCTTTATTGAATTTTATAATAAAAACCCTTGAAGAAAATTATAACATTAAATATTAATAAACTTACATGTTTAACTTATTTTTTAAAATATGGGTGTAAATAAATACATGAATTAAATAGGTAACCTTTTCTGAAAATGTGTTTCATGAATATGTTGTTAATCTAAATGCCTTATCTGTAATTTTGTTTCTCACATTGAAGAACTACATATCAATCAGTGTAAATATTGTAAGACAATGTAGGTATATTTAAATTAATCAGATATTCTCAATAGAAATTTTGGACTTATAAGTTTAAATAATTGGTATTTTTCATGTAAGCTTGTGAGGTTGTCCTGATAACTGCATAAAGGAAAGATAAATAAAATGTTTGGGCCGATAGAAAGGGAAAAAGAAGATTAAGGAGAGAAAAGAAAGACTTTAAGTAAATTCCCCCAAAATCTGTTTATAATTCAGTTCCATTGCCACGTACGACTATTCAGCCCTGTTCAAAATGTGAACAAATAGGGAACTTATAAACTCTTTCCTTTATTCATAATCCCATGCTATCGTTTAATACGTCAATTAAATTCAGGATTACTTATGAAGTATTTAAGTATAAGAACTCACAACAGGTGTAATTTACATTTTTTAGTTACAGCTTTATATATTAATTTGGAGCCTGGCTATAAATACTGACATTTTCAAGACAGTGATGGAAAGTTCTCTGCTAGGTATCGGGAAACTTAGCTTACTGACTTGGCTTTGCTATTTACAGCGATAAGGAAGCTATGGCAAGTTACGTGTTTCTGATCTCAACTATAAAATCTGGAGATTGCTCAGAATTTAAGTTGGGTCTCATTACCAGGTCATGGGATACATTTGGTAACACTTAATCAAATATGTTTTAATAAAATAAATTAGAACACAAAGTATCAGGGTGTGCCTATATGGAAACTCTATTTTGTTCATACAACTTATTTTTATTTTTTGCATGTACACACTTTCTAAGAGTGGTTTATTGTCAAATTTGAAAAAGTGCACGAGTAATTTGTCAAATAATAAAAAGAGTTCCATTAATAGAATATCTCAGAAACTTTCCTGCAATCTTATCTGAGAGAGATCAGGTGGGAACTCATCTCAGTCTCTATTCAGTGATCCATTCAGTCACCTATTCAGCAATTGTATGATGAGTGCGTTTCTACTGTCATGTTTTCTCTTAGCATGTGAACATACAGCAATGAATAAAATAATGCCTTTGTTCTTATACAATTCATTCTGTAAAATACACTATCTGTCTGCTGGGTATTTTATGTACTCATATGCTTACATAATTTATTAATGGTTTTAAATAATGACAACATGTTTTTGCCAATCTATTTTCATTTTCATGGTTTTTTTGTAAACTTAACATCTGATTTGAAATGTTTGCAAAATTGGTATTTGTTTCTTCTACAGTTTCTTCTTTTGCTACAATTCTGATTACAATGAGCCTTTCTATTGAATTCTATTTTATATTTTATATCCCACAATCTTTGGAACCAAATAGATGTCAAATAGTTAAGGCATAACATTACCTGATTCTGATGAATAAGTATACATTCAATTATTAACATAATCATTCTCTGTACTTGAATTATGCTATATTTGCAACCTGATGTATAAAAACATCTCATGAAATTAAAACGAATCTGTTTCTAAAGTATAAAGTATAATCATCTTTGAATAGATGACTGTTCTGATCCTGAGATGGTTTACTACAGTACTGCAAAATGCTGGATGACTGCTGAAGTGCTAAAACTACCAGTGGCACTCAGTAATATCTGTGTTATATGAGCACCTCTCACCTCCGGGAAGCAAAATGTATATTATTGCCTTAATTTTCACTTTCGTTTACTTAGGACAGTTTGCAATTTATTATAGTCGTGTCTTTTTTAATCATGGAAAATAACCTTCTTCTGTGCCTAATTTCCCATTTTATTATTAACAAATTACTAAATTTTTTATTTTTTTTAACAGTCTTGCTCTGTCATTCAGGCTGGAGTTCAGTGGTGCAATCATGACTCATTGCAGCCTCCACTGCCTGGGCTCAAGCAATTCTCCTGCCTCAGGCTCCTGAGTAGCTGGGACTATAGGCATGTACCACAGACTACTGATTTCTTTCTGCCATAACTTTTATAATAACCACTGTATATTTATTTAGCATTTTTAAGAGGGTAAAAATCATGAATTCTAGAATAAGTATGATGTGGTGCTGAGGAGTATGCATATTCTGTGGATTTGGGGAGGAGAGTTCTGTAGATGTCTATTCAGTCCACTTAGTCCGGTGCTGAGTTCAAGTCCTGGATATCCTTGTTAATTTTCTGTCTCGATGATCTGTCTAATATGGACAGTGGAGTGTTAAAGTCTCCCATTATTATTGTGTAGGAGTCTAAGTCTCTTTATAGGTCTCTAAGAACTTGCTTTATGAATCTAGGTGCTCCTGTATTGGGTGCATATATATTTAGGATCGTCGGCTCTTCTTGTTGTATTGACCCCTTTACCATCGTGTAATGCCCTTCTTTGTCTTTTTTGATCTTTGCTGGTTTAAAGTCTGTTTTATCAAAGACTAGGATTACAACCCCTGATTTATTATTATTATTATTAATATTTGCTTTGCATTTGCTTAGTAAATATTCCTCCCTCACTTTACTTTGAGCCTATGTGTATCTCTGCATGTGAGATGGGTCTCCTGAATATATCACATGAATGGGTCTTGACTCTATCCAATTTGCCACTCTGTCTTTTAATTGGAGCATTTAGCCCATTTACATTTAAGGTTAATATTAATTAATTATATTAATGTGTGAGTGTGATCCTGTCAACATGATGCTAGCTGTTATTTTGCTCATTGGTTAATGCACTTCTTGGTAGTGTTGATGGGCTTTATAATTTGGTATGTTTTTACAGTGGCTGGTACTGGTTTTGCCTTTCCATATTTAGTGCTTCCTTCAGGAGCTCTTATAAGGCAGGACTGCTGGTGACAAAAATATCTCAGCATTTGATTGTCTGTAAAGGATTTTATATCTCCTTTGATTATGAAACATAATTTGGCCAGATATGAAATCTGGGATGCAAATTCTTTTCTTTAAGAATGTTGAGCATTGTCCCCACACTCTTCTGTTTCATAGGATTTCTGCAGAGAGATCTGCAGTCACATAGTTGAGAGTAAAACACTCCTCACAAAATGCAAAAGAATGGAAATCATAACAAGCAGTCTCTCAGACCACAGTGCAATAAAATTAGAACTCAGGACTAAGAAACTCACTCAAAACTGCACAACTATATGGAAACTGAACAACCTTTTCCTAAATGACTACTGGGTAAACAATGAAATTAAGGCAGAAATAAATAAGTCCTGTGAAATCAACAAGAACAAAGACACAACATACTAGAATCTGTGGGAAATGGCTAAAGCAGTGTTTAGACGGAAATGAATACTAAATGCCCACAGGAGAAAGTATGAAAGATCTAAAATCAACCCCCTAACATCACAATTAGAAGAACTAGAGATGTAAGAGCAAACAAATTCAAAAGCAAGCAGAAGACAAGTAATAACTAAGATCAGAGCAGACCTGAAGGAAATAGAGACACGAAAAACCCTTCAAAAAATCAATGTATCAGAAACTGGTTTTTCAGAAAGACTAACAAAATAGATAGACCACTAGTCAGACTAATAAAGAAGAAAGAGAAAAATCAAATAGACACAACAAAAATGATAAAGGGAATATCACCACTGATCCCACAGAAATAGAACTACCATCAGAGATTACTATAAACACCTCTACTATGTTAGAGAATTAGAAGAAATCGATAAATTCCTGAACACGTACAAGAAAACTAAACCAGGAAGAAGAATAAACCCTCCCAAGACTAAACCGGGAAGAAGTCAAATCCCTGAATAGACCAATAAGAAGTTCTGAAATTGAGGCAATAATTAATTAATAGCCTACCAACCAAATAAAGCCCAAGAGCAGACAGACTCACAGCGGAATTCTGCCAGAGGTAAAAAGAGCAGCTGGTACCATTCCTTCTGAAACTATTGCAAACAATGGAAAAAGAGGGACTACTCCCTAACTCATTTTATAAGGCCAGCATCATCCTGCTACCAAAACCTGGCAGAGAAAAAACACCAACAGCAAAAAATGCGGCCAATATCCCTAATGAACATTGATGAGAAAATCCTCATTAAAATACTGGCAAACTGAATCAGCAGCACGTCAAAAAGCTTATCCACCACAATCAAGTTGATTTCATCCCTGGGATGCAGGGCTGTTTCAACATATGTATATCAATAAACTTAATCTATCACGTCAACAGAACCAATGACAAAAACCACATAATTCTCTCAATAGATGCAGAAAAGGCATCAATAAAATTCAACATCTCATTCATGCTAAAAACTCTCAATAAACTAGGTATTCATGGAATGTATCTCAAAATAATGAGAGCTGTTTATGACAAACCTAGAGCCAATATCAAACTGAATGGTCAAACGCTGTAACCACTCCCTTTGAAAACTGGCAGATGACAAGGATGCCCTCTTGCACCATTCCTATTCAAAATAGTATTGGAAGTTCTAGCCAGGGCAATCAGGCAAGAGAAAGAAATAAAGAATATTTAAATACGAAGAGAGGAAGTCCAGTTGTCTCTCTTTGCAGATGACATGAATGTGTATTTACAAAACCCCATTGTGTCAGCCCTAAAACTCCTTAAGCTGATAAGCAACTTCAGCAAAGTCTCAGAATACAAAATCAATGTGCAAAAACCACAAGTATTTCTATATATCAATAATGGACAGAAAACCAAATCATGAATGAACTCCCATTTACAATCACTGCAAAGACAATAAAATACCTAGGAATACAACTTACAAGGGATGTAAAGGAACTCTTGAAGGAGAACTACAAAACACTATTCAAGGAAATAAAGGAGGACACAAGCAAAATGAAAAATATTCTTTGCTCATGGAGAGGAAGAATCAACATCGTGAAAATATCCATAATGACCAAAGCAGTTTATAGATTAAATGCTAATCCCCAAAATTAGAAAAAAAAAACTACTTTAAATTTCATATGGAACCAAAGAAGAGCCCATAGAGCCAAGACAATCCTAAGCAAAAGAACAAAACTGGAGTAATCATGCTACCTGACTTCAAACTATACTACAAGGCCACAGTAATCAAAACAGCATGGTACTGGTACCAAAAGAGATATGTAGACCAATGGAACAGAGCAGAGGCCTCTGAAGTAACACCACACATCTATGACCTCTGATCTTTGACACACCTGACAAAAACAAGCAATAGGGAAATGATTCCCTATTTAATAACTGTTGCTGGGAAAACTGGCTAGCCATATGCAGGAAACTGAAATTGCACCCCTTCCTTATACCTTATACAAACAGTAACTCAACATGGATTAAAGACTTAAAAAGAAGACCTAAAAACCATAAAAAAGCCTAGAAGAAAACCTTGGCAAATACCATTCAGGACATAGGCATGGGAAAAGACTCTATGACTAAAACACCAAAAGCAATGGCAACAAAAGCCAAAATAGACAAATGGGGTCTAATTAAACCTAAGAGCTTCTGCATTGCAAAACAAACAAACAAACAAACAATCATCAAGTCAACAAGCAACTTACAGAATTGGAGGAAATTTTTGCAATCTATTCAGCTGACAAAGGGCTAACATCCCGAATCTACAAGAAATCTAAATTTACAAAAAAAAACCAACCTCATCAGAAAGTGGGCAAATGATATGAACAAAAACTTCTCAAAACAAGATATTTATGCAGCAAAAAAACATATGAAAAAAAATGCTGATCATCACTGGTCATTAGAAAAATGCAAATCAAAACCACAATGAGATATCATCTCATTCCAGTTAGAATGGTGATCATTAAAAATTCAAGAAACAACAGATCCTCCTCCAGAGGATGCGGAGGAATAGGGACACTTTTACACTGTTGGTGGGAGTATAAATTAGCTGAAGCATTGTGGAAGACAGTGTGGCAATTCCTCAAGTATCTGGAACCAGAAAAACCATTTGACCCAGCAATCCCATTACTGGGTAGATGCTCAAAGGATTATAAATTGTTCTACTATAAAGATACATCCACAGGTGTGTTTACTGCAGCACTACTCACAATAGCAAAGACTTTGAACCAACCCAAATGCCCATTAATAATAGACTGGATAAAGAAAATGTGACACATATATACCATGGAAGACTATGCATCCATTAAAAAAGAATGAGTTCATGTCCTTGACAGGGACATGGATGAAATTGGAAACCATTATCCTCAGCAAACTGACACAGGAACAGAAAACCAAACACCACATGTTCTCACTCGTGGGAGTTGAACAATAAGAACACATGGACACAGGGAGGGGAATATCACACACTGGGTCATGTCGTGGGGTGGCAGTCTAAAGGAGGGGTAGCATTATGAGAAATTCCTAATGCAGATTGTTGGGAAAAGCAGCAAAGGAGACAGGACTTAAAGAGTTCCTATGTAAATTGGTTACGAGTAACACATTATCAAGGAACAGCACACTGCAGAAGGCCACAGGAGGCCTCTGAGGGGTAAGGCCTCTCCACGCCTCATGTTCCCGGGCAGGGTGACCCCCGCTCTGTTACCATAAACATTGCACTCAAGGATGTAAAACCCCTTCTTAGCACTATGGGGTAACCAGACTTGTAGGCGCCTTGTAAGGCCCGTATTCCACCAGCCGCACATAGATAATAGGCTAAAGATAACCACGTGTTCTTGTTTTGTGAAACTGTAAAACCAACACTGTTATCAATTCTTGGAAGGGCACACCAGTTCCGGCTCACTGATTCACCCCACCATCGCTCCACCCCTACCCTAAAGATCAAAGTGATTGTAATCAATAAATAGTGTGGATGATCAGAACTTGGGGCCTTCACTCTCTCCTCCAAAGTAATAAAGTCATGGCCCTCTGGTCCCACTTTCTCTCTTAATCTGTCTTTTTCTCCTTCCGTTGTCCCACTGAACTTGAGGTACCCACATGTGATATAAGGCTGGTTCCCCACAATAGATGCTGGGGTGATGGAGGCAGTAAACCACCATAGCACATATATGCCTATGTAAGAAACCTGCAGGTTCTGCACATGTAGCCCAGAACTTAAAGTATAATTTTAAAAAGTCATAAATTCTGTTAATTTTTCCTCTTTATTTCTGCACAGTAATATATGTTTTTGATGAATTTCATTTTGCCTACATTGCATACTTTTGGATTTGTACTCATTTTACTATTTTAAATTTTCTATAAGAAAATCTGATTGTTCTAAGACAGCTAAGAACCCGAATGGCTATCATTTGGGAAGCAAGAACAGAAAATATACATTTTCTTCTGTTCCTTTCATGCTGTGCATTTACTTTCCCCCACATTTTTACAAAAATATGAAGAATAGTGTTATTGTATTAGCGATCTCACAGAACACGATGGCTAAGTATAGTAATTGATGCACAGAAGGAACTCAGAGAACATTTTCTAACTGAATAAATAGAATAAAATTACATATTTTCCACGTATGGCTGTGATTGAGCACATGATTTAATTTCAATAATCTTAGAGAATAAGACTGTCACAACAACCTTTGTTTCGCTCTTCTTTTTTTTTTTTGAGACGGAGTTTCACTCTTGTCACCCAGGCTGGAGTGCAATGGCGCATTCTCGGCTCACTGCAACCTCTGCCTCCTGGGTTCAGGCAATTCTCCTGCCTCAGCCTCCCGAGTAGCTGGGATTACAGGCATGCACCACCATGCCCAGCTAATTTTTTGTATTTTTAGTAGAGACGGGGTTTCACCATGTTGACCAGGATGGTCTCGATCTCTCGACCTCGTGAACCACCCGTCTCGGCCTCCCAAAGCGCTGGGATTACAGGCTTGAGCCAACGCGCCCGGCCGCCCTTCTCTTTTTTTAATTTTAAAAGTTTAGTTCCAAAAATATTTCAGATATTCATCTGTGAATTGTGCATAGACCAAGAGAATGAAGTCACCCAGATATACTTAGTAGGTTAAACTAAGAGGTTTTGTAACAATAACATTTATCTAAAAATCAGAAAGAGCTGCCTCTGAAAGTATTCTCTAATAACCTATGTCTTTTAACAGAGTGAATGTCAATTGATCAAGAATATGTAGTTTTAAAAGTTCCATCCTTGAGTACAAGATTGAACCAGATGCACATAAAAGAATTTCCCAACATGGATTATGAATTAAATGTTTCACTAAATTAACTGAAATTATCTTATGTATGGACAAAATGGGTCTCTACAGAATAGTCTCTTCTGAGGCACCCTTCGGTTTAAGCACCCTTCTGCATGATGTTGAAGAGACAGCATGAATTGGAGTGAATGATAGAAAGCAAAAGAAGACACATGAAGTAGGATTTTTTACTAACATTTGTTAGCTGAGCAATCCCCAAGAAAACTCGGGTACAAATTTTGGATCTGTATTTTTCTCAAATGACTGTACGAAAGTCACATAACTATAATAAACTTAGTCCTAACAAATCATACACTTTGGGAAAATACTAAAGCTAAATATAAGCTGACTATTCTATCTAAAGCATCAAAATAATTAGTTAACAATTCTGGAGCTCACAATGGCCCAGATAAATTCATTTACAATCAGTAAGTTGCCTTCAGCATGTAGCATAAATATGGATATCAAACCATAGCAGCATTAAGTGCTTTTGTAACTGCTAAGGTGCCAAACTCAAGTATGGTAAAACTTTACAGAGGGCCGAAATACCTTAAAGAAATGACTGAAATTCACGAACCTGAAACATTTACCTACTGATGGAAAGATAGTTCAGAAAAATGTTTTTGTTACCCATAATCTGTCAAATCATTCAGAGAAAGAGAGCCACGATTTGGTTCAAAGTATTTCTAAATAATTTCAACAAAATATTCAAAGTACTCATTTATATGTCCACAATGAAACTGTTTATTATAATTCACAGATTTCTAACTATACATTTTTCTATTTTATTTTATGTACTGACTTTGTTATCTATTCCACAGTAGATAAGTAGGTTTTGAAAGTTAAATAATGCCTGTACATTATGGAATTTTTTTGTGCAAACATATTCCTAGGTATATACAGAGACTTTCTCAAAAGTACCAAAGCATGAAGAATGTAAAGGAAATTCTTTTCCAGATCTTCAACTTTCATCATATGCTTTCTCCTTCACAATATCTGCCTGGGAAAGACTTGGATGAAAAGCAGTTTCTCCCCACTGCATATAAAAATCACAACCTAATCACACATTACTTTTCACCTAGACCAAATTTTACTGTTACTTTGTACTAGAAAGGCCTGCTAAGGAGCACATTATTTTATCCTTTATCACTTTAGATGAAGAATCTGTTCTGAAATTATGTTTATAGTTGCTGAACTCTGTAAATATACTAACAACTATTGAATTTTACAATTTAAATGGATGAACTTTGTGATATATATCTCAATAAAACTGTTAGCAAAATACAGAAATAATAACATTAACAAATACAAACAAATGAACAAGCAAAAAGCCCAGGACATCTAACGGAGTGAAAATGGAGGAGTTCTGAAAAAACAAATGTCCCAAAGATTAGGTGAAAACTACATTAGTGGGTCAGGTGATTTTATTTTTATTATTATTGGAAGTTATTAAATTGCTAGGTGAACCTGTTATAAATAAGATTAATGATAGATCACTATGTATTTCTTAGCATATCACTCAGAAGAAATTCAGAGAATCAAATGACATTATTGTTAAAAAAATAAAAATGTAAAAACTTTAACAACCGTCATTTTACTTAAATGTATTTTTATATGAAATTTAAAGCCAATCTATGTCATTAAGAAGTAGCTCTCCACTTAGGATTCACTTTTGGTACCTCATAATTATTCATCAACATGTATAATATATTTAGGTTATTTTGATAAATTGTGTGCAAAATAACTCCGAAATTAACTCAACAATGAAGCAAAAGTATAATGTAACTTTTCAATCCTTAGAATGTTGTTTCAGGAAAATAAGGAGGTATACACAATTTAGGGAGGACACATATACAAAATTCTAAGACTCCTGTTTTTACCATGGAGACATTTTCACTATGCCCTCAGAATCCTATCCTTTTAATGAATGTATGTTTTAATGCTCATAAGAACTTACCTCACTAAATAATATATCCAGGAAAATAAGGCATATTGTAATTATTCTTTGTGTATTATTAGAACTAGTATAGACATTAACCTTGAAGCAGTATTTTTTCAATAATGTGCAGAGAAGTAATTTATAATTTATGTTGGTTTTCCAGTCCTTTATTGTACATGCCCTTCTGGTTCTTTCATTCATTATTTAAACTGCTATATATATCCAACATAGTTTTCCCTTTTTAAAGCCATCAGAACAGTTTAAAACAACTTGCCAGAAAGTAATAGTTTTTCTTGTAATCTGATTTTCTCATTCTAATTTTCAAGTTTAAAAGGAAGAGATTTCTAAGAAAATCATAGCTGACATGTCATTTTCAAAATGACATCAACTTTTTATTTTGACATACGACTTTAATGGGCTCTTTCCTTTTTTCATACATATTTTACTGCAAAAATGTTTGCCATCCATATTAAAATATGAATTATTCCAGGATTGGTGTACATAGCTTTCTAAATGTTATTAAATCCAATCATTATATAGTAGTTTAATGGCATACTTCATTCATTTCTGTTATTAATATAAATTTCCCTCCGTTATCACTGGCCATTGATTACCCTTGTTTACCTAATTTAATATCGAAATATGCAGACAAGTATTTAGAGTATTTTTCTACTACATTTTAAAAGAAATTTTAGGAACATACCACAAAGAACATGGGAACTCTATACTTGATTAAATTTTGAATCATTATTGATTATTTAATGGTCACTTAATTTATTAAATTGTTATCAGACGTATGGGTCAAGATTTGAACATTTTTTATTTCACTGCTTTTAATGCTTTCAAGATAAATAAAAGTTATCATTTGCATCTAACTTTTGGCTTAATATCAGAAGTATGTATTATTTAAATTTAGAATAAAACTAATGTATTATCAAGATGAATTATTTAATATTTTCAAATAATAAGTTTCCAAAATCCCAAATACATTTTTAACCAATAAGAAATATTAGAAAAAAATGTGAGTATATGAAAGCCTAATTATATTCAGAATTCAGAAAAAAATACTTCACAAAGTTAATAATTAAAATAATATGTTGAGATCAATCTTAATTCATCTGATCTTATGTTTTGAAGTTAACTGATGTAGAGAGAGATTGGCCATCTTCAGAGATTTCATGCCTAGTTTGGTGCTTTTCATTAATAACTATTAGTCTTGAATTCGTCACATGTAACTGACACCAAATGGGACAAGGAGCAAAGGAGACTTGAACAGTAAACAGCGCTGGTGTGGAACCACTACCTATCCTCTTTTACACTGTCAGTTATCTTCGGTGTTATTTCTCTTGGATTATACATTTATTATTCATTTTTCTCTTTACAACTTGATCGTATACCACCCATCCAGCTTAAAACACAATTTTCCTGCCTTCATGCTTCAGTTTCCTGCTTGATTATGGTCTCCTTTTTTCCACGGTTTTTTCCACGGTTTTTCCGCGGTTGTATTAAGATGAAGTGAACGTTCTTCTGCAGCAGTCTCAGGAGCTCCTTGTTCCTTGTAAATCTCTCCCTAGCTCCAGCCAACCCCACTAGCGTCATGTAGACTCATACTTTCAAATTTAGTTAAATGCGCCTGTGGGTAAGGTACCGTTAATTGAACCACTGAGGAAGCCAACCACGTGCTAAGAAATGTTCTGTACATTGACGAAGAAATTTTAGCTGTAGAACACAGCTTCAAAGGCAAGGATGAAGATCGTTTTTCCTTAATCTTTGCTGTATCCAGGGAACAGCATGAGGTATAGAATCAAAGATGGATGGTAGACTAAAAGCATTTTCTGTTTTATTTAGTGGAGTTGAAAAATGTGTGGTCATTATTGTGTTAGTGAGATACTTCCTTAGAATATAATGCATTTATACAATTAAGACAATATGGCTGGCTTCCATATTATTACACTTCAACGTTTAGTTTTGAAAAACCATCAAGAATGACAATTTTGTTACTATAGAAAGGTAAAGCCCAGGTTCCATTCAATGCCTTTTCAGAACTTAAGCTGAATTCCACATTAATTGACACTATGTAAAAAAACTTTAAAGAATTGTTATAATTTTATAATAAAGAAAACTTCACGGTACTGTATCTTAGGGAAAAAACATGAACCCTTAATGTCACGACTGAAGTTCAGGATTGTACCCCCAGGGTATAAAACCTGGAAAGGGTTGCTCCCAGCTTACAATAACAAATGTTTGACTGTACACTGGGTAGTCATGTTGTGCTGCGGCATAGAATATTCCATGACCGTAAGCAGGGTGCAAAGGTAGGTAAGCATCACCCAGGGAAGAAAACAAAGCACAATTAGAGAACAAACAGAACACTCGAGAGTTACTTACAGCAAGAGGGAGAGAGTTTGCCTGAAATTCAGCCTCTTGCATTAGGTTGGACCCCCACATCCATGCAGTGGGATTCCTCCCCAGCAGTCAAAATTTATGTGACTGCATCATCTCACTTTTTGCTGCAGTGGAAGGACCTCAACTCCTCCGTGATAAGGACTGAAATATAGAAAGCTGGGTATGAGCCCAAGGGGTACTGAGCTCACACCTAAGCAGAACAAATTACACCACATTGAGCCTGAAACAGGGAAAGATATTCCCAGACAACACAGAAAGCCCAGCACAGACTGTGAAGGCTCTGTCTGTGTCTTTCCGTTAGGAAATGGTCCAGGCCTGAGGCTCATCCTCATAAGCGGGAGAGGAGGAGTTGACAGACTGTGCATATCTGCCTTTATCAACAGATGTGGACCAATTTAAATTCATTATGTTTTTCAAACCTACTGAAGACCTAGGAATGTAGAACCCCCAAATGGCAGAATGGTGCAAAACCTAAAGAGAAACTGGACCTGCAGGAAGAAAGGGATATGAATGAGCACTCACATGGGGGTATCAACCCAACTGAAGTAGCTAGAAGTGCTGACATTTGGTGAAATGCGAGTATGTTACAGACAACGGCACTTTGTCTAGGAACGCCACTGGAAGACCAAAGAAAATAACAGGAAAAGCCCTAAGAAGTGTCCATGATGTTGGCATGGGGTCTCTAACAATTGTGCCTGGGGCAGAAACAAAATGTTTCACTTAAATCCTATTTCCCTTGTCTCCATAACAGGAGTAAGCATTCCTGTTTTTAGGATATTGATGGGAACTCATTAGAGCTGGAGAGATAAGAACATCACAGGGACAACAAAAGTTTACTGTTAGGACAGGGGCAGGGTTCAGTCCTGAGCCCCACACCAGTGGGGGTGAATAGAGAAGGACGTGTCTGTTGAGAAACAGGACTGCTTACCTCCCTAAGTCTAAGGTTTAATTAAAGCAACTGATGCTGGGCACCCACCACCACCACCGTTCCCATATCAAGCTAACAAACTTAAATATTCTAACAAAAATATTAAGATGCAACTCCAAAAGTTCGATTCATTAAAAAAACTATATGTTACATTTATTTAAATTAAAAAATAATAATTTTGGCAAAAGACAAATATTGGGAGAATAAAAAGGCAAGTGAAAGACAGATAAAATATTTGTCCAATCCATTTGCGACAAAGAATTTGACTTCTGGAAATATAAATAATTCTCAAGCTCAAGAAAATACATACAAAAACTAAAACCTAGCCACCAGAGCTGGACAGACACATCATTAAAAATATATAAACAAATTGCAAATAAGTATATGAAAGTATATTAATATAATTATTATAAAACTACAATTTTATATTTCAATGAGATACCGTTATAATGTCTACAGTTAAAGAAAGTTGAGAATACCAAATACTGGGGAGAATGCAGAGCAAATGGAGCTCTCATATATTGCTACTGTCAATGGAAGATGCTACAGACACTTTGACAAACATTTGGCCGCTTCTTATAAAGTTAAATATACAGAAGTAGCTACCTGTGACTCAGGATTCTATTTATAGATATCCTCGGTAGAGAAAAGAACACATATATTCACACAAAAACTTTATGCGAATGTTTTTAGCAGTTAATCTGTAATCACCTAAATTGGGAGCAGCCCACCTATACCCTCTAATAAATGAATAAACTATGATGAAAAAATAGAAAAATTATAAATGTTTTGCTAAATGGAAGAAGTCAAATCCAAGGGCTACCTATTGCATGATTCTATTTGCATGACCCTTTGGGAATCGCAAATTGTGGACAGGAAAAGAAATCACTGATTTCTTTGGGTTGGAGAATGGGTTTAGCTATTAAAATGTTGCATGGGGTAAGAAGAATTTCTTCTTCTTTTGTTCTGTGTGGAACTGTGGTGCTGGACACATGACTATGAATTTGTCAAAAGCCATAGAACTCTACAAAGCAAAAAGTGAAATTTGCTGTATGTGATTTTTTTTAAAAAACATCAAGCAGAAACAGGGGTAGAAGGAAGGCAAATAGCCTGTTAATATAAGGGGAAGCTGAGTAAAGGGTTCTGAGAATCTGTAAAAGGTGTTGGGCAGTGTCTGATTCCTATAGACTATGAAGGTCAATGGAAAATATTTGTGTGTATATTTGTACGTCTGATCATCACTTCTGAAGTCATGAAGATGGAGTTAATTTACTTGAGAAATGTAATTTATATTTTTAACAGAATTCTAAAAGCAAAAATAACAGAAAATATTGCCTAAATTTGTCTTTGTCAATTTTTAATGATATTTATGAGATTCTAATTAAATGAAGATACAGAGTTGCTGAGGACAATTCTAAATCCTAGAAAAGAGTGAATAAAAATAAATGTTTTATAAAGTATACATATAGCATTAGTACATATGTACAAATAGTATGTGTAATACTAATGTACAGTAGGACACAGAGAGCTATTAATAATGAAATTCCTGTTAATCGTTAGAATACGATGGAATAACATTAACTCAGGGTGGGTATTGGTATGAGAATTTTTAAAGAGGCTCATAGAAAAGTTAAAGCAGTCACGCAACTGAGCCGTAAACACAGCCCTCTCTGAACTCTGTTAGATTTGACTATTTGACACATTGTGTTACTGTTTACATTAACAAATCACACATAAGAGCCAAATGAGTTATACATTCCAACAAAGACAAATGAATAAAAATCTCAAACATCTGTGCTTCCAACAGGAATTCAGAACTTTTATTTTAATTAACACTATTCAAGTCACAAAATCTTTAGCTACAGGTTTTGCTGTCATCAATCCAACTTATTTTAAAGCACTTCTACCTAAGTTAGTTTGATTTCATGAGTCATAGTTCATAATGCATGTAGCCATGCCAGCTCAGGCATGCTTTTCCTAAATCACACTTCACTCATTTAATTGCATTTGGCTCTTAGTCTTCTGATTGTAATAACTTACCAAGTGTAAATAAATGCCACATAATCCGTTCAGTCTCGTTAATTATCTAAATACAATGAAAAAGGACAAAGTGTTGAGATCAACAATATATTAATTTGCCACAAATCATTTGGATGATTCATTCTCCATGAAGTGATATTCTCAACTTCTCTGAAAGGCCACTAATAAAATACTTCAATATTAGACTTCAAATAATAAAATTGAATGTGAAATGTTTTATGTAAGAATACTAAATATAATTTAAAAAAAATATTCAGAGGATGGCACTATCAATAGTTGAAATGCAGAAATACTGACAGCAGAATTCAGCAGCTTATTTTTATAAAAAACTCCAGCAAATCTTCAAGGTACTAGTTAACAATGGTAACATTTATAGAGCGCTTAAGGTCTCCCATACATGCAACGTTTTCCTTCTTCAGAACCACATTAAGGCATAAATCTTCCTATCATCTCTTACATTAAATACGGTAAAGACTGAGACACATACCCAGGGTCTCGAGCTGAGTAAATGGCACAAACAGGACATGAGCAGTCTGACTATATCTCACTCTTATCTACCACGCTGCATCAGATCTGCCCAAGCAAGGTGAGTGCATCAAAAAATCACAAAAACTGTTTTACGAACAGAGTTGACATTCACTAGAGAGCGTTACTACACACGAACCACTAAAAGTACTTTGCTGATGCCATCATACATTGAACTGCGGCAGAATTTGTCTTAATATTGGGCTTGTTATTTGGATCAATGGGGGAACACTGGCTTTTTAATTGAAATGATAATGATGAAATGGTCTGTTATTTAGTCACTAAATGTAGTTATTAAGCTGTCCTCAGAATGAATTCTAAAATATAATAATTTTTAAAAAGAACTTGATTCCACAGTCTCTCTAAAGAAAAAGTGAACGTGGAAAATAAACTATTGTGATTTAGAAGTACTTTTCAGCTCTGTGGCATCAGCAAACTGTGTTTTCTTTCAGTCATTTGTAACTGTGGCTTGTTAAACTAATATACTTAAGTACAGTGTTCTGGTCACCATGATTTATAAAATCATGAAGATAAGAGAACAACTCTGAGATTCTTTGATGAAGATTAATAAAAAGCTATGCAACAGTTTTTTTCTTGTTGTTTTGAAATGGAGTCGTGATCTGACACCCAGGCTGGAGTGCAGTGGTGTGATCTTGGATCACTGCAACCTCTGCCTTTCAGGTTAAAACAATTCTCTTGTCTCAGGCTCCCAAGTATCTGGGACTACAGGCACACACCACCATGACCAGCTAATTTCCTTGCTTTTAGTAGAGATGGGATTTCACCATATTGGTCAGGCTGGACTCGAACTCCTGACCTCAGATGATCCACCTGCTGTGGCCTCCCAAAGTGCTGAAATAACAGCCGTGAGCCATCGTGCCTGGCCTATGTAGCAGATTTTTTTTTTATAAAATTAAAGATTGTTAGGAAGACAACTAATATTTTTATAGAAAACTAAGTGTTACTTGAATTTTTAGCAATAGGTTGCCATTAAGATGAAAGGCCAAATCTTATGCTGATGAAAGTGATTTAGGAATTTAATGTGAATGTATACTAACGCGCAAATTATTTTCTTCTTGCTTATGGAATCATTCTGTGTATTTGAAGACTGCACTTTTCAAGAAAGCGGTATCATAAGATCGTATGTTGGTATGTAGGTAGCTCTCACTTTTATCCCGTTCTTATTTTAATCATTTTCTCCACTGTTGCAAATGAGTTAATTTGCAAATCAATCTCATGTAACACAAAAATAGCTTTAGTTGTAATGGTAACTACGTTGTCAGTATTTGAGGTATTGGGGGAAAAATCATGCTTTAAGTCTATGGAATTATACAAAATTCATGAGTCATAATGTAAAACAGAAATATGAATAAAATTTTACAGTAACAATTGGTATTTAAAATTTAATTTTTTTTTCCTTTTCTTTTTTTTTTTTTTTTTTTTGAGACGGAGTTTCGCTCTTGTTACCCAGGCTGGAGTGCAATGGCGCGATCTCGGCTCACCACAACCTCTGCCTCCTGGGTTCAGGCAATTCTCCTGCCTCAGCCTCCTGAGTAGCTGGAATTACAGGCACGCACCACCATGCCCAGCTATTTTTTTTTTTTTTTTGTATTTTTAGTAGAGACGGGGTTTCACCATGTTGACCAGAATGGTCTCGATCTCTTGACCTCGTGATCCACCCGCCTCGGCCTCCGAAAGTGCTGGGATTACAGGCGTAAGCCACTGTTCGCGGCCCAAAATTTAATTGTAAAATAGTTGTACATACAGACAGAATGTAACTGTCATCCCTGAGAAAGAAAATTAGGTATTGTTCCTTCTAGTGGAAATTACTTCAAAAGTATTTGTTAAGATAATACTGAGCACATCTAACAATTCGGTATTAAGATGTGCTTGTTTGATATAAAGTTTGAAAATTCACTTAAAATCAAAAGTAATATTATAAAATCTATAATGTGGTATATAATTTGAAAAGATTAACATTTTACAAATGTGACTGAGAGTATTTGAAAATGTCTTTCATATGAGGTTCAAATGAAATTTATTTTAATACTAGAATGTAAATAGCACTCCTAACTTCCCTTTGACATTTATTTTTGTTATTTTTATTACTATAGATTTATATTAGTTAGCATATGAAGGAAATTTAAAAATAGAATATATATTTATTGGAATTTTAAAAGTTTTAAAAACGTGACAACTCAATTTTATTTTCATGCTGTTTGCAAACTATAATACACAAGTTAATTATACCTACTTCTATATTAAGGTTAGTTTACTATCCAAGACTAGAATTTGCAAAATAGCATTATAGTTTAAATTTGTCATTCTGAGTCCTGACTTTATTACTTATTAGGTAACAGCTAATGTTTTAATCATCAACTTCATCATCCATTAAATGATCATAATAAGCATACCTATTTCACAAAAAGTGATGAGATTTTACATGTGTATATGTAATTATTCAACTCACTGGTAAGGAAGTCACTATCTTCACTTGCCCTAGCCTATCAGAGCAAATATAAGTAAGATGCCTACTGTGTTTTCTAGCAAGATCTAATCTTGTAGCTCACTAAGATAAATAAATCCATCGGGTAAATAATTATGAAAGGTGTTTCTTCAATAATAATATTCAAAAGTCAAAATTACTCCTTGATCCTTGGGCTACACAATGGGTGTTGTGTTAGTTTCCATTAAAACAAATTTTATCTCTTGTACATATTCATCAGAGTTCTTGAATGACAATGTACATTGTCAAATTAAGCAGATACATTTTGAAAAATATCTATTTTCTGAGCAGTAGATCTCAACAGTAGGCTTAAATAGTACATTAAAACATGCTGCAAATGATATGCTGTCATCCAGGCTTTGTTTTTTCATTTATAAAGCATAGGCTGAGCAGACTTACAATAATATTTTATCTGCAAATGATGTATACATTGTTCAGATGAGAGTATTTTAGCTTCCTACCATTATTTCATTGCTGTCTCTTTCATCCCTCAGGTGTCAATCTTTGCTTAACATACTGAAGTGCTTTGGGTTTTGGTGCATTTCTATTTATAATTCTTATATTCTCCTGCTGAATTGACACTTTACCGTGTTTCACTAACCATCTTTGTCTCATGACAATCTTTAGCTTATATCTATTTTGCCTGATATAAATGTATTTTATTAGGTATCAATTCTGTTCCTTTTTGATTACTATTTCTGTGAAATATATATTTCAATCTCTTCACTTTTAACCTATTTTTAATTCTTAAATATAAGATTACTCTCTTCTATGCAGCATATTGTTGGGTCTTTTGTAAAAATTCATTTAAGTACAAGCACCATATATCTTTGACTACTGAGATTAATTCATTTACATTTAAAGTAATTACATATAGGAAAGAACTTACTATAACTATTAGTTACTGGTTTCTGTCTGATTTATATGTTTCCTGTTCTCTCTTCTCTTGCTGCCTTTAATTGTGGTTTATTATTTTTTCTTTTATTTCTTTTATTGTACTTTGATCTCTGGGGTACATGTGCACATCCCGCAGGTTGTTGCATAGGTACACACATGCCATGGTTGTTTGCAGTCTCTGTCCCCCCATTGCCTACATCAGGTATTTCGCCTACTCTTTTCCACCCCCAGCCTCTCTGCTCTCCACTGTCCCCCCCCAGCCCCACACCCTCCAACTCACCCCAGTGTGTGATGCTCCCCTCCCTATGCTCACATGTTCTCATTGTTCAACATCCACCTATGAGTGAGAACGTGCAGTGTTTGGTTTTCTGTTCTTGTGTCAGTTTGCTGAGAATGATGGTTTCCAGATTCATTCATGTCCCTACAAAGGACACAAACTCATCACTTTTTATGGCTGCATAGTATTCCATGGTGTATATGTGCCACATTTTCTTTGTCCAGTCTATCAATGATGGGCATTTGGGTTGGTTCTGGGTCTTTGCTATTGCATACAGTGCTGCAATGAACATACCTGTGCATGTGTCTTTATAGTAGAATGATTTATAATTCTTTAGATATGTACCCACTAATGGGATTGCTGGGTCAAATGGAATTTCTATTTCTAGGTCCTTGAGGAATCACCACACTTTTGTTCCACAATGGTTGAACTAACTTACACTCCCACCAACAGTGTAAAAGTGTTCCTTTTCCTTCACATCCTCTCCAGCATCTGTTGTCTCCAGATTTTTTAATGATTGCCATTCTAACTGGAGTGATATGGTATCTCAAAGTGGTTTTGATTTGCATTTCTCTAATGACCAGTGCTGAGAATTTTTTTATGTGTTTGTTGGCTGTATGTATGTCTTCTTTTGAAAAGTGTCTGTTCATATCCTTTGCCCACCTTTTAATGGGGTTGTGTGTTTTTTTCTTGTAAATCTGCTTTAGTTCTTTGTAGATTCTGGATAGCAGACCTTTGTTAGATGGGTAGATTGCAAAAATCTTTTCCCATTCTGTTGGTTGCTGTTTCTCTCTAATGATTGTTTCTTTTGCTGTGCAGAAACTCTTAAGTTTAATTAGATCCCATTTGCCTATTTTGGATTTTGTTGCCATTGCTTTTGGTATTTTAGTCATGAAGTCCTTGCCTACATCTATGTCCTGAATGGTATTGCCTAGCCTTTTTTTGGTGTTGGGTCTTATATTTAAATCTTTAATCCATTTGGAGTTGATTTTAGTGTAAGTTGTAAGGAAGGGGTCCATGTTCAGCTTTCTGCACATGGCTAGCCAATTTTCCAAACACCATTTATTGAATAGGGAATCCTTTCCCCATTGCCTGTTTTTGTAAGTTTTGTCAATTATTTTTTACACTGATATGTTTTTATTCCTCTCTCTGTTTATTTTTATTTTGTAGGCACAGGGGTTTGTTAAGTTGCCTAGGCTGGTCTGGAACTCCTGGCCTCAAAAGATCCTTCTGCTTCAGTGTCCCAAAGCATTAGGATTAAAGGTGTGAGCCATGATGCAGGCCCAATTCTTCTCTCTTCAGCTTTTGTTCATCTATTTCAGGATTTTGTTTGTGGGTGTGTGATTGCTCTGGGGCTTGTCTCAGACTTGCTGTCGTTATAACAGTCTATTCTAAGCTGAAAACAACATCAATAATGTACTTTTCATCCCTCTCCACACTTGGTGTCATGGTTTATTTCTTTTTTTTAAACTTTGTGTCCATTAACAAGATTTGTGTTTATGATTATTTTTAATACTTTAGTCTTTTAATTTTTATGCTAGCATCAAAATTAATTTACCCACCACCATTAAAGTGTTACAATATTCTATGCCTGTTTATATAGTTATCTTTACTTGTAATATTTGTATTTTCATATGCTATTTTGTTGCTGTTTAAGATTTATTCATTTAAGTTGATGAATTATTTCGTATTTCTTGTAAAACAGGTCTAGTAGTGAAAAACTCTCAGTTCTGTTTATCTATTAAAGTCTTCATCTGTGCTTCAAAAGTGAAGGACAAATTTTTCAGTATTTTTGACAGTTTTTCTCCTTCCAGTACTTCTAATATATAATTCTACTCCCTCTTTTCCTGCAAGATTTATGTTAAAAATATGCTGATAGTTCTGTAAGAATTCCCTAGCATGTAGTAAGTTGGTTTTCTCTGGCTGCTTTCAAAATCCTTTCTCTGTCTTTAATGTTTGACTGTTTAATTATAATGAATTTCAGTGTAGGCCTCTTTCATGATTGTGGCTTTATGTTTTTGTATACTTATTTCCCTACACACATTTGGAAAGTTTTTGGCCATTATTGATTTTTCTTTTCTTTTTTTTTTTTTTGAGATAGAGTCTTGCCCTGTTGCCCAGGCTGGAGTGCATGGTGCAATTTCAGCTCATTACAACTTCCATGTCCTGGATTCAAATGACTCTCCTGCCTCAGTCTCCCAATTAGCGGGATTACATGTGTGTGCCACCAAGTCAAACTAAGGTTTGTATTTTTTGTAGAGATGAGTGGAGTGAGGGGACCATCATGTTGGACAGGCTGATCTCAAACTCCTGACCTTAAGTTGTCTGCCCTGCTTAGTCTCCCACAGTGCTGGGATTACAGGTGTGAGCAACTGCATCCAGTCTCAGCCATTATTTCTTCAAGTAGAATTTATGCCTTTTGTTAATCTCTTGTTCTTCTGGCTTCTTCATTTTGTGTGTGTGTGTGTGTGTGTGTGCGCGCGCATATATATATCTCTATATATATATGCGCGCGCACACACACACACACTCACACACACACACACACACATTATTTCTCCTGTTGGGTCATGTAAGTCCAACAGGCTTTCTTCATTCTTTTTTTCTCATTTGACTGAATCATTTTATATTACTCATGTTTGAGTTTATTAATTCTGCTTTATTGAGTGTTATTGAGGCTGTCTATCAAATTTTCATCTCAACCATTGTATCCTTCAGCTCTAGAATTATGTTCTCTCTCTCATTTGTTTCTATTTATTTATGGAAGTTTTGATTTTGTATTTTTTCCTGATTTCATTTAGTTGCCTCTATATCCTCTTGTATTTATCTAAGTGTCTGTAAGAATTATTTTGAATTCTCTTTTAGAAGTTCAGAGGTCTTTATTTCTTTTGAGTCACTTACTGGTGTTTTAATTTCCTTCAGTGGTAACATATTTTGATTACTCATGGTCCTTGTATTCTGACACTGATGTTTGTCTGTTTCAGGAAGTGGTCATTTCTTCCAGTCTTTCTTTACAGTTTGATTTCAGCAGACAAAAATCTCTAGTCACCTCAGGCTAGGATTTTGGGTAGGCCATCTGGTAGCACCAGTGTGAAAAGGATTGCTGGTTAAGCTCCAAAGTCAGGCAAGGCCACTGACTAGTGTCCATGATCAGTGAAGACGGCTAGCTGGGCTCTGAAGTTGGGTGGAACTGTTTGCAAGATTTCACAGTTGGGGAGATGGTGGCTACTGGCTGGGCTCCATTATCAGAGAAAACATCTGGCTGGCTCTGGTTGAGTCAACTCATTTGTGGTGTTTTGGCTTGGGCAGGGCTCTTGACTTGAGTTCAAAGTTGGGTAGAACTGTTAACTGGGCTCTGCCAGTGATAGGGATGCCAACTGAGCTCATTGTCCTGGGGAGCTGCAGGCTGGACTACTAAGTTGGGCTGGGCAAGGCTGCCACTGGAAGAGGCTGCTGCTCTGGCTGTCTGCTCACAGAGAGCTGATGGCTGGCTTACTTGGTCAGATCAGGCCACAAGTTGCACTCTCTAGTTGGGCAGGGGTGTTTTAGGAGTCATTCTGTCAAGCCCACTAGCAAAGGCCCTGGTAAAGTGAGGCCACAATGTCAGGCTATCATCAAGATATACACATAAGCCACTGGGAGTCCCTACCCCTTTTCTATTCCCTGTTTTCCCCACGTGGTCTACTTGTGCCAGTTACCCCACTGTTCCATATGAGGCATGAGAGAAGTGGGTCTCTGATGTCCATTTCACTCTCTCTTTTCCACTGGAGAGAGGTGGGCCAAGGTTATTTTTCTTGATGCGACGTGCTGGGAAGAGTAGTGCAGACAAAGTGACGAAGTGAAACTGTTCATCTTATCCTTACTAAAGTGTTTTTTTGTTTTTTATGCTCCACTGGAATGCTGACATGTCTCCTCTAGGTCTGGGCTTCTCACAAAAGCATTCTCATTGATGAGTAATTAGTATTTTTTAATTATTTTTTCCTGTGAGGTACCTGGAATTGGGGACTTGCTATTCTGCCATCTAGCTGACATCACTCTTCTACTCCTGAAGCTTCTCTTAATTTCTTGTCAATATCCATCAGCAATTCTGCAGAGAAAGGGAGATAATTAGAAGAAAAGAGAGGAAACATTTCATAGAATCATATTTGTTGCTTACGGGATATGGTGTTTAGGCATTGATTACAAGGCTCTGAGGATCTATGACCAACTCTGTGCAAACAAGTACAAGATTAGCATGTGAAAGAGAGAAAACACAAATTACACATCATTACTATTGTTTGAAATAATCTCAGATGTAAATTTACAATCAAAATAAAGTAGCATTTGGAACACAGCCAAAGAATGAAGAAATAAAGTGCCTTGGAAACTGATGTGGTTTCTCTCAATAACAGTCTTTGAGAAGAGGCTGAAACAACATTCAGAGTAGGATTTAGAGGTTAATAGAATAAAATAAGGGATGAGTGATTCAGTGTCTTTCCAACTCTTAGATTTTATTATCCACTTGTTTCACTTTAGTCATCAACATATAATTTCTTTTATCATCCAATATTCCACAAAACGCTTACAGTATTTTAACATATAATAGTAATATAAAACATTAAAATATCTAGAAGCATGAAATGTTTAAATCTTGAAATCATATATTATATAAGAAAGTCCAGCGTTACCAATCAATATGTAATACAAACACACAGACACATGCATGTATCTCACAGACACGTAGTCTAGGCTCGCAAACATAGACGCACAGCACACAGACACATTGTACACACACTGCATAAACACACACATTTCTGGGGCAAAATGCCGCACTCAAATGATATGAATATTTCCAAATATAAATACAAATAGGGGTAGAATTTTAAAGTTCTGGTTAATGTTTTCTGTAATGGCTGCATGACAGCCAAACAAGATTTTTTTTTTCCAGGACCAAATTTTTAATGCAGGACACACAAGTATTTGGAATATCAATTAAAATGTAGAAAAACATGAGATTCCATCTGTACTGCAAGGCTTATTCTATGGTGTAATATAGGCCACAGGAGTACCAAATTTAAAAGGAAAATATTATTTATTTTACTATTAAACATGAAAGTCCATTTCTTGCAATATAGAGCCATATAGTATTCAATCCTGCGAAAAGTATTAAATGCCAAATAACAATTATTTATTCTCACAAAAGTATTACAAAACGTCTAATAAATGTATACCTCTGGAAATGACTATAACTCATAACAGATAAGATCATAAAGAAAACGATCTACTCAGAAAATCATAAGCTGTCTCTCAATGGATGTATACTTATTTACATGTATCTATTTATATCAATCTGTCTAGCGAGAGAGACACTACTCTCAACAAATACAATATATAGAAATATCTAAATAACTATCATAGTTACTTATTTGTATATTTGTATACAAATGTATACATATATTTGTATTCTAGTTATAGAAACATAGATATATGTGCATGTGTGCATATAGATAGGTGAAATATATAATACATAAATATGCATAATTTATACAGACATGCATAAATACAAATAGATATATGAACAGATATAATAAACATTTATAACATTAAGTATTTATTCATATTGTTTTCACTATTTAAATACTTACCCACCTGTATGTATTTATAAGTGTACAATTCAAATATTCTGGAAACCCAGATGGATACTTTGCATTAAATTGATTCAAGATAGAATCTAGTAAATATTTCTTTATTCAGATATAATCTGTTAAATATATATTTAACTTTTAATATTATATGTAATGTATATTTAATACTTCTGAATTAAAATTAAATAAATTGCATAAAGGGCAGATTACTTTTCTTGGGCAAATATACACTCACTCTGTTTAAAGAAAATAAAAATCCAAAACTTAACTCATTTAGAATTTATTACATCTAAAATGAATTTTAAAAATAAAAATGATAAAATAAAGGATTAAGATAAATTAGAATGTCACAAATGAAATCATTTTATTAAAGTATGTTTAATACAATTCAGAGTAAGCATTTCTCAGTAAATTAACGCCTGTTGAGTTTTCACTTTTGTTAAACTTGCAGATGATTATTAGGTAAGGAGGTAGATACATAGACAGATAATTTATGAAACTCTTCACATAAACCTTACTAATACTGTTGCAAAAGATGACTTGTAAATAACAACCACTGGATGGATGTAGCTATAGAACATTTTAACTCTCCCTTAATTTGTTACTTGTGCATTCTATTTTTGCAAAGAAGTCTTTTTCTTTGGAAAATTTTTGATTTAAAAACTTTTCTGAAAGGTTATGTTTTCAACAAATCAAACCTCTTTGGCACTGAAACACAAAAATACATCTTTTCACAGGTTTCGCTCCTCTGTTAAATAGATGGAAACTCACATTTTTAACCCATACATCTAATCTTTTCAAATTAAGTTTTTCTCTTCAGTAAGATTAATAAAAAGCGATTTAAACATATTGAAGCGTCTGGGACATCATTAGTTTTCTACACTGAATTACATTAACATGAATGTTTTTTCTTGCTTAAATTTTTCAGTCTCTTGTTGGTATTAGCGGTGTAAGACATTGAGTTTTCAACATAATTTTCTGGTATTTAATAATTGTTGATTTATAGACAATCAATCTTATAAATCTTTTCCAGTTGATATTTTTGCCAATGGAGAATTTAAAACCACAGGTTTATCTCTAGAGACTGGCAAACTGTAATTTATATGGTTAAGTTGATTAATAATATTCAAATCATGGTAGACCTGGTCTAATGACCACCAGCCTATGGTTCTGTGACCACCTGTCCCCCATTGTCACAGTAATATTTTCCACTTCCGCCTCTGTTTTCATTGTTAAACCTAGTAGTTTCAAATATGCATGTCTCTTTCAGGTATTAAGGCATGTGCCCCCATTATTTACATATCTGCTATGTGAGTCTCTAAATCTCCTATTTTGCCATATGCCTGACAAAATCTGCTTTTAAACATGTCTTATCCCACGCCTGGTCCTCAGATTTTGCTTTGATTTTCCTTGTGGCATTGCCTGTCACTTTGAACTCCATTCTTCGCCCTAGATTACTGTCTTCGTTCTACACTTTTCTGACCCCAAATCCCCTTGAATACATATCTCTCATTCTAGCCAAATCTTTCTGACTAGTAGTTGCAGAAAATGACCACAGGTGATGCTCTTGGACCCCATACACCAACCTCTCAAACAAGATGCCAACCTTATTTTTGCTGCTCGCCTCCTACTTCTTGTTCAATTCTGCTTTAATTCCCTTAATCGAGCTGGTAGCCCCTACTGTGTTTTCACCTCTCAACACAGCATACACTAAATTATATCTGGCATTTTTCTCATTCTTTTCTCCCCCACCTCCCAAGGTTATTCCAGTCTTGAAGGTGCATCTCAAATGATAACTCTTCCATAAGTCTCGCAAATGACTATCTTCTAATTAATGTTTCCGTTTCTTTACTTATGTAAGTCTGTTCCTTGTACATCTATCACAATTTACTCTCTAATATACTCCTGTACATGTGTCTCTTTCACTGGATTATAAACCAAGAAAAATATTTAATTGCTGTTGCCATCAATAAATTATATATATTAGTGCTTTGCGTACAGAACTCAGTGGATTTAAGGTATATAATTAGTCATGCACCACAGAACTGTGTTTCAGCCAATGACAGACCACCTATGAGACCATAGTCCTATAAGATTATAATACCATATTTTTCTTGTTTCTTTTCTATGTTTAGATATACTAACACAGATGTGTTATAACTGTCTGCAGTATTTAGTACTAACATACTAAACAGGTTTGTAGCCTAGGAGCAATATGCTATACCATATGCCCTAGGTCTTTAGTAGGCCCTACTTTCTAAGTTTATACACTCTGTGATGTTCACAAAAGAAATCACCTAATGACACATTTCTTGGAATATAACCCCATGATCAAGCAACACATGACTATACTGTATCTGAAGAGAGACCTCAGGTACAGAGGGTTAAGTTAATCATAATCTTAAGTTGTCCATAGTGTATTATTTTCGTTGGTGCATTCAGGGGCCTCTTTCAGTTAAACGTACTGATTCATTCATTTTCTTTCATAACTACAATCTGTCTGTGTATATTAGCATATAGGAAACCATTCTGATGTGTTTAATACATATCTGTTTATGTGAACATATTCTTACACATTGCGTAGTCTAAGTGAATGTATATAGTATGCATGTACATATGTGCATGAATATGTGTGTGTATATATGCAGTGCAATATGCATACATGTATCTGTGCACATATATTAGAGAGAGAGAGAATGGGTAGTGTTTTCATTATCATTATCAACCACACTACACTACACTGTTTCTTTCCACCGTCCCAGCAATGGATATTCATGTTGCCTCCAACTTTGCACTTTCTGTACCACTCCAAACAAAGCTATAACAATCATCTTTACACATGTCCATTTCGGGAAGTATGTAAACATTCTCTAGGACATTCAGCCAGAACTAGAATATCTGAGTCATCTGTGTACAGGATGTTGCTTTCCAAATAACTAGTATAGTCATTTGGAATCTCAGTCCCATCAGATATACAGAAGGATTGCTATGCCCTTACATTACCGCTAAAGCTTAGAAATTTCAAAATTTTTGTTCTTTCCATTTACGATCTGTAATTTTAAATTTTGTCATTTTAAATTTTGTTTTCTCTGTCTACCAGTTGTGTTCGTTCCCTAGGGCTATTGTAACAAACAGTTACAAACTGGGTAGCTTAAAACAATAGAAATTAATTTCTTCATTGTTCTTTAGTCCAAAAATACAAAACTGAGATGCCAATAGGACCCCACTTTCTCTGAACTCACTACTAAGGCAAACTTCCTTGTTTCTTCTGGCTTCTGGTGGCTCAACATTTCTTGGCTTGTGTCTACTTAACTCTAATCTCTGCCTCCCTCATAAGGCTTTTTCCTCTGTGTTCGTGTACCTTCTCCTCTTTTATAAAAATGCTTGTCATTGGATTTAGAGATCACCCAGATATCCAAGATAATCTTATCTCAAGATGCTGAATTTGTTTATATCTGCAAAGGCCCATTTTTATAAGGTGACATTAATAGGTTCTAGTGGTTAGGACATCGGGTTAGCTTTGGAAGGCCGTTCCACTACAGCAATGACTTTAGGGTATCTTATTACATTCTGGCAGAATTTTTAGTTTTTACATTTAAAAATTCCCTGTGTGTATCTTTTATTATTTTTTCTTTTGGGCAGCTGTTTTATTTGTGAGTTTTCAATAGTTTCTAAACACTCTAGAAACTAATTTATTTTTTGTTTCAATTAGTAAAAATATCTTCTCACATTCTTGCCATTGTTTATCAATGTATTTCATAACATTCTTCAGCTAAAAAAATGCTTAATATTAGTGTAATGGATATTTTTAAAAGATATTTAAAAACCCTTGATTAATACCTGTAAGGCCGGTTGCCTTGCCAGGAGTCAAGACACATTCATCACTCTCTGCGCCTGATAACTGCGTCCTCACCAGGGCTCTTTCTCTGGCTTCCCCACATGGCTTCCCCGCACCCACCTCTGCATACAGTGCCCAAGCCCACACTCAGCACTAAATTATGCATCCAACCTCCAGCCCACTGTTAAAAAACCCTGCAGAGAAATTCTTTTAAAGAAACCCCACCATACCCTGCCTGGCAACAGCCAGCCCCATACGCCCCCAGCAGGTCCACGTACCCAAGGTCCCGCCCACCTACCAATGGCAGCTACTTTCATGTACTTCCTACTTTAACTCCATGTACTTCCTGCTCCTCAACAACCAATAGGAATGCCTTCTCTTTGTTTCCCAAGTAGTCAATCAAGGCCCACTTACCCAAGGTCCCACCCACCTACCAATGGCAGCTAGTTTCAAGTACTTCCTACTTTAACTCCATGTACTTCCTGCTCCTCAACAGCCAATAGGAATGCCTTCTCTTTGTTTCCCCAATAGCCAATCAATTGCCTGCCCTCCCCATAAAACCCCACACCCTGAACAGCCGAGTGCAACTTCTCTGCCCGCCCCTTAGAGCCCTGAAGCTTGCCTGACCGCTGAATAAATTAGCTTCTCACTTGCTTAGATTTGCCTCAGTTTCCTCATTTTACCTCAGCAATAAATCGTACAATACCCAGCTTTCCAGTAATCTGGATGTTTCTAAAACATTATTTTGAATGGCAAAACAAAAATCAATTTATAATGAATTCTATATACTGTTTCCAATGAAGCAGCAAGATAATTTGGAGAATCTTCCAACATCTCCGTTAATATCACACTAAGATGGCCAAAGTTTGTAAGATCGTTCCACTTCTAAATAGATACACCCACACTATAAATATAGTGAGAAGAAACTTTGTTGTTTTAGTTATAAGTTGTCACCAATTACCTCTTTAATACAGATTATGATGCTGGATGATAAATGCTAGATAATGGCATTTTCCATGTCTACTTAGAGATATAAATGGGAAAGTGTAAATATTTACTTATTATTCCGGGGACTCACATACAACATAATTTAAGGCTACATTATTCTTATAAACAATATTTGTATAAAACTAAAATATGATATTTGATAATTGTAGAGTTTAACATTAATTATTTGATTTAGGACAGTGTGAACCAGTTCTTAAAAAATATAAATTACTTTTCTCAATTGAAGAGAAAATAGAATATTCTGAAATCTGAAAAATGTGTAAAGTAAGATTTTATAAAGAACTCTTTTTATTCTTAAAGTTTTACTACTTTAAGTATTTCCTAAACTACCACTTAGAAATTGTACTTCTTTAAAACCATTAGATTTACATTATCTGTTAGTAAAATATTCATAGTAAGTCATCTAATAGACTTCGCCATAAATTATAAAGGGCTATTTCCTAATATTAATATTACATTCAGCAGAGCATATGGTTCAGTGATAATGAACTTACAATGTAGTGCCTGAAGTGGACACTGAAAAGTAATTTAAGTGATTTGGAGTGATTTAAAACTCATTTTCCTATATTACTTTGTAAGATAGAATTACTTTATATTGGGGCATTTTTAAAAATTTTATGTCATGAATGTTTATTCTCCTACTGTGAAATTATGATAATGGTCATGCCTGATCAATGGCCTTTACAAATATTTTTACTGAAAATAACATAGTCGTTGCTAATAACAGTTTTACTGCCATTAACACATGTCATAGCATGTTACAATGCAACTGACATAGTCACATTAGAATGATATACTACATTTTCCTTTTAAGGATTTCAGAGTTCGTTGCCTTTTAGAAAGGTAGTTTTTTGTTTTTTTTTTTTGAAACATTGCAATGTATAAAAAGACTGAAATAATTAATAATTTAAATATGGTAGAAAAAATAAAAATAAAAAACGAAGTTTGTTTGAAATATACAATTATAAAACTTTTTATTTATATTAATGTGTTACTCTAAATCAGATAGGCCAAGCACTTGTACCAACACTTGAAAAGACGTTTATTTTTTTATCTGGAATCCGGTCAGAATATTTTTACGTAATTAAATTTTGGTTCTACTCAGAGTTGTAATTATTCATTTTGGAGCCAAAATACTTAAAGACATTTTCAGTTCTCTCTTCTGACCCACTGACCGAAGACCAATAGTTAAATGTTCACACGTTTGTTCTGTTTGCTCAATTTTCTATTCCTATTTTGGCCCCCATCCTCTATTTCCAGATATACACTACTCCATTTTTTACCTACGTTAACACTGAATCAATCAAACTCAAAAATATACACATCATATGCTGAAAAACTATCTCCTCTAAATTATACAAAAATGTCAAGGAGAAATTCTGGAAAAGTTTGAGGAGACTTCTCTGATAATCGATTGAGTTTTACCATAGTCTTCAAATTGTACATAGGGTAGAATATACATTTATAATCTTTTGGGTGCACTATGCTATGTCAAAGTGAAGGTAGGTCCTCAACCTCTTCCCTATTCAAAGACAGGCCCCAGGTACTCTATAATAAATTTCTCCCTGCCATGAATTACCCTGGCCTCATTACAACATACTCTTTTTCCATTATCCTTAGCAAATGAATGCAAGAGAAGAAATACAAAGACAGTATTCTCTCTCTTATAAGTGGGAGTGAAATAATAAGAACACAAGGGCACAAAGCAGGGAAAAACAGACACTGGGGCCTACCTGAGGGAGGAGGGTGGTGGGTGGAGAGGAGCAAGAAAAAAAAAACTATTGGGTACTAGACTTAGTACCTGAGTAATGAAATGGTCTGAACAACGAACCCTGAAGACATGAGTTTACCTATATATCAAACCTGCACATATACCCCTAAACCTGAAATAAAAGTTTAAAATGAAACAAAAGCGCATTTCTTTTTTTATTTTTTTGAGATGGAGTTTCGCTCTTGTTACCCAGGCTGGAGTGCAATGGCGCGATCTCGGCTCACCGCAACCTCCGCCTCCTGGGTTCAGGCAATTCTCCTGCCTCAGCCTCCCGAGTAGCTGGGATTACAGGCACGTGCCACCGTGCCCAGCTAAAATTTTTGTATTTTTGGTAGAGACGGGGTTTCACCGTGTTGACCAGGATGGTCTCAATCTCTTGACCTCGTGATCCACCGGCCTCGGCCTCCCAAAGTCCTGGGATTACAGGCTTGAGCCACCATGCCCAGCCTAAAAACACATTTCTTTGCACACTAGCAACTTAAGAATTTTTTCCCCAAACACTGTCTTCTGCTCTTTAATGCGAGCTTGGATGAGTTTCCTTTGCTTTTACTCAAATGTTTTATTGAAGTTTTGTACTTCTTTAGCCAATCATTTAATTTGACCATCTTAATAAGGTTTGCTTAATATTTCATCCAAGGAAAGGTTTCATGATCTGAGATCTGAGGGGCATTTCCATCCTCCTACAAACCAAACTAGATTATGTGGAAATAATAGGCTTTGAACTCAGTATTTTTTTCAGACTAGTTCACACCCATTGTTATGATTCAAGGTAAATTGTCAGTTAGTGAGTTTATAAATGAATGTGCTCATAAATGATTCAATATTATGATGGTAAAATAATAAAATATTAGTAAAGTCAAATATAAGACAATTTGTTATTCATAGAATTGAAGATTATCATAATGGAATAAATAATTCAGTTCTAGGTACGCTGGGTAAATTTGAAAGTTCTGAATAGAAACATTAAATCTATAAGAAAATAGATAATGCTATAACTTGAAGTATAAATAATTTTTTTGTTAAAACATATGTAAAAATTTAATATTGGAGGGTGATTGAAGTCAGCAGGAAGACCTTGTAAATCCTTATATCCCAGGGTTTCTCTAAGACCCATGGGATGGAGCTATTCTAACTGCATGTCCCAGGCAGGATAGGTGTACAAATGACATTTTATAGAATTTTCACATATTAATTTTGTGTCTATTGAATATAAGACTCTTTTTAAAACTTGGGTTTGTAAAACATGTTTTACAGTATTAAGTAAAGAATTATTTTGTAATGTTTTTGGAAGCAATGTCAATAATTATTTAACTGCAACATCCATCTCTCAAAGATATTCCTCAACAATTTGTTCATAAAAGTCTTTTATTAACTTGTAAAAGGGTAATATAATGGTGCCAATCTACAAAAACAAAAATAATAGCAAAACATGACATGAAGTGTACCTTGGAAAATAGGGAAAGTCAAGTGAAGTTAGTTAGCTATAAAATTTTGCATTTTTTGGCTTTTGTTCAGGGCTATTGAATCCAAATCATTTATGTGAATGTGCCATTTTGATAAAGAACACTATTCCTTGTGTCGCAAATACTATTTTTTAGTATATATTTTGGGAAAATAACTCTAATTTGAGTATGCAAGAACTACATGGTGAACATTTTACTTAGAACATCTAAAGAAAAAATAATTTAAAGACATTATTTTTGTTATCAAGAAAGTAGCATAAGTTAAATGTAAATTCAGTTGAGGCTGCATCAACAATAAATAATATTCCAAAGTAGCTAATGAGAAATTTCACAGTTATGTCTTTTTCCAAAAGCAATGCTATAATATTAACAAAGCCTCACAATACAAGGATTTTATTCAAGCATACTTATCCAGCAGCACTTTCTGAGATAAATAGTAAGTGAAATATTTTTTGAAACATGAATATTGATTAGAGAAATGCTTCTGTTCCTAACCTCAATGTTAGAAGAAATGTCATCACTTTAGAAAAATAAAATATCCAGGCTAATACAATATTACATTGAGACTTGATATATGTGGGTTACATATTGATGGACTTAACCAACTTCAGATCAAACATACTTACTAAAAATAAACTATAACCACAAAAATTAGAAATATAAATAAAAACTAATACAGTATAACAACTATTTATGTAGCATTTATATTATATTAGGTATTATAAACTAGTGGTGATTTAAAGTGTACAGAAGGATGTACATAAGTGATATTATGCATATATTATGCATGTATATGCATATATAGCATTTTGTCATATTTAAGTAGGCAATATTTATCACCAATAAAAATTAATAAAATTACATAAATATATGATCAAATGCCTAAAAATGAATCATTACTATTACCAACTGGCAACAGTTGCATCTATGCCAAAATATTTATGTACTCAACATCCTAAATTTTTATATATTTTCAAAGTCCTAAATTTCTTCTAAGCTTATGAAGTTCCTGGAAAAAGAAATCATATTATTAAGAGAAATAGAGACACATAGGCACAAAGAGGAGACAGGCGAAAAAGAGAAAAAAAAAAAGAACCAATATTTCATAATTATTTTAGACCTCTGACTTGTCTACTGTATCATTTTAAATGGTTAACCCCATCGTGCTGTATAATTTGGTGACTGTAAAATACAGTGTTTTGCAAGACAAAAGCCACAGGCAAAGCAGTCATCAAAGCTATGAGCTTTAAGTACAAGAGAGGCACTGTAAACATGAAAACATAGATTGAAAATACAACTGTGGGAAAAGATAGAGTAGACAAACAGTAATTCCCAAAGGCTGAAGTGGTTATATTAACATCAGATACATCAAATTCAGGACAGAGATGATAAGAGATAATTAGAATATTTTATAATAATAAAAGTATCAATTCTTTAGGAAGACTAACAATTCTAAATATGTATATGCCTAATAATAAATAATGCTTCAAAATCATTATGGATATATGAAACACAGTTTAACAAAACAAAAGAAGAAAGAGGCAAATTCACTATCATATGAACCATGGTATTAACCACCTTCATCTGATTTACATTTATAGGACACAACGTCCCACAGTTATGGAATCCACACTATGGAAGTTCACACATTGTTCATGCACCAAGGTAGTCTTTACATGGGGCCATAAAGGACATGTCAAAAGTTCGACATAGTCTCGTACCAACAAAGAATTAAATTAGAAAACAAAAACTGCAAGATGTTTGCAAAAATCTCGGAAATTAAACAATCTACTTATAAGTAAGCCAAGAAAAAAAATTACAAGAGAGGAACAAACAAAGAGAAGAAAAGAAAGAAAGAAGAAAGGAATGGAGGGAGGGAGGGAGGGAGAGACGGAGACAGGGAGGGAGGGAGGAAACTAGAAAATATTTAGAAAAAAGTGATGAAAATCTATCATGTGCATAAAGTAATGCAAATCTCATACTTCTGGGAAGACAAGATTTATCATGCATATCCCATATCACTCTCACCTTGTTTTAACTTCAAGGGCCTCAAATGACCATTCTTTACTTTTTATGCATGAAAATAAAAAAATTTTGGCAAAAAAAAAATAACTTGATATTCTTGTTCTTTATCATGAAGGTTGGGACGTGGAGATACAGGTTAAGTAGGACCCTCTTGTCATGATGTACAGATTCCAGATTCAGTCAGTTATCTTTACAGTCATGAACAACTCCAAGTCCCAACGGCTTGCAACAACAACGTTACTCTTCTGTGGCTCCAAGTTGGCTACTCCACAGGTTTTCTTATTGTGGGATCCAGGCTAAGGAGGAGCTTCTTTTGAGAATGCTACCCTTGTGGTAGAAGGAAAATAGCAGAATAGAATCTCCAGTCAGTATCCCAGAGGAAGAAGCATTTTGAAAGCTTGAAGTTAAGAAGATATTCGAATGTTCACTGTATCTGACAAATATATTCTTTCAATGTGGGTCATTCATTGGAGTCCTTCACATATCAAAGCTCTGGGTGACAACTTCGCTAAATTCACAGTAAAATTATAGTAGTAAAAAATAATAAGACTTCTTTTTGTGCATGCCATAGAGGAAAATAACTACTCATGAACATTTTGCCAACTCTGTTTCTGTTTCCGAGAAACTGATGTTGGATGTTGCTATGATAATAAGGAGCTAGAAATAAGTACTACAAATATCGAAACTCAGAAGCAAGCTTTGTAATATGTTGGTGCCACAACAATTCAGTTTTGATGTATCCTTTTGGTTTAGAAAAGACACAAGAGAAAAACAATTGTGTAAACAAATGCCCATGTATTACAACTGACTTTCAAACTAAACCCTTGCCAATAGTCAGGGCCTTTTCCTGTCTTCCAGATTATAATCAGCCTTAAATCCCAACTTCACTGTGGATAGAGGGTTCTTCTCTTTAGCTTAAATGCTGCTTATTTTTATCTTTGTCTTTCTTCTTCTAAAACTAAAGATAAGATAAATCTTGGATTTTTTTTTTTTTTTTTTTACCATGTCTTGCTCTGTCACCAGGCTGGACTGCAGTGGGGCGAGCTCGGGTCACTGCAACTTCTGCCTCCCTGTTTCAAGTGATGCCCCTGTTTCAGCCTCCTGAGTAGCTGAGATTACAGGCACCATGCCTGGCTTATTTTTTTGTATTTTACTGGAGATGGGGTTTCATCATGTTGACCAGGATGGTCTCGATATTCTGACCTCCTGATCCTCTGACCTCAGCCTCCCAAAGTGCTGGAATTACAGGCATGAGCCACCGCACCCACTCTGAATTTTTATTTTAACAAATCGAAGCAAGAACAACAGCAAATAGAAGCAGAACTTCCATGTGGTACCTAGTATAGGAGTTGCCATGATTCTAGTGAATTTTTGGGCAATTTCAAGAACTTTCAATTTCTTTTTTTTTTGAGACACAGTTTCACTCTTGTTACCCAGGCTGGAGTGCAATGTCACAATCTCGGCTCACTGCAACCTCCGCCTCCTGGGTTCAGGCAATTCCCCTGCCTCGGCCTCCTGAGTAGCTGGGATTACAGGCACGCACCACCATGCCCAGCTAATTTTTTGTATTTTTAGTAGAGACGGGGTTTCACCATGTTGACCAGGATGGTCTTGACCTCTTGACCTCATGATCCACCCGCCTTGGCCTCCGAAAGTGCTGGGATTACAGGCTTGAGCCACCGCACCTGGCCAGTTTCTTTACCTTAAAGTAATTCTCTCTGTTGCCTGCAACTTAATTATTACAAGTGCTACAAATTTTAGTTCAGTTTGTTTTGATGGATCAGTTTCTATGTGCCAAGCACTGTGATAGACACAAGAAATTAAAAGGTGATTAATTCTGTTTCCTCAAGGGATTACTCTCTATCGGAAATGAATGAACATGCAAAAATAATTCTAATACAATACTGTGATATAAAATTCCCTAAAAGTAAAGTGTCAGAATACAGAAAATATATAATACATTCATAGACGTTTCATAGTTGTGTGCCATTATTATCCAGAAAACCGAACTTACAGTGAAGCAAGATGCCAGTGCTTTATAATTGGCTAGTGACAGTTAATTAAAAACATGAAATCATATTCAACGTTATGAGAGATCTTAAGACATTTTTTACTTCAACTTATTTCTAAGAAACATGAGGTCAAGATTTTACTGTGCTTCTCTATTTTTGTGTTTTCTTCAAAGTTGCAAAAAAGTTTTTGCTTTTTTTCTATTTTCTTTACTTTTTATTATAGAAACTACAGTATAGATCATCTTTCAGCTAAATTTAGATTTTGCATTTTCTTATCCTTTTCTATGCTTATTAAAATGTGTTAAATACAATGACATCATTAGGAACACTAACCTTTTAGTGCATAAAGAAGCCATAATCAGAAAGGTGGGCTTTAAAAAAAAAATTCATTCTTATATTCTACCTTCTAACGGAATTCTTGTTTACTTGACAACTGAGCTTCTAATATTCTTCCTTGAAAGTAAATTTGGTACTTCTTTTTTTTTTTTAATAGTACTTTAAGTTCTGGGGTACGTGTGCAGATCTTGCAGTATTGCTGCACTGACACACACATGCCTTGGTGGTTTGCTGTCTTCATCCCGCTGGCACCTACATCAGGCATTCCATCCAGTGTTATCACTCCCCAAACTCCCCGCCCACACTGTCACTCCCCTAGGCCCCCACTCCCCAACATACCTCAGTGTGTGCTGTTTTCCTCCCCATGCCAAAGTGTTCTCATTTTCAACACCGGCCTATGAGTGAGAATGTGCAGTGTTTGGCTTTCTGTTCTTGTGTCAGTTTGCTGAGAATGATGGTTTCCCAATTCATCCATGTCCCTACAAAGGACACAAACTCATCGTTTCTTATGGCTGCATCGTTTTCCATGGTGTATATGTGCCATGTTTTCCTTGTCCAGTCTATCATTGATGGGCATTTGGGTTGGTTCCAGGTCTTTGTTATTGTTAGCAGTTCCATAATGAACACACATGTGCATGTGTCTTTATGACAGAAAGATTTATAATCTTTTGGGTATATACACAGTAATGGGATTGTTAGGTGAAATGGAGTTTTTATTTCTAGGTCCTTGAGAAATTGCCACACTGTTTTCCACAATGGTTGAACTAATTTACACTCCCACCAACAGTGTAAAAGTGTTCCTATTTCTCCACATCCTCTCCAGCATCTGTCATTTCCAGATCTTTTAATGATCGCCATTCTAACTGGCGTGAGATGGTGTCTCAATGTGGTTTTGATTTGCGTTTCTCCAATGACCAGTGATGATGAGCAATTTGTCATGTTTCTTAGCCTCATATGTGTCTTCTTTTGAAAAGTGTTCATACCCTTTGCCTATTTTTGAATGGGTTTGTTTGTTTTCTTCTTGTAAATCCACTTTAGTTCTTTGTAGATTCTGGATATCAGCCCTTTGTCAGATGGGTAGATTGCAAAATTTTTTTCCCATTCTGTTGGTGCCAGCTCACTCTATTGTTTCTTTTGCTGTGCAGCAGCTCTGGAGTTTAATTAGATCCCATTTGTCTACTTTGGCTTTTGTTGCCAACGCTTTTGGTATTTTAGTCATGAAGTCCTTGTCTATGCCTACATCCTGAATGGTATTGCCTGGGTTTTATTCTCGGGTTTTTATGGTGTTAGGTGGTATGTTTAAAACTTTAATACATTTGTAGTTCATTTTAGTGTAAGGTGTAAGGAAGGGGTCGTTTCAGCTTTCTGCACATGGCTAGCCAGTTTTTCTAACACCATTTGTTAAACTGGGAATCCTTCTCCAACCTGTTTTCGTCAGGTTGTCAAATAGCAGATGGTTGTAGATGTGTCGCATTGCTTCCAAGGCCTCTGTTCTATTCCGTTGGTCTATATCTCTGTTTTGGTACCAGTACCATGCTGTTTGGATAACTGTAGGCTTATAGTATAGTTTGAAGTCAGGTAGTGATGCCTCCAGCTTTGTTCTTTTTGATTAGGATGGTCTTGGATATGCAGGCTCTCTTTTGGTTTCATACGAGGTTTAAGGTGGATTTTTCCAGTTCTGTGAAGAAGGTCAATGGTAGTTTGATGGGAATAGCATTGAATCTATAAATTACTTTGGGCAGTATGGCCGTTTTCACAATATTGATTCTTCCTAACCATGAGCATGGACTGTTTCTCCATCTGTTTGTGTCCTCTCTTATTTCTTTGAGCAGTGTTTTGTAGTTCTCCTTGAAGAGATCCTTTACATCATTTGTTAGTTTATTCCTAGGTATTTTATTCTCTTTGTAGCGATTGTGAATGGCTGTTCATTCTTGATTTTACTCTCTGTTTGTTATTGGTGCACAGGAATGCTTGTGATTTCAGCACATTGATTTTGCATCCTGAGACGTTGTTGAAGTTGCTTATCAGTTTCAGGAGATTTTGGGCTGAGACCCTGGGGTCTTCTAAATATACAATCATGTCATCTGCAAATAGAGACAATTTCAATTCTACTTTTCCTAATTGAATACACTTTACTTCTTTATCTTGCCTGATTGCTCTGGCTAGAACTTTCAATACTAAATTGAATAGGAGTGGTGAGAAAGGGCATTCTTGTCTAGTGCTAGATTTCAAAGGGAATGATTTCAGTTTTTGCCCACTGACTATGACATTGACTGGGTTTGAAGCATAAATAGCTTTTATTATTTTGGGATACATTTCATCGATATCTAGTTTATTGATGGTTTTTAGCATAAAGGGCTGTTGAATTTTGTCAAAGCCCTTCTCTGCATCTATGAGATAATCATGTGGCTTTTGTCTTTGGTTCTGTTTATGTGATGGATTACATTTATAGACTTGCATATATGTTGAATCAGCCTTGCATGCCTGAGATGAAGCCTACTTGATCATGATGGATAAGATTTTTGATGTACTATTGCAGTCAGTTTGCCAGTATTTTATTGAAGGCTGTTGTGTCAATGTTCATCATGAATATTGGCCTAAACTTTTCTTTTTTATTTGAGTCTCTGACAGGTTTTGGTATCAGGATGATATCAGAAATTTATCTCTTTCTTCCAGATATACTGGTTTATGTGCATAGAGTTGTTTGTAGTAATCTGTGATGGTAGTTTGTATTTCTGTGAAATTGGTTGTAATAACCCCTTCATCATTTTTTTATTGCATCTACTTGATTCTTCTCTCCTTTCTTTCTTGAAAGTCTGGCTTGTGGTCTGTCCTTTTTGCTGATCTTTTCAAAAAACCAGCTCCTGGATTAATTTATTTTTTTGAAGGGTTTTTTTTGTGTGTCTCTGTCTCTTTCAGTTCTGTTCTGATCTTAGTTATTTCTTGTCTTCTGCTAGCTTTTGAGATTTTTTTATCTTGCTCTTCTAGCTGTTTCAATTTTGATGTTAGGGTGTTGATTTTTTATCTTTTCTTGCTTCTCATGTGGGCATTTATTGCTACAAATTTCCCTCTAGACCTGCTTTAAATGTGTCCCAGAGTATGATAAATTGTGTCTCCATTCTCATTGGTTTTGAAGAACATCTTTATTTCTGCCTTCATTTCATTGTTTATCCAGTAGTCATTCAGGAGCAGATTGTTCAGTTTCCATGTAGTTGTGCAGTTTTGAGTGAGTTTCTTAATCCTCAGTTCTCATTTGATTCCACTGTGGTCTGAGAGACTGTTTGTTATGATTTCCATTCTTTTGCATTTGCTGAGGAGTGGTTTACTTTCAATTATGTGGTCAATTTTAGAGTAAGTGTGATATGATGCTGAGAAGAATGTATATTCTGTGGATTTGGGGTGGAGAGTTCTGTAGATGTCTATTAGGTCCACTTGGTCCTGATCTGCATTCAAGTCCTGGATCTCCTTGTTGATTTTCTGTTTCACTGATCTGTCTAATATTGACAGTAGAGTGTTAAAGTCTCCCACTACTATTTTGCAGAAGTCTATGTCTCTACATAAGCACTTGCTTTATGTATCTCTGTGCTCCTGTATTGGGTGCACATATATTTAAGATAGTTAGTTTTTCCTGTTACATTGATCCTTTTACCATTATGTAGTGTCCTTCTTTGTCTCTTTTGATCTCTGTTGGTTTAAAGTCCATTTTATCAGAGACTAGGTTTGCAATCCCTGCTTTTTTTTTGTTCTCCATTTGCTTTGTGAATCTTCTTCCATTGTTTTATTTTGAGTCTATGTGTGTCTTTGCATCTGAGACGGGTCTCCTGTATACAACACACTGATTGGTCTTGACTTTTATCCAGTTTGCCAGTCTGTGTCTTTTGATTGGGGTATTTAGGCCATTTACATTTAAGGTTAATATTGTTGTGTGTAAATTTGATTCTGCCATTTTGTTACTGGCTGGTTCTTTTGCCTGTTAGTTGACCGAGTGTCTTCATTGTGTCATTGGTCTTTATCATTTGGTACATTTTTGCAGTGGCTGGTACTGGTTGTTCCTTTCTGTGTTTAGTGATTCCTTCAGGAGCTCTTGTAAGGCAGGTCTGGTGGAGATGAAGTCTATTAGCAATTGCTTGTCTGTAAAGGATTTTATTTCTCCCTCACTTATGACGCTTAGTTTAGCTAGATATAAAATTTGGGTTGAAAGTTCCTTTATTACGGATGTTGAATATTGGCCCCCACTCTCTTTTGGCTTATAGGGTTTCTGCTGAGAAATCCACCATAAGTCTGATGGGCTTCCCTTTGTGGGTGACCCGACCTTTCTCTCTGGCTTCCCTTAGCATTTTTTTCCTCCATTTCAACCCTGGGGTATCTGAAAATTATGTGCCTTGGGGTTGCTCTTCTTGAGGAGTATCTATGTGGTGTTCTCTGTATTTCCTGTATTTGAATGTTGGACTGCCTTGCTAGGTTGGGGAGATTCTCTGGGATAATATCCTGAAGAGTGTTTTCCAGCTTGGCTTCATTCTTCCCATCACATTCAGATACATAGATAGATTAGGTCTTTTCACATAATCCCATTTTTCTTGAAGGCTTTGATCATTTCTTTTCACTCTTTTTTCTCTATTCTTGCCTTCTCATCTCATTTGATTGAGTTGATCTTCAATCTCTGATATCCTTTCTTCTGATTGATTGATTCAGCTATTGAAACTTGTGTATGCTTTGCAAAGTTCTCATGCTGTGTTAATCAGCTCCATCAGGTTGTCTATGTTCTTCTCTATGCTGGTTATTTTAGTTAGCATTTTGTCTAACTTTTGTCAAGGTTCTTAGTTTCTTTGCATTGGGTTAGAACATGTTCCTTCAGCTCTGAGAAGTTTGTTATTACCAATGTTTTGAAGTTTGCTCCTGCTAATTCATCAAACTCATTCTCATCCTGTTTTGTTCCCTTGCTGGTGAGGAGTTGTGATCCCTTGGAGGAGAAGAGGAGTTCTGGTTTTGGTGATTTCATCCTTTTGCACTGGTTTCTCCCCATCTAAGGTAGATAAAGGTGGATTTATCTACCTTTGATTTTTGAAGTTGGTGATTTCAGATGGGGTCTCTGGGTGGATGTCCTTTCTGTTTATGTTGAAGCTATTTATTTTTGTTTTTTAGTTTTACTTCTAACCATCAGGCCCCTCTGCTGTATGATGCATGGGTTTTGTTTTTGTTTTTGTTTTTTTTTTGGTTATATAGGGGTCAGGGAGCCACTGGAGGAGGCAGTCTGTCCCTTGCATGCCTGCAGAGTCACTGCTGGACTGCCTTGGAATCAGCTCGGCTGTTATATAGGCTTCCTCTGGCTTTTGTTTACTCAGGTGAGGTTAGACCTGCCTTTGCAATGGCAGATGCCCTTTCCCCCACTGAGCTCAATCATCCCAGGTTGAGTATGAACTGATGTGCTGCCTTCAAAACTCTCACATGAGAGGACTTCCGTTTGCTGGCCTTTGTAGGGGTGGGACCTGTCAAGCATATCACCTGTCTCCCTGCTTTCAGCTCTCCCTCTTTCTGGGGGACAGGTAGATCCATACTGCAGACACTCTCCATGCTAGTCAGAACATCTGCCCAGTTCTGTGCCAATAACTCATGGCACTGAGCCAGCGAGAGCTGGTACTCAGATCTGTGCTGGCCACTGACAGTGCTTCTCAGCCTGGCAGCGTTCTCCCAGACTGTGGGTTGCAAAGGGCATGGGAGAAGCACAGTATCTGAACTGAAATGCCAAGGGGGTAATGTGCCCAATCCTCCATTCAGTTGCACTTCCTGGTGGCAGCAGCACCCCGCCCTGCCTCTGTTCACCCTCCCTGAGCTACACTCACTGTTCAACCAGTCCCATTGAAATAAACCTGGTACCTTGGTTGGAAATGTGGAGACCACTCACCTTCTGCATCTCTCTCACTGGGAGCTGCACTCTGGAGCTGTTCCTATTAGGCCATCTCAGAGAAGGTCCCCAGGACTTCATTAATTTTTAATGATCCAAAATGGTTCTTTAATTAGTGATAGTTTCATCTGGTTGGCACCAAATCTAACATATCAAATGAAATTCTTTCAGTGTTATTTAAACATGTTGGATTAAATGAGGAATAGTGAATTGAATAACTGACTGTTTAGTTCCTGGTAGCTAAAATAAATAATATAAAGAGCTAGATTACCTTTTCTTGAAGAAGAAAATGAAAAGAGAAGAAATAAAATAAAAATTTTGGCAGTAATCCTTTGGGAAAGGGATGTTATACTTATTTTAAACTATAAACTAAGTTCCTCGCAAAGTTGGTTCAGCCTATACCCAGGAATGAATAAGAACAGCTTGGAGATTAGAAGCAAGATGGAGTTGGTTAGGTCATATCTCAGTGACAATTTTGCAGTGGCAGTTTCTACCTTCCTGAGCCTTATCAGCAGATTATCTGTTCCTGTTAGAATGAACATACCCCAAGCCTTTGTGGAGAAGACACGTGTGTTGTTCTTTCTTCTGACTGAGGTAGGGCATCTATCAATGCCTCTCTTTACAGCTCACAGAGCTCTTTCAACCAGTGCTCTGTCTATCTATGTCCCTAGAACGGCTAAACTCTGTGACTTATGTGGCAACCACACTCCCTATCAATCAACTTAGTGACTGGGGTTCTTATTATCAGGAAAGATCAGGGCAGTGTGACAAGGAATACTTGTCACAGGAAAGTAATGAGCACAGGCCAAGGCCCTTCAATTTATTACATATATGCGTAATATGTCTTCTTTTATTTTATTTTATTTTATTTTTTAATTTTTTGATGTATATGATGTATTTATTTATTTTTATTTTTGTATTGCATTTTAGGTTTTGGGTACATGTGCAGAACATGCAAGATAGTTGCATAGGTACACACACGGCAGCAGGCCCTTGTTTTGAGCTTTTGCATTACTCTGAGCAATGCCTACAGTAGAGGACTTAAATGACTATCAAATGAATATGTATCATAATTAATACATATAAGAGCCAATAACAGAAGGGTCATGCCTTTGACAATGGACATTTGTCTATGTCTATCAAGAAAAAAGGTTATAGCTCCGTATTGTTAATCTTGCCATTTTGATCATTTTTCCTATATCATTTTATCCTTGCCTTTTATCATTTTACCCTTAGATAAAAGAGAAAGGGGAAAATGCCTTGATTTTTAAATTATGGATTGCACAAACAAGAGAGATCATTAAAATCAATTTCTTTTTAGCTCTTCTTTTGATAGTTATTTTTTGTTTCTTACTTTTGATACCTAAGGATATAAACACTGGTTTGTACTATTCAATATATTTCTATTTTAGTAACTGTAGTTAAGCTGACTTCAACTTTCAATTTTACAAAGTTAGTTTTCTAAATTTATCAGTACAACAATACAAAAAAAGAGAAATGTTTTTACAATATATTCTCATTTATCACATTCTCCAAATCCTTCTATCCATCATGGTTTATGACTAGTAACTTTAGATCTATCTTTTTCTAAAGTTTTGCAAACTAATTCTGACTTGATAGTAGGTATGAACAACATATACATTATTTAAGATTTTATTAATCACATGACAAATTTTGCTTCCAGTTTCTCTTTATATAATTTATAATACATCCTTAATTCATACTAAACACATATTTAGATTATTTTTGTACTTTATATACAAAATTATTTATAATTTTACTTGACCCTGAAATCTTATTACTTGACTTTAATGCTGACCCTCTCAGGGGCCCAGCAGAGTTTGTGGCCAAGAGTGGCAGTACAATACAATTAATGAAATTGTGACCCTGGACACCCTTTTACCAACTGGATACCTGTCCAGTGATTTCTGTACTAAAAAATGGTGACTTCAGTTGGTGTGAACATTATTTTACTCTAATGACATGGGTAAAATTTTATAAAGTATCAACTCTCATTTTAGATTATTTCCACTAAGGTAGTATTTAATGTTAAATATAAATTATGAACACCACCTAAGCAGTAAATGTATATAGCACATTTGCATGTGTGGAAGGATGAAAGATTAAATTCACTTCTCCAATAAAACATTGTTGATATGTGTTCATATCAGCTTCTCCTTTCGTTTTCAGGCACCATATTCTGCTAAAACAGCCTCTACCTTTATGGAAGATACTTTCCAGGCAATTTTGCTTCCTATTTCTTTTTCTACTGTGCTTTAAGTTCTCAGACTGCTAGCATTTATTTTCCTCTTTATCACCTATCTTATCTTGGTAAATAAAAATACTGTGGAATCAAATAACACTCTCATAGCTATTCAGACTGACAACTCCCAACTCCTTCCTAAGTTGTGGGAAAGTGTTTTGAAATGATCAAGCTCTGGAGTCTTGAGTTCATCAACAACCTAAATTCACCTCAACCTCTCTCCTCATAGCAAACTTACAAGCTCATCTTCAGTTAATGTGATTAATAAAATGTATTTATCCAAACTGGAAGGCTGTGCTTCAGCAACACAGCTGAATTATACGAAGCCTGTGAGGTATGCAATGTTTGGGTTCTGTGAGCCTTCCATGCCCTTGCACATGCTTTTGTGCAAAGCTGCTGCCCTGCATGGCCCTCGTGCCTTGTTCTGCTTACTCTATATCTCACTATATGTGGCTTAAAATAAATGTCTACAATGTTTCTGTCACACTATAATGAAAGTTATTTTTTGATGACTTTACATTTGTTTGGTCCATCATAGATTCATTCTCTGATGTCCCATAGGAATTCCTTTATCATTGTTGGAGTAAACAAAAGTCAATTTGCCTTTGTAAAAACTGCATAGAAGCTTATCATTTTTATCTATTAAGGCAGCTCAAATATCCCTTTAAAAATATTATGAAACTGTATAATGTGAATTAAAAGTATTTGTTTCTGTGAGGTGTTATTTTGTCTTAAATATTAAATAATAATATGTATTATGACAAGTTATTCTATGAAGAAAGGTAATTCCATATATATCTTGACTCTTTACATTGAAACATATTATTTCCATATTACAAAGGAAACCTATTTCCCATGCAGAAAATTGGAAGTTATAGAAAGGCATAAATTACATGATTATCACATTTTATTCCACTATCCTGAAATAAAGATTTCTGAACACTGGGTCTCTACCTTTCTGATAATATAATAATTTTATTGAAAATTTTTAATAATGGACATAAAGTAATATCTACATGTTTAAAATAAGAAAAGGTGATAAGACTAAGTGAAAAGTCATATTTATTTTACCCACAATCATATTACATATCATATAAAAGTACAAAACACATTAAAGGGATCAGTGTAAATACAATCACCAAATCCATTTTAAAGTACATTTTTATAGACTTCACGTTGCTCAACTAATTTTAATTTACAGATATCTTTTTCATCATCCTCAGAGCAAGCAAATGACCCCAGAAAGATGAAACACATTCAACAAACAAAATGAAAGCCCAAATGAACTAGGTTGTCTATAAAGAAATAATACCAAGACAGACAAAAATTAATGTCAGCAAAATATTTATTTGCATATCACGATTTTAAATATGGTTATGTTTGAGAAGACTACCTGCATCTTGCAAATGGAAAGAACAAGTCACAATTGCCTCCAGTGAGGGAAGGACTTATTTGCAATGATGGTGTCTGAAAACTGGAAGACTCTGGACAGAAGGATCCTACATACGGCTGCTGATCCCGGGGTCAGAGAGGATTAATAGCTTTATAAGACTTAGGCTTACAGACACTATCCTGCAGTTACAAGCATAGATGGAGAGAACCCTTAGGATCAGTAATAATCTGAAGTTAGGTAGGAGAAGTGGTGGTGCAGGAGTAGGGTAGAGAAACCACTTTATTTTTTAATTTCTTGTTGGTGGAGAGAACTAGAAAGGAAATGCAGTGCCAGAAAAGACAGATTTCTTGGGAGGGTTTTGGTTTTCCAGAAAGAGTAGGGAACTCTAGTAGTCAGCAATGACAAAGAAACCAAGAAGAGAAAATGTTAACTGTAAATCAGGCCAGAATAATGGGCAGAGAGGGCAGTATGTGTTTATAGAAGAGATTATTCTAGAAGTCAGTATGGTTTGAGGAATGAGCATTGAGTTTGGAGTCAGATATATCTGAGTTTTTATCCTGACAGTCGGTGAATTTCTGTAATCCTCAACCTCCTCATGTACAACACAGGATAATTTATTTAGAGTAATTATTGTAGTTTTTCAACTAATATAATAATATAGTGAATATTTGCTCCTTTCAATTTTCTCCATCTAAGGGTCTAAGAACCAAAAGCAAGTGCATTATCTCAGGTTTTTGGTTGGGAAAGAAGGATTAGGGAGGAGGAGAGTTCAATGAAAAACCCGTAGCTGAACCACGGTATTCACATTCTGAAACTGTCTTTACTCTAAATAATTTTAATGAGGCAACCAGGGCTATTGATTTTGCCATGATTCTTTAAAAAATCAGAGCATAATAGATTCCATAATACTAAAAATGCAAAAATTAGCTGGGCATGGTGGCGCGCGCCTGTAATCCCAGCTACTCGGGAGGCTGAGGCAGGAGAATTGCCTGAACCCAGGAGGCGGAGGTTGCAATGAGCCGAGATCGCGCCATTGCACTCCAGCCTGGGTAACAAGAGCGAAATTCCGCCTCAAAAAAAAAAATAATAATAATAATAATTATCTGTTGAAATGTGCATTTGTGAGGAACTGAGTAAGGGCAAAGAACAGCCAAAAAAGTAGGATCTAAAATAAATTCATGGTTTTATTGTAGAATATGCGGGAATAAATTCACTTTGTATGTACACCAGCTTCTTTGTTTAACTGAAAAGGCTAAGAAATGAGATGATTTTTTTTTTTTTTTTTTTTTTTTGAGATGGAGTTTTGCTCTTGTTACCCAGGCTGGAGTGCAATGGTGCAATCTCAGCTCACCGCAACCTCCGCCTCCTGGGTTCAGGCAATTCTCCTGCCTCAGCCTCCTGAGTAGCTGGGATTACAGGCACGCACCACCATGCCCAGCTAATTTTTTGTATTTTTAGTAGAGACGGGGTTTCACCATGTTGACCAGAATGGTCTCGATCTGTTGACCTCGTGATCCACCCGCCTCGGCCTCCCAAAGTGCTGGGATTACAGGCGTGAGCCACCGCGCCCGGCTAAGATGATTTTTCTAAGGTAGAAAATGTAACAATAAATCTGGAATTAAAAATTACATTTATTTAGTTCCTAGTTGAAATATGCAGTGCAATATATAAAGACAACTCCTTAGTTTTCAAAGAAGAAAAAGAAATTCTGAATTAGTATAACATATGTAATTATAGACAATATTATTCTGTATCAATATGTGAAGTTTTTATGGAAATGTTCTAATATTTTTTAACAAGAGTTTTAAAAGAGGACAAACTTCAAATCATACTAGTGTATTCAAATACCATTATATAGAAGGAATTAATAATAGCTTCTATCACTGTTTATTTTTAAAATAGCATAATACAATTTTTGCTCAGTGTGCTAAATGATCTTTTTTTAATCATTTTGAGACTGAGTAAACACATTAAGAAGAATTCATGAAAAACAAAAAGTAATGAGACATCTAAGTAGAGTATCTTATTATTAGTTATCATTTTCCCCGTTATGGGCTGAAGGATTTGATTTCCCCAAAATGGTTATTGCATATGTTGAAGCAATAACCATCAGTGTGGTTATATTTGGAGCTCACACCTTTAAAAGGTAATTAAGCTTAAATTAGGTTATAAATGAGGGGCCCTGATTATATAGAAACAGCATCCTTCTAAGAAAAGATACCTGAGAGGTTGCGTACTCTGTCCCTCCACGCTCAGAGGAAAGGCCATGGGAGGGCAAAGTGGCTGTCTGCGTGCCAAGAAAACAGCCGTTAGCAGAAGCCAAACCTTGCCAGACCTTGATCTTGTTCTTTACTGTCTCTAGAATTGTAAGAAATAAATTTTAGCTACGTCTATGTTATTTTGTAATGACAGCCCAAATTGACTAACACACCGAAACAACACAAAAGAAAACGGTTGTTTGCAGTATATAACCAGAATGACTCCGCATACCCAAAATCAGTTTGTGCCCCTTCTTACCTTTTTACTCCAAATTGCATCTTGCTGTTCTTCAATGTAATTTGATTAACCAACTCATTTCTAACTGTATTTTTTATTTACTGATTTATTCATTCATTTATTCATTTTATTGCACCTAAAATCTCTCCTTTTACTTACATTAAATTTTTAAAAATACAAATTTTGCATAATCAGTTGTTTTAGTAAATACATTTGACATATTAGCATCGGTCTACTTAAATCAGTTAATTTCTACCTGTTTTTCCTTGAGTCTACACTAATCTGCTTACTTAAAATCACTTATTTGTAATGTCACACAAATAATATGACCGAAAATTGAGCATGAGAAAGTAAAATTCCACATATATTTGTTTTCTCTACCAACGGAAACATTTCATTCATGTTGTCTGTAAGTAAATGCTACAGTAATATTTTTACAAAAAAAAGTAAAATTATTTTATATCCCTACCTACTACTGGAATATGTTTTCTTAAATAACAATCACATCATTTCAAATTAGTATAGGGTTTAAAGGAACAAAAGCTACCCAAATCACTAAACAAAATTCTTCCTAAAGTATATAAAGAAAATAATATTTATGGTTAACTAGACATTTAATAAGGTACATAAATGAGTGTTAAGCCTAACCTAGTAATTTGAGAAAGAAAACAATTTCATTAAATATATTTTAAATGTTTTATTTATACTTTTGTTGACTCTATAGAAAATGTATGTATTAGCTACTAATATTATGTATTTGTGCATTTATTTACATATTTATAAAACATCTGGTGCATTTACTATGTGCCAGATATTATATGAGATAAATGGATGACAAAGGTAATCATGGTGGATTATAGACTTCACAATGATTTTTCACATGTGCCTGTTCTTTTACATGTGCCTCTGGACACTGTGATATTCGAGAACAGAGAATGAGTGCTAACAAGTTTTGCATGCTGCCCCTTCAGAATAGTTCCTAATACCTGGCAAACAATTAATAAATATACACTAACCAAATAGATAAATGTATTAATAAATAAAATAATAAATTGACATCAATTAATGGCAGTCAACCTATTATAAATGAAATAAATTTTCAGTAAGTTACAATTAACATTGCACATAAAAGTAATTGAGAGAAGGATGAAGAAAGCTGATAGTGTCATTTTAGAGTTTAAAAGAACCCGTGCTTCAGTCTTGTCAGCAAAAGTGCACGTTTGCTCAGTGAGACTGAACTCATCAACTCAGAAGGAGTCAATATCATTGACCGTTTTCTTCTGCTTCCTGGATTTCTCCTTTGTGACTTCTGCATGCCTTCCAATCAATTTGTTAGATACCTGAGAACAATTTTATGTAGAAATCTCAAGAAGGGACTTTAACCTTGTGACATCCTAGTTCTGACAATGTCCAAAATATCTCTGATGTTCATTTTTCTTTCTGATAATAGAGCTTTTCCAACTCTTAATGGCTGTGATGTAGGTTAGGTGAGGTTAGGTGAGGTTAGGTGAGGTGAGGTGAGGTGAGGTGAGGTGAGTTGAGGTGAGGTGAGGTGAGGTGAGGTGAGGTGAGGTGAGGTGAGGTTAGATTAGGTTAGGTGAGGTTAGGTGAGGTACATGCCCAGACTTGGCCCATCAGAGTTACAGGCCCCTCATATAATAATTCTGCCTCTCTGTGATCTCCTCAACAATACAATTGTATGTGAGTTTCATGTTGAGCTTGTAGAAAAAAGGCACGCACTCTTGACAGACTTGTTTTCCTGTTAGAATACAAGTTTGGTGCTGTCTGTTATCATTTCTACAACTGCCTAGAAACAGCCCATTTGAGAATTAGGTCAAAGGGATAGGAGATCAAAGGGAGCTTCTCAGCAGAGCTAAAAGGTATAAAGAAATATTGCCCCAATAATACAGGATGTGTTCTAGATCCAGCTGTGTTTGAAGCCAGCTTTACTACTGAATTTCCTTGTTACATGGCGTAAATAATTTTGTGTGCTCGCCTTATTATTAAAATTGCAGTGCAAGTTAGAAGCCCATCCTTCACTATTTCTGGGTAAAAACAAATTCATGTGATCCATATGACTCCAAATTTCTGTCAATGGAAATAGTCACACTCTGTAAAACATTTGAATAGATTTATTCTGAGCCAAATATGAGTGACCAATGGCCCATGATAGAATTCTCAGGAGATCTTGAGAACATGTTCCCAAGGTGGTTGGACTAAAACTTGGTTTTATACACTTTAGTGAGACATGAGACATGAATCAATACATGTAAGATGTACATTGGTTCTATCTTGAAAGACAAGACAAGTAGAAGTGGGGGCTTCCAGGTCATAGGCAGATTCAAAGATTTTCAGATTGACAAGTTAATGAAAGAATTCTATCTAAAGACCTGAAATCAATAGAGAGGAATGGCTGGGTCAAGATAAGGGGCTGTGGAGACCAAGGTTTCATCATGCAGATGAAGTCTCCAGGTAGAAGGCTTCAGAGAGAATAGATTGCAAATGTTTCTTTTATTTTTCTTTTTTGTTTTTTTCTGAGACGGAGTTTCGCTCTTGTTACCCAGGCTGGAGTGCAATGGCGCGATCTCGGCTCACCACAACCTCCACCTTCTGGGTTCAGACAATTCTCCTGCCTCAGCCTCCTGAGTAGCTGGGATCACAGGCATGCGCCACCATGCCCAGCTAATTTTTTGTATTTTTAGTAGAGACGGGGTTTCACCATGTTGACCAGGATGGTCTCGATCTCTTGACCTTGTGATACACCCGCCTCGGCCTCCCAAAGTGCTGGGATTACAGGCGTGAGCCACCGTGCCCGGCCCGATTTAAAGCCTTTCTAACTAAATAAACCTACACATTGTGATTTATTGATCCTTTGTATTTCCATGTAAATCTCGATATTCATGTTTCTGACTTTTTTGTATTCTGTGCCACTTACACTCTTGTCTATTAATAAAAGCAATATGTTGGGTGGAGCACTTTTATTTATTGATTGATTTAGAGATGGAGTCAAGCTCTGTCGCCAGGCTGGAGTGCCACAAGTGATTCTCTTGTCTCAGCCTCCCGAGTAGCTGGGATTACAGGCATGTGGCACCACGCCCAACTAATTTTTGTATTTTTAGTAGAGACGGGGTTTCATGATGTTGACCAGGATGGTCTCCATCTCTTGACCTTGTGATCCACCCGCCTCTGCCTCCCAAAGTGCTGGGATTACAGGCGTGAGCCACTGAGCCCGGCGGATGGTCAGACTTAAAGAGTCTCTTCTACCGGGTTATGGTCTCCGTGTTGATGTGAATGATGGTCAGTGGTGAGGCATGACCCCTACTTCTCATCGTGGCCTGAACAGCTTTTCAAGTTAACTTTGGAATACTCTTGGCTGAGAGGAGGGGCTCATTCGGATGATTGGGTGGAAGACTTATTTGTGGTTTACATTTCCTGATAGAGAAGGCAGAACTGTGTAAGTTCAAACAGTTATTTTTATAGACTGTGCCCAATGCAAACATTAATAATGTTATTTGAATGTGAGTTTGGTAGAAATAATTTATAAAAATTTGAAAATCAGACATTGAGGAGGCAAATTTTCAATGCTTATGTCTCCATATACAGGCAAGGAGGTAAGTTCACTTTTATTTCTATCTATCAAAATATCTACTATATATATAGTTTCTACTATATATCTACTATATATCTATATAGTTTATATATATATATACCATATAGTTTCTTTTTATATGTAAACTATATATATATAAACTATGTACATATATATGTGGTTATGGCACATTATATAATGTGAACACAGATTTAAGTCTGGTCATTTACATAAATATTACATGCATACACAGATTTATGACTCAAACTGTCTTTAAAATGGCTTAATTATTTTACCTCTTCATAATAGTAATTAAATTTTATTAATGCCATATACTAGATATAATAATTTACACCAACTTTCTCATAACTCTCAATTTCCAAATGTAATGTTTCTACTTTTAGGGTATTTTGTAGTAATAATAAAGGTAACAACTTGACTCTCTACCTCTCAACCATTGAAAATACACACACACACATGCACACACACACACACACACACACACAAATGCATGCACAAACACAGCCCCAAAACACAGCAGTAACTGAGAGAAAAAAATGTCAAATCAACTTGGGTTTTTACAAGTGCTTGTTTCAAATACTTTCTGTTCTTCATTATACAATTTTTAAAATTTTGGTTTACGCACAGACACACAGACACACACACACACAATCAAAAAATCAATTGCTCAATTCATTTATTCATTTTATAGTTTTCTTAGGTCAAGTTCCCTTGAAGCAGGACTGAGACAAAGATTTGTATAAAATGACTTTTTAAGAAAATACTCCCAGGAAACAGCAATAAGTATATAAAAGAAGGAAGACTTAGAAGAAGAAGGCATGCGATGGTAAGAATACAGCAGAATCACCAAGAAGATGCTGGGATGTAAGTTTTGCCCTGAGATCTGTTGCTGACAGAATCTGTGCCTGGCAAAGGTGAACTTAAGTCTCAGGCATGGCGCTCTCAGCTGTTCAGCAAGAACGGGACACTCCTCCTAAGAGGAGTAGTAAATGAGGACCTTGGAAGTAAAAGCACATGGAAGAGGACTTAGAAATACTAAAAGAAAATGTGATGGATATGGGCAGAGCACTGAAAATGCCCCACTACAACAGTGAAATTAAAAATCTCTAACATCTTCCTTTATTGAATGAGCTACATTGAAATGAAGGACAAGTCAAATATACTGATAAAAAAGTAATAAATGCCAAAAGATGTTAACATATTTAATTACATAAAACATACATTTTAATCAACCGAGAAAGCATACTGATATAAGCATTTTCTTGAATTTGAATAGAATTATTTGCATGTACATTTAATTACTTAAATAATACCAGATTGTTAATAAACATATTTACCCTGTTTTTTAATAGCTAATAATTGCTATTAAGCAAGCCATTTGTAACTGTGACTTTATCATTTTAATTTATCTTTCCTCTGTCTCCATCTTTTTTCTCATTCCTCTCCTCTCTTCTGTTATTTTTCCCTCCCCTATTTTCTCCTTATTTTTCTCCTACTTTTATCTCTTTCTTTTCTTTTTACATTAAATTATTAACTACTACTAGTAGAGCTACTGTTATCAGAAAGGGGTCCTGATCCAGACCCCACGAGAGGGTTCTTGGATCTCACACAAGAAAGAATTTGGGGAAACCATAGAGTAAAATGAAACCAAGTTTATTAAGAAAGTAAAGGGATGAAAGAATGGACTCTCCACAGACAGACCAGCAGCCTGGGCTGCTTGACTGAGTATACTTAAAGTTACTTCTTGATTATCTGCTAACAATGGGTAAGTTATTCATGAGTTTTCCAGGAAATGAGTGGGGACTTTCCGAACTGAGGATTAGGTCATGTAGGTAACTTGTAGATGTTGCCATGGCATTATTAAACTGCCATAGCACTAGTGGGGGTATCATTTAGCATGCTAACAAATTATAATAAGCATGTAATGAGCAGTGAGGATGACCAGAGGTCACTCTCATCGTCATCTTGGTTTTGGGGGGTTTTGGCCTGCTTCTTTACTGCATCCTATTTTATCTGTAGGCTCTTTGTGACTTGAATCTTGTGCTGACCTTCAATATCATCCTGTGAATAGAATGCCTAAATCCCTGGGATTGGAGGCCTGCATATCGCAGCCCCCTTTTACCCAACCCCTATTCAAGATGGAGTCACTCCAGTTTTATGCATCTTACATTAAAAACAAAGCCAGCAGCACCTCACAGTCACCATCACCATATAATTAAAAATGATTCGATATTAATTAAAAATATTTTCACCATAAATCGCATTTTGTTTTTGTTTTAGAATGTAGTTCCTCATCAGTGATTACTATATAATATTAGTAGAGGAGGCAGAGAGAGAGGATTACTATATATATATATATATATATATATATATATATATATGAATGAATTATGAATTATGGGGGCGAATCCTTCCTTCACTGTTCTCATGATAGTGAATGAGTCTTAGGAGATCTGATGGTTTTAAAAATGGGAGTTTCCCTGCACAAGCTCTCTCTTTGCCTGCTACCATCCGTGTAAGATGTGACTTGCTCCTCCTTGCCTCCCACCATGGTCGTGAGACCTCCCAAGCCATGTGGAACTATAAGTCAATTAAACCTCTTTTTCTTCCCAGTCTTGGGTATGTCTTTATCAGCAGCATGAAAACAAACTAATACACCCAGTCTGATCTTGAAATGTTGGACTCAAAGAAGCCTTCCCCGTCAGTTTCCCCAAGGGCTAGGATTGCAGATGTGATCCCCTGTGCCCATCTGGAATTTACCTTTAATAATATATTTAATAGTATGGATCAGTAAGGTCTAAGCGTACTGGGACACTCAGAGGGAGAGAGTCTTGCTTTAGGTTTGGCACAAACAAATTTTAGTTTGAAGATATATGATAATTATGCTTCCATGTTGACACTAGGCAGTGGTTCAAATGCTTTGAAAATATAAAGCACCAAATAAAAAACAGTGAAAATTAGCAAGAAATCAATCAATGAAAGGTCAAGTATATTGTTTTATAAAAAATATGAGTAAACATGCTGACAACTTTCAGGTTTATGTGTGAGCTTCGTGTTCATTGTGAATTAAGGGAACATGAACTCAGGTATCAAAGTTAACTGTTGTGGGCTTAATTAGTCACTTAAGATTAGATCCGGCCCTGCATTTAGAAATCCTTCTCTTGCCTCATATAAGTAGTGCACCTGGTATATTTCACATGCACTCTTACTAGTTCCAACAAGACAAGAGCGATTAGGGAGTTCCTAAATGCTTCATTTTCTAAATGTGACTAAACTTTTTAATGCTCTGAAAGTGGGTGTTGTGATGATTACAAAATTTATTTTATCACTTCTAAAATATTTTGGTACTGTTACCATTGTTCTGTAGCTATAGATTTATTTAGCTGTGATACTGGAATGTGTTAAAGGAACTCCTGAATCAAAATAATAATAATGCATAAAGAAATAATTTTTAACTATGCAAAATTATGCAATTATTTTATGTCTAAAAAATAAGTTGCTTGTCTTCAGTTGCAATATGGTACTTTTTAGTTTACTGATTAAAATGCAATAAGTAAATAGACTGAAGGATAATTTGAAAAGCAACACAATTTGTCTGCATTTGTTTTTTCATTTTAGCTGTGAATAACTAGATTATAAACAAAAAGTATGTTTTCTATATACCTATCTTTCAGTATATACTACATATTTTCTATCAAATTTCCAGGTGGATTATTTATTTTTCATCTATGAGTGAGAGTCACAACAAACAAATACATCAGACAATTGACCTCTGGCTGTTTTTAAAATCCAGCACTTGACCTGCATTTACTTCTGCTGAAGGCTTGACAAAGATGCATCACCTGAAGGATCTGCAGAGAGAGAGGAGGCAGAAAGCTTTTTGGTAATAGTAAGTGGTGAATGCACCAGGCTTTTAACTGTTATCCTATTAAAGATGAACCAGTTCTTTTTTATTATTTTATTTAAAACTTCAAAGTAATTTGAACTACGGTGAGACAGTCATGTCAATTTGTAATCTAAAAGCCCTTACCCAGCTGCCTTCTGAGCGACATTTTAACATCTCCAGCAATAGAGAGTACTTGTTACATGACTTGTGGCTCTCCACAGACATAGAGTCAGAGAGATGTTTAATGATCACATTTGCCCAACAAGTGTGGGAGAATTCAGTTGTTTAATGACAATCATTTGATATTACTTTTTAAAACAGTGAAGAAATTATAATAATAAGAAAAAGAAATATTATGTGTCTGTTTATGCATTTCTGACTACATGGATGCCACATTTGTTTGGAACGAAGTTTGGGGAAGGTCATTAATAAAGAGGAATTATCTAATTCTCTGCAGTTTCAGGAGAGAGAAGGTAAGCTCACAAAACTGAATCTTTCACTACTCATGGCATTCTGGTGAAGAGAACAATACGTTAAACATAAAAGAGACTCAGTAAACATCTATTGACTGAATGCACGATTGCACAGAGCCCTAGATATATATTAGGCATCAAGGAGGAGGGAATCTCAAACTTCTTGGTTTGAATGGTCTCGAAACTTCTCAGCTCCGTTTGACTTGAATGAATTAAATAATCTGAGCCCTAATTCCTCATTTGTAACATGGGGTGAGAAGGCCTGTAACAGGGGAGGTTGTGGGTAATGACAGGGCTGTGAGGAGTAGAGAATACCAGTTTCTTCATCTAGAGTCAAATAGAAAAAAAGAAACAGACATAGAGTAGTTTTAAGGAGCAGGGAGTTTAATAGGCAAGAAAGAAGTAAGAAATAAGAAGCTCCCTTGTACAGAGTCGGTGGGGGTGCTTCAAACTAGAGAGATGGACCCCAAGTGCAATTGACACCATCCAGGTATATACACAGAGGCTGGAGGACGTGATGTCTGATTTGCATTGAGCTCAGAGGGCTGGTGTGACCAGGCATGTCATTCACACGGCCCATGAAAACGCTGGCCTCCCACCCTAGCCTTTTAATATTCAAATGCAGGGCACCATGATGTTCCACACATGTGGGGATGTGTGGGGCAGCCATGTTGCCAGGAGCCTGTGGGGAAAGGGCAGGAAGGGGTGGAATTGTCATGTTTGGGTAGACCCAGTTTTTAACAACTTGCATTTGTATAACAAAGGTGGCCAGCCTGGCTCTGAGAGCCAGGGCTTTAAAAGAAACTTTTCAGGAGATGCTTTAAAAAATGAAGACTTCTCTAGGACCCATTTTCCTTTCTATCTACCAAAATAATTTTTTAATAACTCCAACCACAGGAAGATTAATTGAGACAGGGCAAAGAGCAATTAGATTAATTGCTCAGAAATAGCTCTCTTCCTTATTGGGATTTCAGCTTTTTTTAATTGAATTTTTTGTCTTTGTTAATGTTCATTTTATAAGCATTTTTGAATCTGCTTACAGTATGATAAAAAGGTAGAGTGATCTAAAGTGCTCCAAATGCTCTAAAATAGATTATAGAATATTCTAAAAGCATGTATTTGATTTATTTTGAGGATTTTTATTTTCTTACTTTGATTTCTATGATTTGTTGAACAAAAAGATCAACACATTTTGAAAGAAAATTCTTGTTTTCTGACATTTACGGAGGGAAGGTATATCATTTTGTCACAAAGACATTCATATTTCTCCTTATTTTTTTTTTAGAAGAAAGGTAATTCTTGTTAGAAATACTAATTATTTTTATCCTAACATTATTTGCATCCAAATTTCTAATTAAGAAATACAATAAATGTTTGTTTTTCTGGATCCAGCGGTGATTCAATATTAAAAAATTTGATTTAATATGAATTATTATTTAATTGTTTTTATGGGAACAAAAGCCTCTGTACAATTGTAAATGGAACAATAAAAGTAAATACATATTATTCAACACATTTCTGGCATAATAAATGTGTAGACTGATCAACTGCACCAGTGAAACTTTCAGAGAGCTTTCAAATACAAATATCTGTATGTGGTAGAGATTCTTTAAACTTTTACCAAGCATCATTCCTGTAAGAATAGCATTTTCTATGCTAGTCAGAACTATGTTGTAAAATCTAGAACAAAAAAATACAAATACCTGGGAGGAAACTACCTAGGCAGAGTAAAAATTTATATCCATTATGAAGAAATGGAAAACAGAAGGAAAGGAATCAGATTTAGAAAGTATCTGGATGGAAATGAAATTTAAATTTTAAATGCAATACCTCAAGTAGTCCTTTTTAAGTTTAAAATCATTGGCATTATAAAGAAAAGACTAGGAACCAAAATACCACTTCATGTGCAAGTCAGTAGTTGAACGGTCCTTATCCACTGTAACTTTAGATCAATTCAAAATCCTAATTTGTCAGTCAAAGGAAGGGTTTTCTCAGTGAAACTAGACAGAGGCAGAAGAAAGATGTAAATCATTTTCACGTAACCATTTTTTGAGACATACCTCAAAAAAGAAAACCACACACATTTTCTCCTAGAAAGAAGAGGTAGAAACTTTTTGTTCATATCACCTGTAGTAATTCATTTCTTGAATGCTTAACTCATTTGAAATCTATTTTTCAAGCACTGTGATTGATAGGCACAGGTGTCGTACCAGAGCGAGCATAGAAAGTCAGCACCAAGACAAAAGTATGCCAGATGACAGGGTCTTTATTGCTGGCGGCCACGGAGGACTCGTGTCTCTCCAACCCGTGGCCCCGAAAGGGAGGTGTCAAGACCTTTTATGCCCCTAAAACCACCTCTGGGTCAGGTTGAGGGTGAGGAGCTTTGGACATTCCGAGGGATAGTGGACTTTGGACATTCTGTAAACCACCTCCTGGGCAGGGGTGAGGGTGAGGGGCTTCGGACACTCCCAGGACCAGGGGACTTAGGACATTCCGATTTTTACTTAAGTGGTTCACAGCAGTCAGTTAGTTTACACACTGCCTGGGTAGGGTGGAAATTACAGACCTTAGTTACTTATTACAAGTCACAGGGGCCAAGATGCTGTGGGTTTGGACTGCTTGCCTGTCACATCAGGGTTACGGAGAGCAGTTTCCACGGAAAGCCAAGGTGTCGTTAAGGTGTGCAGTTTTATGGGCTTTTACCATGTCACACAGAAAGTTTAATACTTAGCGAAAGATGCACAATCTCTTTCTCCGTGGAAGGATGGAGACATAAATAAACATTAAAACAAAAGTTGTTATGAGTGATAGTGTGTGTTTATAAAAGACAAGGAGAATATGCTATAGAATGTATATTTGCATAGAGAAATGCAATTTCGAGGACATATAAGGGGAAAGCCTTATGAAAAAGAGACATGTAAGTTAATCCTTAAGAGTAAGTTGAATTTCTTTCAGGGAGGAGCATGGATGTGAAGAAAAGTCCTACGGAAAGAAAGAATTCATAGAACTTTTGTTTATTTGCCTTTCCCCTTCCCCTACTTTCCGTGTTGGAGGCTGAGTTAATCCCGACCTTCTAGTTCGTGGGATTGTCCTTACTAATTCTCACAAAGTTGTTTTCTGGTTTTATTTACTCATTCCTTTATTTGGACTTCTGACTCCAAAACTCTTCGTTAAACATAGATTGTTACGGAGACCTCAGCGGTAACCCTGTATTTTGCTTTTCCTTCCTGGGATTGTCGTTATGCTTTGATACATTTCTCCACTTCTCTCTCCCTAATTTTCTTTGCTACGTAACATGTTACTGGCAAACATTACAGCAACACATATTTATTCTCTCGCAGTTTCAAAATACCTGAAGTCTAGGTACTGCACGACTGGAGTTGCTGCTCAGGGTCTCATTAGACTCAAGTTAAGATGTTGATCAAGAGTCTCACTGTCATCTGGGGCTCTGAGTCTTCTTTCAGCCTCCTGCGTTGTTGGTTGAATTCATTTATTTGTGGTTTTAGGGCTGAGGTTCATAATTTCCTTTCAGTTTTCGATCATCACGAGTTATTTTCAGCTATGAGAGACTGGCCTTCTCCATAGCAGTTTATAGCATGAATATGCTCTTTCTTCCGGGCGAGATGAAATGGGTCTCTCTGACTTCTCTTTCACTAAGTGGAGAAGGCTCTGCTTCTAAAGAGTTCATGTGACTAAGGTATATAACTGCCTAGATTGTTTTCCTGTCTTCAGGTCAGCTGTGCCAGGTAATGTAATGTAATCAAGGTAATAACTACATCAATTAATAATTCACAGTCCCAGGAATTATGCAAGTCTGAACACCAGTGGAGAGTGTAACTTGGGGGACTGTTATTAAAATTCTAATTAGAATTAATAATTGATCCCACTTGAAAATTCTTTTGTATATATGACAGAGAAATCGAAGGGCCAAATGGTATGCAAATTTCAGATTTGCCTAAGTGCTGATTAGCAAGTTTGAGGATGACTTAGTGAACAGAGCATAAAAAGTGAGCAGAACACTGTAAAAGACCAGGCTGGACACGACAGCAAGAAACAAACTACCTGGAATATGTTATGACCATATTAAACACTGTAGTAATCGCTTATGTTCAATTGCTTAAATGGAATTAATTTTAGTTCATCCTATAACCCACTTATTTATTTATTCACTCCTTCTGTCATCAGACTTTTGGGGAACACTAGATAATGAGTGCAAATAGTGTTATTTTTTTTCTCCCTAGCCACTGTCAATGTTCTTACAATTTAATTTGACAAATGTAATGAAGGCTGTGTTAAATCAGCTTTCCCTTCCTTCTCTTCCTTTCCTTTTCTCAAGCTCCTGAAAAAAAAAAAGAATATATTTTTTAACGGTACTAAAACTTACCCATGTCTTCATTTTTTCCTGCTGAACCATTTATGTCCTTTTTGTTGTGTCCCCATATTCTTTACCTAAGAGAAATTGAGAGTGGCTTAAATTATCCAGATTTAAGTTGACCTCCTGCACAAACTCTGCCAAAATATGAGGAATGAGAAACAAGAAAGAATATATTCAATTATTTGTGAATATTTTATCTAGTACTGTGGTCTAATCATTATTTTAGATATTTGTATGTGTATATGTACTGTTTTGTTTTTTCTTTAGACCATGAGAAATGAGATAGATGGGGAATTGAATTTGTCAACAATTTAGTGAAATACAAAACAATTTACTTACAGGTTTCCAAAATTCTTATTATGAGCCAAAGGAAGCATTATTCATAGAAGTGTGTTTAACCAAGGAGTATTGCAAAGAGAAATACGTTTTATAGATGTTACAAGTATTTGAATCATTTTTGGTATTTACAATAATGTAAGCCTATATTTAAATTTGTTAATATTCCCAATATGTCTTTCGATTCTCATGGTTTTATACAATTAAAGCCTATTTGAAAAAAAAACACCTCTCTTCCCGTCCAAACTCCACGCCCAGTGGTAGCTCTTCTTGCAGTTTTCACACACTGTGTCATTAGTCCCATGCTGAGATAGGTGACATATTCGTGACATCTATATCATTGCCAAGTATTCTGCTGTTCTGGTATCAAGCTACTTGATGCTTAAACACAATTAGATAATAATCAGAGCTTTATATTTTCAATTTCCCTGGCATCTTATTCAAAAATTTCCCAATTTAGCTTCTTATGCCTTTTGATGAAAACTTACTGGACAGGTGCCTGTTCACAGTTCAGCTGAGCTGGAGACACTCAGCTGCCAAGCGCTGGAGTACCTGATTAAGGCAACAAGACAAAACCGAAACAGTTGTCAAGTTTCTAATCACTTGCTGCCACTACATAAGCAAGAGACTAAACGAGACAGTACGTTTCCTTTCCCACCTGCCACATCCTGCACTCATCCCATTTTCCCCACCTGCCACATCCTGCACTCATCCCATTTTCCCCACCTGCCACATCCTGCACTCATCCCATTTTCCCCAACTGCCACATCCTGCACTCTCATCCCATTTTCCCCACCTGCCACATCCTGCACTCATCTCATTTTCCCCACCTGCCACATCCTGCACTCATCCCATTTTCCCCACCTGCCACATCCTGCACTCATCCCATTTTCCCCACCTGCCACATCCTGCACTCATCCCATTTTCCCCACGGCGTGGTTCTCATCGAGGATCAGGGAGATCAGCACAAAGACCTGAGGAGCCTCTCACTGCAGAAGGAGCCCTGAACAAAAGGCTCGTGTGGTGTTTTGGACCTAAGGGCCAGGGGAAGAGAAGGGAAAGGCAGACAGACGAGGAGCAGAAAAGTACGAAGTCCTGAGGCAATGGAGCCCAATGAGGCCTCTGCTGAAAGCCTCTCTTACCCAATAGAGAGGCCTCCACGGAAAGGCTTCCGGGTTGGAAATGCAGACATGGACAAGAGCATGAATAACCAGAGGAATCTGATTCCTTGACTGAAGCCTCATTCAGAGATTCTAACGCACTAGCTATGCACCAAACCTAGTATGGAAAGAGCAGGGCAGTTTCCTCCATGAAGCCTGCCAGATAAAGCCTTCATAATCACCTAGGATTCAGGCCTGAAAAATCACACATAGGTTTTTAGCCAGAAGCCACACACCTCAATGCTCTGATATTATGTTGTCCAAATTCCCGTAAATCCTAATTCTTAGTAGTTCCCTGAATTTGCCAGTCTACTGCTCCTCACACATATTAGACTCATACGTACTGACTGAGGTTTTGTACATGGTTACGGTGTTGCTAAATGTCAGTGTCTAATACCTCCTCTTTGCTGAACTCATTTTTTTCTTTCTGTCTATACCTGAGCAAATTTGATTAATTTATTTTAAACACATAAATTAATAAATTGTTAGGTTAGTCTTCTTTTGACACATAGAAACAGAAGAACAATGTTTCACAAATAAATTTAAAACACAAACTGAAGTCTTATTTTAGGCAATTTGATACAATTAACTGTTTGCATATGTTTTAATCTGTTTTATAGTATTTTATTAGCAATAAAATGTATCTATAGCATATATAATGATGTTCAATTTACATGTTTTCATATAATTCCCTGAAATCATAAAGCACCAAAAAATCCACAATTTTTTATTAAAATAGTTTAATCAGAAATTTATCTTAATCAACAGATTTTATAAAATAAGTCCTCAGTTTAGTGTGTATTTATTGTCATTTAATAAATAAACCACTAGTAAAACTTACTAATAAAAGTTTGCTTATAGAAATTATATTTCTACTTTGTTATACTCTTATTTCAAACCCTACTTCCAGGGTTAAAAACTAGTTAGAAGACTTATTTATTTATTTATTTATTGATGACTTTGTCTAGTAGTCATTCAGAATTTGCTTTTTAGATGTATAAATATTTTATAAATGGTGGCACCAGTGAGTCTGATTATAATAGGCATCAAAAGATAAGAAGATGCAAGTCATAGACTCCTGAATAAAATATATCCCGTTTTTAATATCACAAGTGACATTGTTTCAATTCAGAAAACTGTGATCTTGTTGGAATAATACTTAGACAGTCTAGACAAAAGATTGAAAAGCTTTGAAAATATTTAAAGTAAAATCATATCAAAGACTTGGTTAAGTTTTTGGAATGCTTTTGATTAGTTTCAATTTTTTGAAAAAAAATGGGTAAAGATTTCAAAAGTTTCTTATCAGTGAAAATTTTTATTTAGAAATTAGAAATTAAATACATATTGAAAATAATTACAGCCTATGAGTCGAGAAGTGATACTTTATTTTCTGAAAATAAAGCCATGTGTATTAGGCTTCTTTCAAATACTTATATTCAGAGAATGAATCCTAGGAAAAGCTATTACTGACTCATCATTTTCTCCTCACTACTAGAATTTCAAGACTTCCATGGGTCTCTTACATAAATCTTGATTTTTCATTTTGTTCAACAATCATAATAAACGATTGATTGATTGAGTTGATTGAAAATTTAGTTATATGAGAATATAATTGTAATTTCAAAGCCATATGTCCAAGCACATTCTATTGCCTTTAAAAACTTAGAAAAGTATACTCACACATGAAGAAGAGTCAGGGTGGTGTGGAAAGCCTTAGATGAAGCATTAGGTACTATAACTACTTTGGGGCACAGATACAGAAACGAAGATTCCTAGACTGAAAGAAAAGGTTTATGTGGCTGGGCACATTGACTGGTGTCTGTAATCCCAGCACTTTGGGAGGCTGAGTTTGGCTGATCACTTGAGGTCGGGAGTTTGAGACCAGACTGGGCAACATGGTGAAACCCCATCTCTACTAAAATACAAATATTAGCCTGGTGTGGTGGCATGCTCCTATAGTCCCAGTTACTCTGAAGGCTGAGACACTAGAATCACTTGAACCCAGGAGGCAGAGCTTGAAGTGAGTGGAGATTCACCACTGCACTCCAACCTGACAGAGTGAGACCCTCTCATGCACACACACACACACACACACACACACCCCACCACAACAACAAAATAAGTAAATAATAGGTTACGTTTTTCATAGTCTCTGTTAATAGAAATATAATTACAATAAAATGATACATTCAGATGTTACCTAACGAAATGCAACTTTTCTCACTAGCAAACATAATTCTTTGCCTACATTGTCAGTTCTTCAGACGAATGGCATGAATTTCCTTTGGCTTCACAGTCATAGAAACCTTTTTTTTTTTTTTTGAGACAGAGTTTCGCTCTTGTTACCCAGGCTGGAGTGCAATGGCGCGATCTCGGCTCACCACAACCTCCACCTCCTGGGTTCAGGCAATTCTCCTGCCTCAACCTCCTGAGTAGCTGGGATTACAGGCACGCACCACCATGCCCAGCTAATTTTTTGTATTTTGTTTTAGTAGACACGGGGTTTCACCATGTTGACCAGGTTGGTCTCGATCTCTCAACCTCGTGATCCACCCGCCTCAGCCTCCCAAAGTGCTGGGATTACAGGCTTGAGCCACTGTGCCCGGCCCATAGAAACCTTTTTATGTTGTTACACCAATTTGTCTTTTTGGGTAAGACTGTAAGGACCTAATCAGGCTGAGGGAGGTTGCACAGTTACCAGGGCTCAGCTTTTGTCTGGGAACTCATACATGGTTACAATCTACCTCCATGAGCTGTAGAAGGAGAATGGTTTTCCTTTAGAAAATTGATCTTGAATTTTAAGTCATACCTTCATCCCTGAAAATTCTGAGCTGGAAAGTTGCACAAAGATCTTCTAATCTCTTGTCATTCTTTTCGAGAATGTAAAATTAATGTTCAGAGAGTCTCAGAACTTGTCAAAATTTATGCCTGATGATTCATCAAGCAGGTGTGATGGGATTTGTGTAGCTAATGAAGCTACAAGCACTCTCAGTACCTGGATTTCTCCATTCCCTATATATGAATCCTGCCGCGACACAATATTGATCAAAATTTTAATATTGCATGGATTTTACAGCACCTCCAGAGATTGTTATTAATAAAGATGTAAATGATACTTATTATTCTTTTGCTGTCTTTTCAACATTATCAGATATTTGCAATAAATCTGGAAGAAACACTAATATGAAGGGAGCAGGATTCTGTCCCTCTCTTTCGGCACTTAATATCCCTTTTGTGGATTGCAGAGGCTGTTTTCAGTGAATTATTTTGCTTTTGGTTGTGAAGGACAGAATATGTAAAGGAAGGTGATTGTAAGGGCTCATTTGGATATTGGTTTAGCCTACATGACTTCTAAGCTTTTTCCCAGAACATAGACTTACAATTTCACCAGTACACTCATTTACACTGAATTTTAAAGAACTTGCTTTTAATGCCTGCTATACAACCAGACCACTTCCATTTTACGTCATTACTGCAAAGTAATTATTGTTGATCCTGATGTTCTTTACCTGAAATATTTAAGAGGACAGTGAATATTATGGATAATTAACTACGGCCTTTCTTAATTTTATGTTCCAGTCTATTACTATATATTAAAATATATAATTATAAATACATTAAAATAACTGTCTAAACAGCTATATATATAATTATAGTAAGTGTGTGTGTGTAAAGATACACACAACACCCATTTAATACTTGGGGACAAGATAGATAATTATTTGATTTTAAAAATATCCTTTTTTTCTAATTTGAGTAGCAGTTTTCCAGACTAATGAAAATAATTAGTTTCCCCAATTAAGATGACTCCTAACTATAGATAACTAAATCAGAGCTGTCAATCAAACTTAAATCTACATAACATAAAATTGTGTGTGTGTGTGTGTGTGTGTGTACAGCCGTCCCTTGGTAGACCGAGGGGAGGCTAGTGCCAGAACACCACTGAAGTGTACCAAATTCCATATACTCAAGTCTCATAATTGGCACTGTGGAACACACCTATATACAGTATAAAGCTGGCTCTTTTACATCCCTTAAAAACTGTAATTTGCATCTGCATTTGGTTGAAAAATATCTGCATGTAAGTGGACCCTTGCAGTTCAAACCTGTGTTGTTCAAGGGTCAACGGCGTGTGCGTGTGTGTGTGTGTGTGTGTGTGTGTGTGACTTACAACCAGAGATGATGGATATTGCTTCCGGGTCTTATCCTTAAGACAATGCTCATTTCTCCTCTATCTTCCTTTCTCCTCTCTATCTTCCATTGCACTAAACCATCCATGCCCGGGTGATACTCATAACGTCAATATTTAAAGGAAAGCTGAAGAGAAAATATTTGGCTAAACTATTTCATTAAGAAAACTTGCTCCACTGGGCAGGACTACTTACGTCAGGAAGTATACTGAAAGAGTATTGGGTTCCCTTCTTCTTAGCAAAGCTAAAATATGCACATTTTTAAATGTTTATTAGCTCCAGCTTCACCAGCACAGTTTCTGTAGACAATAATGGCACTCAGTACATATTTGTGGACTTAAAAAATTGGCAGTAACTCTATTTATTAAATATAAGAATCCAAAGTTAGCTGATCATAAAAACAATTTGTAAGACATTCAGTAATTACGAAAAGAAAATAAGTTGATTCTTAGAATTTCTAGATACTTATATCTCTATGTGAAGATAAAAATAATTACCTAATAACTTAATGCCTAATGGTTATATATTGCTGCATTAAAACTATCTCTGACTTAGTGGATTAAAATGAAAATGTATTGCTTATTCTGTGTCACATTGTAGTGGGCTGCCTGGGTGATTCCTGCAGGATTTCCAGGGGTTCTCTCTTGCAGCTGCATTCAGTGAAAGAGTCACATGAAAGGAAAATCCTGTGTTTTTCATCCATGTGTGTGGCAGTTGGTGCTGGCTGGATTTTAGCTGGCGTCCTTTGGATCCTGTCTCTGTGGCCTTTTATCCTCAATCGATCTACATCGCCATCCTTGCATGGTGGTCTCAGGTCAATATTCCAGATGGATATTGACAAAATCAGCAAGCGCCATAGAGGAACCTCAGGATTCCAGAAATCACAATGTCTTTCTGTCACCTGCTTTGGTGAAATGAACTCACAAGCTCTGGGCAAACTCAAAGTATGAATAAATAGATCCCATTTCTTCCAAGAAGGAGCTTGAAAGAATCAACGGCCGTATTTAATCTATCACAGGTTCCCTTTAACCAGCACATGAAAAATACTTACAGTCAACCAAGATTCTCTCAAAAATGTCTATATTAGTACCGTATTTTCTCTGATCATGATATTGACCAATCCCTTTTGATCGGAATTTTCAGGTATGGCTCCTTTTGATCAAGTTCGTTAACTTGTGAAGGAAAGTTTTCCCCCATACATCCAACTTAGTTTACGGAGACAGGAACAAGTAGTCACAATGGACACTATCACTCAAAAGGAGGAAGAAGATACACACATAGATGTCACTGATTGATAATTAAGATCTGACATCCAGCCAAAAGCCTATTGTCACTTCCCCAAACTCTCCTATCTGGTTATGGTTTCCAAATCCATTGTAATCCTGAGCTCTTGGTACTGCCCTCAGGCTTTCCAGATCTATCCATTGAGAGACATTTTCTTCTAGAGAAGAAATATACTATATTTGCAATTACATAGCTCTGTTAGCTCCCTTCCTGCCTAAATAAATTTTAAACTGTTACTGACCCTTTTATTTCAGGATGTCAATGTTTTTACTAGAATAACTGTTTGAAAATCTTAGAAGGTTTCTCATGAATATCTCAGGATTCATTCTATACTTAAATAACCTCACCACGAATTATTTCTAAAATATGCTCTGTCTCCATTAGGTTTGGTTGAGACTGCTGTGATACAATGCCAGTAATATTCTTGTAAATCTCCTCAGGAGGACTTAACACCCTCTGGAGATCTCTTGGTCCAGATTCACAAGTTCGTTGTGTCCTTTTGCCACCTGCCGTGTTATCAGACACATCATTGCAAACGGCCCATTGTTCTGCAGCTACACAACTTTGTTTCTTCTTTCTCCAGTTTCTATCGATCTCTTTGCTTTTCGGTCACTGACAGGTGTTTTCCCCCCAAGTCCAGGTGTTCCCAAATATCGTAGTTACAGATTTCTTATTGCCTTTCCAGCTACCATTTGCTATATGGTATCAAAGTCAACATCTCTGCACCCTATGTCTAGGCATTAATTTCTGCATTAGTTATGTATTACTGCACAAGAAACTTCCTAAAATGTAAGAGCTTTTCATTATCACAATTTATATATATGTGAGCTAGAAGAAATTTTCCTTTAATAAGTTTTACCTTGAACATCTCATGCGGCAGCATTCAGTGGAATGTGACTGTGCCGGGGGGTTACCTGGGCAGAAGGCTATACTGACAGGTGTGACAGTTGGTGCTGGATTCACACAGGCTCTTACCTTCCATCGTGCTGGCCCAGCTTTCTTCCACAGTGGTCTGAAGACAGTGTTTCAAGAGAGTGTAGGTGGAAGTTATAAGGCCTCCTGAAGCCTAAACTCTGAAACTTAAAAGAAATTCCTTCTGTTACACACAGTTAAAACTAGTAGCAAAGCCAGACCAGTTTTAAGGGATGATAACATACGCTCCGCCATTGAATAGAAGCAAATACAAAAAATTTGTGGCCATATGCAGCCTACACAATAATGTGCCATAAATTGTAGGGTTTTTAAAATTAAATGCATTGTATTATATTGATTAATTATTTTACCAAATGCCTATTGAATTTATTGTTCAATGACATAATAGATGAGGAAGTGGAAGGAACAAAGAACTTATCTGGAATCAGATTTTATTTGGGGAGGGGGCTGATGAAAATAAAAATTAAGTAGCATAAGTTGAAAAATTTTGAAAAACAAAACCACTCTGAGATGCTGTGAGTGAGAGTGAAATGGGACACTGTTTTGGAGAAAAAAATAATTCAGGGAAAGGAAAGAAAGGCTAATGAACAAGGAAAGCTGGAATATAGTCAACAAGGTGAAAGAAGAGAAAGATTGGGGAACATGCATATCCAATTTACTAAGAGAGAATGCAGGAATATATGGGGGTTACAACAGTGATGGGGCCAATATGTTAAATTCTCGTAAGACACATTGAAGGTTTTTTTGTTTGCTCATTTTATTATTAATCTGTTGAGAAGACATTGGCAAACTTTAAGCAGAGGACTTACATAGTTGATTATTTTCTGAAGAATTGAATGTGGGAAGTGAGTTAAACTGAGGAATCATAAGTTTGAGGATAGACCAAAGGGATAAACTTCATGTTTTACTAGGATGAGAGAGAAGATGTTAGAAACAGATTGGGACAAGAAAATCAATAACTTTATTTTGGCCATGTTAAGATTTTGAAGACTTCTCTCAAGTAAGGAAGTCAAGTGTAACGTTGCAGTATGAAGTATGGATTTTATTGGGGAAAGCAGAGCTAGAAAAGTAAATTTATGAGTTATCAGTATGAAGTTGGAGTTTCAAGCTATAAAATTAAATTAGATTATTTGGAGCCCATACATAAGGACAAACAAACCAAAGACCAAGCCATGGGCATTCCAAATACAAAACCTGAAAAAAAGTCGATATAAAATATGCATGACCATGAAATTAATTTATACCCACAAAGACAGATGCAAAATACAATCTAACACAGAAAATTCTTTCCATATTTACATGTTAAATATTTAAACAATTGAGAAAAATTAGGATTAGTTATACTCACTTGATTGTACTTTTGTTTACTATGTATCAGTTAGCAGTAAAAACAATTTATATTCCTAGCACAACATAAATTTATTTAAAAAAATGTTGGTTTCCTTAACACAAAGCTTCTTTTTTTCTCCAGCAGAAATCTTCAAACTCTGTAAATATGACAGCTTACATAGTAGAAGTTTAATCATATTTAGTGTTTAAAATGAAGATTTAACTGGACATTTATAGGATTTATTGCTAATTGAAAAGGCTATTTGAAGCATTTAATTTGAAGGACTACTGATTATTCTGATTATATATCTATCTTTGTATACACACAAAAGCATATTATAATATGTCTTACATTAGCAACATTAAGATATCCCTTATGAAAAGAATGACAAGAGATTAGAAGATCTTTGTGCAACTTTCCAGCTCAGAATTTTCAGGGATGAAGGTATGACTTAAAATTCAAGATCAATTTTCTAAAGGAAAACCATTCTCCTTCTACAGCTCATGGAGATAGATTGTAACCATGTATGAGTTCCCAGACAAACACTGAGCCCTGGTAACTGTGCAACCTCCCTCAGCCTGATTAGGTCCTTACAGTCTTACCCAAAAAGACAAATTGGTGTAACAACATAAAAAGGTTCCTATGGGCCGGGCACGGTGGCTCACGCCTGTAATCCCAGCACTTTGGGAGGCCGAGGCAGGTGGACCACGAGGTTGAGAGATCGAGATCAACCTGGTCAACATGGTGAAACCCCGTGTCTACTAAAAAAAATACAAAAAATTAGCTGGGCATGGTGGTGTGTGCCTGTAATCCCAGCTACTCCGGAGGCTGAGGCAGGAGAATTGCCTGAACCCAGGAGGCGGAGGTTACGGTGAGCCAAGATCGTGCCATTGCACTCCAGCCTGGGTAACAAGAGAGAAACTCCGTCTCAAAAAAAAAAAAAGGTTTCTATGACTGTGGAGCCAAAGGAAATTCATGCCATTAGTCTGAAGAACTGACAATGTAGGCAAAGAATTATGTTTGCTAGTGAGAAAAGTTGCATTTCGTTAGGTAACATCCAAATGTATCATTTTATTGTAATTATATTTCTATTAACAGAGACTATGAAAAACGTAACCTATTATTTACTTATTTTGTTGGTGGTGTGTGTGTGTGTGTGTGTGTGTGTGTGTGCAGGAGAGGGTCTCACTCTGTGGGGCTGGAGTGCAGTGGTGAATCTCCACTCACTTCAAGCTCTGTCTCCTGGGTTCAAGTGATTCCAGTGTCTCAGCCTTCAGAGTAACTGGGACTATAGCAACATGCTCACGACACATATGTATTAAGCTTTATATTTTTACCTTATATCAAAAAATTATTTTCAAACAAACATTTAATCTTTGGTGATTTAACATTATTCCTTGTTATTAAAGTTTCATTACAATAAATTTCTACTCAAATGTTTTGCCTTCAAAATTATAAGTAAAAGGCAACAATGTAATAGTAATAGTATCTCTAATTTAAAAAGACAAATAATTTAATACAAAGAAATTTAAATAATGAGGCTTAGTTACCCTTTCATGGAATCTATTATAAGAGGTAACGAAAGGCAAAGGAAGTAATTTATTTTAATCTAGCAGAAGAATTACAAGGTATGGAATGCAGGACAAATTTAGCCCACTGCCTGATTTTGTTTGACCTGAGAGCATAAAATGATTTTGACATTTTTCAAGGGTAGCATAATTTTTTTTGAAAAAGACCATTTGCCAGAATTCTATGTGGCTCAAAAACCTTAAATATTTACTATATGGTCCTTTACAGAAAAAAAAAAAAAATGCTGACTCCTAATTTAGCATGTTGGTTCACAGTCAAACACTTTTACTAGTTATATATTCTTGGATGAGTTACTAAAAATATTTTGTGTCCTAGGTTCATTATCTGTAAAATGGGGAAATTAGTAGTTTGTACTCTTGCATTCTTATCAATGCACCTTAATGTAGCAGTTTCTCATTGTCTGAACTAGTACCCAGGGTTCTTTGTCCTACGTCCAAGAAAATTTAGGAACTTGGACACAGGTGAGGTTGGAGTGGAAGTTTAATAAGCAAAAGAAGAAAGTTTTCTTCAGTGGAGAGGGGAGACCAAGTGGATTGTCAGGTTACAGCTAAATTCAAAAGCTTTTTATAAGAAACTCCTCTCATCTCTGTGGCAGTTTGAGCCACTTCTCTTACCAGTAAAGTTGTCTTCAGAACTACCCTTGTCTTATGCAGTTGTGAATATGTCTACAGGCAAGCACAAAGTGCCACTTCTCTTGTTTACGTAACTGTGGGTTTGTTTTAGGCAAGCCGTCTCCTCTTTGTGCCAGTTTCCAAGCAGCCCACTGTGTATATGCCTGAACAGGGGAGGAAACTTTTTCCTGGTAGCTCACTAATTACACAAAGAACAAAGGGATTCTGTGCTGGACACTGTCCGCTTATCTGTGTGCAGGTGCAGCTGAGATTTTTCCAGGTTGTTTAATTTTTGCCTGTTGCTGTGACTTTTCAGGCAGGCTGCTTCTGCAATCTGTGTCCCCAAGGGATCTTTTTTCTTTCCTTCTCTCTTGTTACCAAATAAGGTCATTGTGAAGACATACACGTTTACATTCTTGAATTTCTTCAAATGTAGAAGAAATTGATAAATATTGGCCCATAGTGAACATTCAGTGGCAATATAATCTATAAAGTGAGGCATTTGATCCTCATTGAAGCAATAAATGGCAATCTGATTTTACAAAAAGAGTAACGTTTCAGATATTGATGAGATTCTTAACAATATTTAGGTAAATATGTTAATAAAATTAATAAAGGAAAATTAAGTTTATATATGTATTGTGTGTATTCATATATTCCTATTATATATGATTACATTATATATGCTTATATATTTACAAATTATTATATTAATATATAATATATGCTCATATATTGTTATATAGATGCTCATTATATATATGAGCATTGTTTTATTTTTAATTTTGGGAGAAATATTAGATATATATATTGAAGGTTGACATGAGACACTTTGATACAGTCATACAATGCATAATAATCACATCAGGATAAATAGGGCATCCATCACTTGATTAAGTTATACTTTCTTTGTGTTACCAACAACCTAATTCTACTCTTTTAGTTGTTTGAAAATGTACAATAAACTGTAGGTAACTGTAGTCACTCTGTTGTTCTATCAAATACAAGATCTTGATCATTCTCATTTTTGAACCCATTAACTATTTTCCCTCAACCTTCCACCCCACTACCCTTCCCAGCATCTGGTAACCATTATTCTATTCTATATCTCCACGAGTACAATTGGTTTAATTTTTAGCTCCTACAAATAAGTGAGAACATGCAAATGTGTCTTTCTGTGCCTGGCTTATTTCATGTGACATAGTGACTCCAGCTCCAACCACCATGCTGTTACAAACGACAGCTATTTTACTGCAGAATGGTACTGTGTACACAGACCACATTTTCTTTATTTACACATCTACTGTTGACCATTTAGGTTCCTTCCAAACCTTGGCCATGTGAATGGTGCTACAATAAGCCTGAGAATGCAGATCTCTTAAATATACTGATTTCCTTTCTTTAGAGTATTTGCTAGCAGTGGGTTTATCTTTTCCTATAGTATTTCTATTTTTAGAATTTTTTTTCGAGAAACCTCCAAACTGTTAACGTAGTGGTTGTACTAGTTTATATTCTCACAATATGGAAGGGTCTCTTTTTCTCCACATCTTTTCCAGCATTTGCTATTACCTGTCTTTTGGATAAAAGCCATTTTAACTAGGGTGAGATCATATCTCATCATAGTTTTGATTTGCATTTCTCTGATGATCAGTGACATTGAGCACCTTTTAATATATCTGCTTGCCATTCATATGCCTTTTTTAGAAATACCTCTTAAGATCTTTTGCCATTTTTTAATTGGATTATAACATTTTTTCCTATACAGTTGTTTGAACTCCTTGTATATTCTGGTTATTAATCCCTTGTCACGTGGATAGTTTGGAAATATTTTCTCCAATTCTGCGAGTTGTCCTTCGTTTTGATGATTGTTTTCTGTGCTGCATAGAATTATTTGGCTTCAAGTGATTCCATTTGTCCATTTTCTACTTTGGTTGCCTCTGCTTATATTATTCAATAAATCCTTTTCCAGTCCAATGTTCTTGAGAGGACATGGACTTTTAGCAATATTGACATGTAGTTGCTCACAGTAGGCTCTAATGATCCGTTGAATTTTGACATGTTGGTTCTAATGTCTCCTTTTTCATCTCTGATGTTACTTGTTTTTCTTAGTCAGCCTGGCAAAAAGTTTCCCAATTTTATTTATCTGTCCAAAAAACAATTTCAGTTTCATTGAGCTTTTGTATTATTTTCTTTAATTAAATTGTATTTATTTTTGCCCTGATCTTTATTATTTATTTTCTTTCACTAATTTTACATTTGATTTGCTCTTGCTTTTCTAATTGTTTAAGATTCATTGTTAGATTGTTTACTTGAAGGTTTTTTTCCCTTTCTTTTACTTTTTGATGTAGGCACTTATAAATAAACTTTTCTCTTGGGACTGTTTTGGCTGTATCTGATAGGTTTCGGTATGTTGTGCTTCCATTATTATTTGTTTTAATTTCCTTTCTGATTTCTTTGTTGACGCACTGGTCATTCAGGAAAATGTTTCTCAATTTCCGTGTGTTTGTATAGTTTCCAAAATTCCTGTTATTGATTTCTAGTTTTATTCCATTTTGATCAGATACTTGACATAATTTCAATATTTTTGAGTTTTTTTAGACTTGCTTTGTAGCCTAAATATGGTTTATGCTTGAGAATGATCCATGTGCTGAGGAGAAAAATGTGGAATGTGGATTATGTAGCCATTAGATGACATGTTTTTAAAATATCTATTAGGTCCATTTGGTCTACAGTGCAGATTAAGTCAGATGTGTCTCTGCTGATTTTGTCTGTTGGTTTTGTCTGTCCAATGCTAAAAGTGTAACATTGAAGTCTCCCAGTATCATTGCATAGGGTTTATCTCTCTCTTCAGCTCTGATGATTTGCTTTAATTTCTGGGTAATCCAGTGTTGGGCATATAATTTTTAATTGTTGCATCTTCTTGCTAAATTGACCTTTATTTACATCATTATATAATGATGTTCTGTGTCTCTTTTCATTGTTGTTTGTACCTTATTGTTAAACAGAGTCCTGTTACCATGCAAAGAATACCAGAATTTACTCTTACTAAGTAACTGTAACTTTGTACCAGTTTACCAGCCTCTCCCTCTCTCTGCAACGCTTCACCCTCTCCAGCCTCTCCCTCTCTCCACAACCCTTCACCCTCTCCAGCCTCTCCCTCTCTCCAGCCTCTCCCTCTCTCCGCAACCCATCACCCTCTCCAGCCTCTCCCTCTCTCCAGAACCCATCACCCTCTCCAGCCTATCCCTATCTCCACAACGCTTCACCCTTTCCAGCCTCTCCCTCTCTCCACAATTCTTCACCCTCTCCAGCCTCTCCCTCTCTCCGCAACGCTTCACCCTCTCCCTCTCTCCGCAACGCTTCACCCTCTCCAGCCTCTCCCTCTCTCCACAACCCTTCACCCTCTCCAGCCTCTCCCTCTCTTCATAACCCTTCACCCTCTCCAGCCTCTCCCTCTCTTCATAACCCTTCACCCTCCTCCAGCCTCTCCCTCTCTCCACAACCCATCACCCTCTCCAGCCTCTCGCTCTCTCCACAACCCATCACCCTCTCCAGCCTCTCCCTCTCTCCAGAACCCATCACCCTCTCCAGCCTCTCCCTCTCTCCAGCCTCTCCCTCTCTCCGCAACCCATCACCCTCTCCAGCCTCTCCCTCTCTCCAGAACCCATCACCCTCTCCAGCCTCTCCCTCTCTCCAGAACCCATCACCCTCTCCAGCCTCTCCCTCTCTCCAGCCTCTCCCTCTCTCCGCAACCCATCACCCTCTCCAGCCTCTCCCTCTCTCCAGAACCCATCACCCTCTCCAGCCTCTCCCTCTCTCCAGAACCCATCACCCTCTCCAGCCTCTCCCTCTCTCCACAACCCTTCACACTCTCCAGCCTCTCCCTCTCTCCAGAACCCATCACCCTCTCCAGCCTATCCCTATCTCCACAACGCTTCACCCTCTCCAGCCTCTGATAACCACTATTCTGCTCTGTACTGTGAAACCATCTTTTCTAGACCCCAGATACAGGGTGCATTTCTTCTGTGCTTGGCTCATTTCACTGAACATAAGGTCTTCTAGGTTTACCCAGGTTGTCCTACATGATAAGACTTAGTTGTTTTTTATGGCTGAATTTCACTGTATATTTACAGAAGATATTTTTTATCCATTCGTCCTTTGATTAGCACTTAGGACAATGTTATATCGTTGGTATTATGAGCAGTGCTGAAATAAACATGAGAAGACAGCTGTCTCGTTGAGGTACTGATTTCCTTTCTTTTGGACATACACACAGCCATGAGACTGTTAGATTATTTTGCAGTTTTATTTATAATTTCTTGAGTAAGTTTCATGCTATTGTAGATCAGAGCTGCACTAATTTACACTCTCACAAATGGTATAGAAGAGTTCCCCTTTATCCACAGTCTTGCCAGCATTTGGCAGTTGTAGATTTGACTTGCATTTCTCGAATGACAAGTGATATTGAGAATTTTCCCATATACTTGGCTATTTGTATGTTTTCTTTTGAGATTCTGATAATTTTATTCAAATCTTTTGCCCACTTTTAAATCAGATTGTTTTTATTTTTAATTTTTGCTATTGAGTTGTTTCAATTCTGGGTATATTTCAAATATTAGACTGCTCTGTCAGATGCATAGTTTGCAAATAGGTTTTCCCATTCTGTGGGTTGTATTTTTTATTTTTCTGCTGTGCAGAAGCTTTTGAGGTAACCTCATTTCTCTGTTTTTGTCTTTGTTTTCCATGCTTTTGAGGTCTTGCTTAAAAAAATCCTTGTCCAAACCAATCTCATGAAGAATTTTCCCTATGTGTTCCTGTAATATTTTGAAGGTTTGGACTCTTACATTTAAGGGTTTAAATACTTTTAGATTGCTTTTTGTAAGTGGTGAGAGATTAGTATAATTTCATTATTTTAAACTGGTTGTATAATTTTTCCTGCACCATTTACTGAAGAGACCCTCTTACCCCACTGTGTGTTCTTGGCATCTTTGCCGAAATCAGTTACTGAAATGTGTGGATTTATTTTTGAATTTTCTATTATTGTCCATTGGTCTATGTGTCTGCTGTTACACCAGTATCATTTTGTTTTGTTATAATTGCTTTGTAGCATATTTAAAAGACAAGTAGTATATGCTTCCAATTTTGCTCTTTTTGCTCAAGATTCCTTTGGATATTCAGGATCTTTTGTAGCTCAGTGCAAATTTTAAGATTGTTTTGAGTATTTCTATAAAAAAAATGTTATTTGTCTTTTGATAGGGGTTGCATTAAATCTGTCAATCCCTTGGTAATATTGTCATTTTAAAACTATTAATTACTTTAATCTAGAATAATGGGATACAATTTTATTTATTTGTATCCTCCTCAATTTATTTCATTAATATTTTATAGTTTTCCTGATAGATAACTTTTACTCCTTGGATAAATTTATTTCTAGGTGTTTTTTTTTTTTTGTAGCTATAATAATAGAATTACTTCCTTAATATTTTTAGATAATTTAATTTTGATATATACAAACATTTCTAATTATTGTATAATGATTTTTCCTGTTGCTTTACTGATTTATTTTTTCTAACTTTTCAAAATGGAATCTTTAGGGTTTTTCTGTATATAATTTTATATCATCTGCAAATAATTTGGTTTTCTCCTTTTCAACTTGGATCTCTTTATTTATCTCTTCTGTCTGTTCTGGCTAGATCTTCCAATACTGTGTTGAATAGAAGTGGCAAAAGTTGACATCCTGTTCTGGGGTACATGTGCAGATCATACAGGATTGTTACACAGGTATACACATGCTATGGTGGTTTGCTGCCCCATCCCCCTGTCACCTACATCAGGTATTTCTCCTAATATTATCCCTCCTCAATCCCCCCATGCCCTGCTATCACTCCCCTGGTACCCCCCACCCTCCAACAGGCCACAGTGTGTGATGTTCCCCTCCTTGTGTCCATGTGTTCTCATTATTCAACATCCACTTATGAGTGAAAACATGTCATGTTTGGTTTTCTGTTCTTGGGTCAGTTTGCTGAGAATAATGGTTTCCAACTTCATCCATGTCACTGCAAAGGACAGGAACTTTTCTTATTCCAGATCTTAGAGAAAAAGCTTTTGACTTTTCCCAATTCAGTATTATGTTAACTGTAGATTTTTATATAGTGACTTTATTCTGTTAAGACACATTCTGTGTCTAAGGTTTTGTCCTTCATTCTGCTAACTTTATGTATTACATTTATTAATTTACCTATCTTGTCCTGTAGATTTCTGAATCTGTAGTTTTCTTGATCTCAGCTCATGACAACCTCTGTCTCCCTAGCTGAAAGGATCCTCCCACTTCAGCCTTCCAAGTAGCTGGGATTACAGACACCTGCCATCGTGCCAGGCTAATTTTTTATTTTTAGTACAGATGGTGTTTTACCACATTGGCCAGGCTGGTCTTGAACTCCTGACCTCAAGTGATCCTCCAGCCTCAGCTGCCTACAGTGCCGAGATTGCAGGCATAAGCCACCACTCCTGGCCTGATGGGACACTCTTTCTTATTTATTCATTATCATTATTCATTTTCTGTCTGTTCAGGTTTACTATTTTTTCATGAGTTAGTCTTGGTGGGCTGTATGTGGCCAGAAATTTATCTACTTTTCTCAGAATTCTCCAGTTGATTAAATATAGTTGTTCATAACTGCCTCTAATGATGCTTTCTCTGGTACTTAATTGTGATGTCTCATTTTTTGTCTGTAATTTTGAGTTAACCTTTTTCTTAGTATAGCAAAAGGCTTATTAACTCTATTTATCTTTGGAAAAAAACAACTCTTTTATTGATCTTTTAATCTTTTTTTAGTTTCAATTTATTTCTGATCTTTTCTTTATTTTCTTCTGTTACTGATAATTTCAGTTTATTCTAACTTTTCTAGTTATTTGAGATGCATAGTTAAGTCGCTTATTATGAGGCCTTTCTACTTATTTAATGTGGGTGTTTATTGCTTTAAACTTTCTTCTTAAAACTGTTCTTTCTTTATCTCATAGGTTTCAGTGTGTTGTGTTTCCTTTTTCATTTGTTTCAGTAAATTTTAATTTGCTTTTCAATCTCTTCATTGACCCATTAGTTCTTCAGGAACATTTTTTAAAAATTTTTATGTATTTGTGTGGTTTTTGAAGTTATTGATTTCTACTTGTTATTTTATTGCCATCAAAAAATGTACTTAATGATTTTGAATTTATTTGCTAAGATTTGTTTTGTGATCTAACAGATAATCTATCCTGGAGAATGTTCCATATGCCATTGAGAAAAATATGTATTCTTTGGCTGTTGGATGGAATTTTCTATAAATTTGCATTATGTTCATCGCCTGAAGTTAGATTAAACTCTATCGTTTCTTTGTTGATTTTCTATCTCTACAGTCTGTCCATTGTTAAAAGTAGGGTGTTGAATTCTCCTGATATTAATTGCTACATTCTTTTTGCTTGAGGTCTGTTAATATTTACTTTATATACTTAGAGGTTTTGTGGTTGGGTGCATATATATTAATAATTGTTGTAACTCTTGCTGTATTAACTTTTATCATTATACAATGACTTTCATTGTTTCTTTTTACTGTCTCAGCCTAAGTCTATTTTATCTAATACAGGTATATCCACTCTTGCTCAGTTTTGGGTTCCATTTGCATAGAATATCTCTTTCTATTTCTTCACTTTCCATCTATGCATAGCCTTACTGGTTAAGTGATTCACTTACAGGCAGTGTATAGTTGAGCCTTTTAAAAAATCTCTTCAACCATTCTTTTAATTAAATAACTTAATCCATTTACATTCAAGGCAATTATTGATGTTTAGGGGGTTACTATCACCACTTTTTTGTTTGTTTTCTATTTGCTTTGCATATTGTTTCTGTTTTTTTTAAACCATTTTTTTGGCTAAGTTATCTTTTTCTAGTAGTATAATTTTAATCCTTGATTTTTATTTTTAGTGTATGTATTATAGGTTTTGGCTTTTGATTACCATGAGACTTACAAAAATCATTCTGTAGTTATGAAATGTTATTTTTATACTAAAAACTAATTAACCTTAATCACAAAGAAATGAAAAAAACTATGTATTTTAACTTTATCTCCTCCCAATTTTGAATTTTTGATGTCATAATTTGCATTTTATATTGACCATGTTTAATGAGTTATTTCCAAAATGGCTATTTTGAATTCTTTTTCTGAGAATTAATGCCTCCATCACATTAGGATCAGTCTCCGGTGCATAATTTTGTCTGTTTAGGTCACATTTCCCTGAAAGTTCTTGATGCTCATATAGATGTGATGATGGCTTCACATTAGTGATTACGTAGGTATTCCAATCTCTGTAGTTTGGCTTTGTGCCTATTCTTTTTCACAGGGCCATCCAGAAATTATAAATTGACTCGCTGTTGTAGTCCCTGAGCCTGAGACCACTGCAACTATTTCAACACTAAAGGGCACACTAAGCCCAGGTTTTCTGTAAGTCTTTCAAAGACTCCAAGGTTGGCTCAGCTTGCCAGCTTGCATGAACCTATGGAAGACCCAAAGAGGATACCTAGGCTGTGTGAGAATGCTGTCCAGGAACCCAAGCTGGGAAGCTTGTCCAAGTGTCCTTGATCAAAACAGCTCCCAGCTGGCTGCTGCACAGGTGCAATAAGATCCTGACGGCAGCATGAGAGGCTGGAGTTGATACTTGGCCCATCAGTGTCTGCTGTGGCATGATAGCTGGTGAACCTTCGCCCATCGGTGTCTGCTGTGGCATGATGGCTGGTGAGCCTTGACCCATCAGTGTCTGCTGTGGCATGATAGCTGGTGAGCCTTGGCCCATCAGTGTCTGCTGTGGCATGATAGCTGGTGAGCCTGTCTTACTGGCTCAGACAGGGACTTACCTCTCAGCAGATCTTTGCATAGGTTGGGTAGCAGATACTGCAAAGCAAGGGGCCAGAGCTGAGACTGGGTCCCCTCAAGCCCTTCACGGAGGCTCAGATTCTTAGACCACAAGATATGAGTGAGTCCCTTCAGTCCTTGTGTGAGCAGTTGTGAGCTGACAAAGCAACATTCAATTTTATTGCTGAGATCCATGTCTTCAGGCAGACAAGCCACTCCACTGTGGCACAAATGTTTGTGATTCCTCTGGACCCCTAGATAGTTGGTTTTAGTTTCAAGCTTAAGGTCCAGTAAGTTTATAGCCAAACCCCTTGGTGAATCAGCTGTTTCCAGGCTTAATTCCAGAAGCGCTGTCAGTGGATCTGCCACCTCACTGCCAGTCTGCTCTCTCAAAATGGCACTCTTAAGTCTTAGTCTTGGACTTCACAAAGTTATCACAAACTCCTACCTAAATTTTGAGACTATAATAAAGAGACTTTGTCTGTAGTTGTGTGCAGAATTCTTGTTGGAGAGGGGGTGTCAGAAGTTATCTCCTATTCTACCATTTTGCTGATATCCTAAGCATTATTATATATGCATGCTTATATTAGCGACCATGTCCTTGGTGGTGGCTACACACTGGAGAATGTGCTAATTTCTTGCATAGTCCTCAAAATGACTATGAAACGAAGATAATACAAGGCCTAATTTTTGGGAAAATGATGCTGAGATCATAATATGTTTGGAAGATTGTTGCAATGTGATCCCAGGAATAATATCTTTGAGGGAATGTAGACACCAGGATTGCTTTGAAAAAGACGTTGAGCTGTGATGTGGTTGCCACCAAGACTTTCTTTTGACAGGAAGTTGAGAAGCTGGATCTGCCATTCTGTTATGTTCAAAACTGAAGCAAGGGAGGAAGGCCATTTAATTCCCACCGAATCAGTCACCAAGTGGGGAGGCAAATTTGGAGATAGGCAGCTCCCTTTGGCTGAAAGAAATGACTGAGGAGAATTACCACTGTGAAACTTCAACAGGAAAATTCTTAGCAAGTGGGATCTGTGTGGTTACCACAGCAACTGGTGCAGCTACCATCTGCAGAGCTCCATTTCAAACAGTAAGTTGACCGCAGGAAGAAGTTCTGCGAGATTCTGTTTTGCCTGTTATCTGGGGAAATTTGCATGAGGAATAACAGAGACCCATTTCTCAGAAGCTGGCAGTAAATGTCATTGATATTCATCATCTCACTCCTCTGTTACCTATTTCAGATTCCTCTCAACATCAAACTAGCACCTGGGCTGGTTTAGGTGGCTCATGTGGTGAGGTCACTCACATTCTTATCCCTCAGAGGATGGCATCCCTCGTCACCATGCCTTTCTCAGTCTTCAGCTGCTGGGCATTTTCATTAACTATCAAAACTAAGCAGTGAAACAGCAAGAACTACTCCAGGGGCCACATTGATGACAAACATATTATCCTCTGTTCCTTTCGTTTCACATTAGTCCTTCCCTATTCTAATGGTCAAGGTGGATTACTTTTGCCAGGCTGGTTACTACTCTCTTCAAATGGTCTCTTGCAATAATGAGTTTGAAGATTTAACAATTTACCAATCAAAATCCCAGCAAAATTTTTTTCTAACAAAGGCTTAAGCATAACAAACATACATAAATGCTAGAAAAAATATACCAGTTACGTTGTGAAAGTTTCATGAATTTAAAGTCATGCTCATAGATAAGTGATTATATCTGGTGTATTTTCAACAAGTTCATGAATTCTATATTTACATTAAAAATTGATAATCACTAGCATTTACAAGATATTGGACGATCGGTATACTTTATACTGCCATTAATAATGTAATTTGATATAAACTTACAGGTGAGAATTTTATAAATAACTACATGAACACACACATACACACATACATATATATGCATATACACACACACACACACATATTTTAGACCCTCTATTTTACTTCAAGAAATATATACTAGGGACATTGAAACACCAAATGTTTTTAGTTTCTTACTATTGGGTAATGTATTATTATCAGAAACCATCTAGATTACAAGAATTACCTGTTATATGCTATCAGGAAAATTTCATGCAGCAGCATGAAAAATGTATAAATAATACTGGCTTAAAAACAAAAGTATTGAGTGTCTGATTCAATATAAAAAGAAATATAAAAACATATGCAGGTCTTGGAAAGTTCTGGAATATGTGCCAAAATGTTAACATCGGTGTGTTTTTTTTAATGCAGTAGCGAGTGATCTTTGCCTTCCTATTTACACGTTTCTGAAGCTGTTTTTAAGCGACCTTGCATTAAAATTTAAACAACCAAAATAATCATTTCTTTAGTGGTTGTTTTCACATTAAATCTTCTAAATGTATTGCCTAGATTTGTATAGAACAAAATTTATTAGGCATAATTGAATTGTCTAACCAAGAATTCTTAATCATAGAAAAAGTAGCTGCTACATAAAAATGTTTAAAATCTCTTTTTGTATTAGTAGTTTTATATTTCCCTGTCCCATTGAAGTCAGATAGATTTTGACTTGTCTTGGTTACCAAAATGTGAGTATCCAGACATGTGGTTTTTTTTCCTGGTGGAAGCTTTAGAAAGCAAACATGAGCTCACGCCTGTAATCCCAGCACTTTGGGAGGCCAACACAGGTGGATCACGAGGTCAAGAGATCGAGACCATCCTGGTCAACAAGGTGAAACCCCGTCTCTACTAAAAATACACACACAAAAAATTAGCTGGGCATGGTGGCGCGTGCCTGTAATCTCAGCTACTCAGGAGGCTGAGGCAGGAGAATTGCCTGAACCCAGGAGGCGGAGGTTGCGGTGAGCCGAGATAGCACCACTGCACTCCAGCCTGGGTAACAAAAGCGAAACTCCGTTGTAAAAAAGAAAAAGGAAAAGAAAGCAAACATGAATTGCTGTGTCATCTCTTGCCTTTGCAATGTTCTAGCTTGTCACTCTTTCCTCGGCTCAGAAGATACAGATGGGAGAACACAGAGCAAACCTCCTAACCAAACTGCAAAGAACATGCAGTGTGAGCAAGAAATAACCCTTTGTGGTTTGTATATTATCTTCTTCCTCTACCTAAATATAGATACTTCTTAAAAAGACTTACCTATCACAGTGATATCAAATTTATCTTCAATATTTGTAACTCAATAGATCATTTTAATATGTATTATAGAAGTTGAATTAAAAGGGCTTCCAAAGTAAATTTTAACCACTTTCCATTAGGTAAATTTGAAACTTGTAATACTTAACTTTAAAAAGTTGTTTTAGAGTGGAGATCAATAAATAGTTTTTATCGCCTTTGTGGTCTAGTTAAATAGCTAATTATTTTTGCTTTTATGTTATTTTTGTCATGAGAATGAAAAAGGAATTATAGAAATAGATGTTTTGAAAAGATACGATGGGAAGAAAAAGTCTGTAGTGAGAATTGAAATTCTGTAGCATGTGGTAAGAAACAAGAAATACCCTTGGAGGTGAGTTATCAGAGTTCAAATTGGGGAGATAAAAATAAAGTAAATGTGAAAAGAAATAAAATGAAGCTGTTATTTTTATGCATTTGAAGTAAAGAATTTTTCAAAAACATAACTAAGGAAAAAACATCCATTTAGAAGGAGTTGTTTGAGAACATATTTTATATAGAAGAAAAAAGAAAAACAAGCAGATAATTCGTTTTAAAATATTTTATCCTATTTTATTTTATTCTAAGTTCTGGGATACATGTGCAGGATGTGCAGTCTTGTTACCTGCATTTTAAGTCAGGTCAGACATGTGCCCTGGTGTTTGCTGCACCTACCCACCCATCATCTAGGTGTTGAGCCCAACATGCATCAGTTGTTTTTTTTAATGCTCTCCCTCCCCCCACCCCCACTTCTAACAGATCCCAGAATGTGTTGTTCCCTGTCCTGTGTTCTCATTTTTCAGCTCCCACATATAAGTGAGAACATGTGGTGTTTGGCTTTCTGTTTCTGTGTTACTTTGCTGAGGATAATGGCTTCTAGCTCCACCCATGTCCCTCCAAAGGACATAATCTCTTTCCTTTTTATGGCTTCATAGTATTCCATGGACTTATGTGCTGCAATTTCTTTATCCAGTATATCATTGATGGGCATTTGGGTTGATTGGATATGTTTGCTATTGTGAATAAAAGCAAATAATTCTTGATTTAAACAGAGGCACATGACAAAATAAAGAGCAGGTTGGTGTGACCAAATCATAAATAAAAATACAACTTTCTGCTGTTTTTTACTTTTGTCTCATTGAGACTTCTCTTCCTCTTGTTTCTTTTACTACAGTGATAAGATATATAATGAATGACTATTGTTCCTATGTCATTCCACCTTGCAAAATATTGGAATTTTATACTAAACTAGCATTTGTATTGGGCTTTGTGTGTGTGTTCTTTTATTGTGAATACCCTGTTTTTTTAAAAAATTACTTTATATTTAAAAAGTTACAAAAATAGTCCAGCGAATTCCCATATACTCTTCACCCAGTTTCTCCAAGGTTCATCTTATATAAACATAGCATGATTATCAAGACAGGGAGAAAACTATAAACTTAATTTGAATTTTTATGAAAGTTTACCCTGTATTTTAAATCATGTCAAAGATTATCATTTGGTCCTTTTGGTGGTCGCTACTTTGCATATTTGAAAAAGACATAGTGTGTGTGACTGGTTTCCTTATATAACATACCAATTTATTTTAAAGTTTTAGTTAAGCGTATTACTGTGCTCCATTTTTTTTCATTTGTGTATTTCTTCCTCCTGCTTCTCCTTGTCCTCTTTCTCCTGTTGTCTTCCCCCTCTTTCTCTGTCACTGGAAGTAAAAGTTGAAAAGCCAATGAGATTCAAGTTTATAAGTTCAAAAATGTAGGGCTATACAATCAATTTGAACATGCAGCATAAAAAATATGAAAATTTGGATTACTCAGGATAAATACCAATTTTATTAAATCTTCAGCCCACATAATCCGCTAAGTAGTCATGAGACTGCAGAAAAGCAAAACATCTTATTTTAATATTTTGAAAGTGTTTTGTCTACCATTCCCTTTGCTCCACTGAGAAATAGTTATATTTTCCTGCTTCCAGTTGTGAGACCTAAGACAATAAGGAATGTAATTTAAACTCTGCAGAATGCTTTCAGCAATATGCTGTATGTTAAAAAAGAATATTCACACAGAGTCAATTAATCCATTGTATAATAGATCTTTTGTGTTCAGGTAACTAAATAAGCTACTCATTTAAAATATTTATTAGACCTTCTTTGTTTTTATTCACAGTCGAGGTTTTCAAAGAAAATGACAGTCTTAATGTTTTCTCTAAATGATCTTCTATTATGACTTATTGTGAAGCTCTGTTTTATTCATCTGCTTAGGATAATATAATGCTGGTTATTCTGAGGGTAATAAAAGGAAATGACATGAGACATACTCTCATTCCCTTGTGGTAATTATTTTCTCTAGTATACAACATTCAGACATGAGAAAATGTAACCCAGTGTTTATTTACTTGTTTGTTTATTTATTCATTTTTTGAGACAGGGTCTCACTCTGCTGCCCAAGCTGGAGTGTACTGGTTTGATCCTGGCTCACTGGAATCTCTGCCTCCTAGGTTTAAGCAATTCTGCATCTCAATCTCCCGAGTAGCTGGGATTACAGGTTCAGGCTACCATGCCCAACTAATTTTTGTATTTTTAATAGAGATGGGGTATCACCATGTTGGACAGGCTGGTCTCCAACTCCTGGCCTCAAGTGATCCACCCACCTCAGCCTGGCAAAGTCCTGGGATTATAGGCATGAGCCACCACATAAAAAGGAGCACTGCAGTTGGCCCCAGTGTTTATTGTTATGTGGTGACTTCTATAATAGTCATTTTAATGTAATTACATTATGTACCACCTGCTTGTGTTAAGTCAAATTTGATTTTCTATATAGTTTATTTGGTCACTTGAAATAAATAGGCTATTTAGTTCTGTTTTTTTATTTTTTAAAAATAAAAAAATATTTTTAAGAATTTCTTAAAAATATTTTTCACAAGACAACATATCTTCAAATATCCTTTGATGCAAAGTATTATAAAATTACTGTTTTGTTTTGTGCTTTCTTAAAAGAGGGATTATGTAGACCCTTCTTTATTTTCAAGGCCTTACATCATATTGAAAGATAAAATTTACTTTACTAAAATGGACATTAATACATATTTTGGGGCATAAACTACAAAAAAAAAAAACAAGAAAAAAGGATTGGTTCAGGCAGTTAAATTCTAATGGCAAGAAGCTGTTTCATGTCACATGACATTCTTTGAAGTAATTAATTCTGTTATCATATAATATTAATTTTAGAACTTTCTAAAACATGGACTTACTAGGTTTTCATATTGGACCAAATTCTTTATAATCAAATATAATGTGTAATAAATGCTTTATTTGTTAGTATCAATGTTCTCCAATTAAAAGCCACCAGGATCACAAGCTTAACCAAACACAGCTGGCTTTACTGCTTTCAACAAGCTTTACACCTTCTTGGGGTAGGTGGGCAAAGAGAACTTTTTGTGAATGCCCTCATTGCTCTTTTATTTAAAACATCAGGCCTCTTTTAGGTGACTTTGGAGATTGCTCAATGGCAGGGTGTCATTTTTCTGGATTAGGTGCTGTTAGATAATAAGAATAATTCTGTAATATGGAATTTGAATTTCATTGTAGTGGATGAAAAAAATGATACTGAGTTAAGGCTGCAATTGGTAAAGAAGTAACAAATTAACTGAAGAAAGAAATTGTTTTGTCATTGTTATGGTTCATGTTGTGTCGACTTGACTAAAGGATGTTTTGATAGCTGGTGAAACATTATTTCTGTCTGTGTTTGAGAGAGTGATTCTGGGAGGGATTCTCACTGAATTGGTGAACTGAAAAGACTGGAAAGATGAATCAGTCTGAATTTAGCGACATGGGCACACTAAACAGGTTCTGTACTTACTGTTGCAACCTAGGAAGTTAGAAGGAGCTCACCAGTTTGTTCAGGTACTTGGCTAAAACATCGAGGAAAAGATGGTCCACCATGAGCAAATTGGGTTAAGTTAGAGAAAGATACTCAAAGGCTTAGGGAGATCGAACTATGCATTTGTCACTTAACATCTTCTCACCACAATGGGTGAATTCAGAAGACATATTTTCACCAATATTTTAAGAAATACATTTCTGAGAGGAGCCCCAGAATCCTTGACGTATTCCAAGACCAGTTTTCCTTGGAGGCTGGAACATATAGTTGCAACTGCAGCCAGTCAACTGGAAAACCTACATACAATGGGAGTAATTGGACCCAGAATGAGTCTACGTGGTGACACTCAACCACCAAAAGCACGGTGAATGTGGTTACTGTAATCAATAGCAGTCAAAGCACAGATCAGAACAGTCCCATTAATACAGAACAAGGGGGCAGATTTGCCAAGACGGCTGGATAGGAACAGCTCCGGAGCACAGTTCCCAGTGTGAGCGACAGAGGGTGAGTGATCCCCACATTTCCATCTGAGGTACCGTGTGCATCTCAACGGGACTGGTTGGACAGTGGGTGAAGCCCAAGGAGGGTGAGCCAAGGTAGGGTGGGGCGTTGCCTCACCCAGGAAATGCAGTGGACCGAAGGACCCCTCTCCTACCTTACAGAGGCCTTCGGGGCCTTTTCCAGCCACTCCAGCACGCTGGTTCAGATACTGCACTTCTCCCATGGTCTCTATGTCCAGACCAGGAGACTCCCACAGGCCAACAAGTGCCACGGGTTTCCAGCACAAAACCCTGCACAAATCTGGGCAGCCATTTTAACTGACACCTGGAATACCTGCAAGACAGAGCCACACATTCCCCTGAAAAAGAGGGTGCTGAAGGCAGGGAGCCAGGTGGTGTGGCTCAGTGAGTCCCACCTGCACAAAGACCAGCAGTCTGAAGCACACCGGTTTGAGAGTTTCAAGCCAGTGCAGCAATTTGAGCTCTACCCTGGATGGTTGAGCTTCACTGGGGGAAGGGAGTCGGCCATCACTGAAGCAGTCTGCCATTACCAATGCAATCCGCCATTACCAATGCAATCCGCCATTACCAATGCAATCCAGCCATTACCAAGTCAGTTTTAACCTTGCCCATGTAAACAAAATCACAAGGACGCTTACGTAGCAGCTGGACAGAATTCACGGCAGCTCAGCAATGCCTCTGCAGGCAGACTGTAACTACACTTCCTCCTTGCTGGGCAGGTCATCTCTGAAAAAAAGCAGCAGCATCTCAGGGACTTATAAATAAAGCCCCACCTTCCCAGGACAGAGTATCTTGGAAGAGGGGAGGTTGTGAGTTCTGCTGCAGCAGACTAGAATGTCCCTGCCCAGCAGTTCCCAGAGAGCAACGGAGCTCACAGCTCAGCACTTGAGCTCTGATAAGGGACAGACTCGCTCCTCAAGCAGCTCCCTGACACCCACATATCCAGAGAGACACCTCATAAAGGAGAGCTCTGTCTGGCATCTGGGGGGTACCCTCCTAGAACAAAGCTCCCAGAGGAAGAAATCAACAGCAATCCTTGCTGTTCTGTAGCCCCATGCATGATTCCAGTCAAGCAGAGTTCAGAGTGAACCTCCAGCAGTTTTACAGTAGAGGGGCCTGATTGTTAGAAGGAAAACTAAAAAATAGAAAGAAATAGCTTCAACATCAATGGAAAGGACGTCCACTCAGAGACCCCATTCTAATGTCACCAACTTCAAAGACTGAAGGTAGATAAATCCACAAAGATGGGAAGAAGCCAGTGAAAAAAACAAAGAAATCACCAAAACCCAGAACACCCCTCCTCCTCCAAGGGATCACAACTCCTCACCAGCAAGGGAACAAAACTGGATGAGAATGAGTTTGATGAATTGACAGAAGGAGGGTTCAGAAGGTGGGTGATAACAAACTTCTCTGAGCTAAAGGAACATGTTCTAACCCAATGCAAAGAAACTAAGAACCTTGAACAGAGGTTAAATGAAATGCTAACTAGAATAACCAGCTTAGAGAAGAACTCAAATGACTTGATGGAGCTGAAAACGGCACAAGAACTTCACAAAGCATACGCAAGTTTCAATGGCCCTATCAGTCAATAGCCAATCAATCTGATATCTTCTGAAAGGATATCAGAGATTGAAGATCAACTCAGCGAAACAAAATGAGAAGGCAAGATTAGAGAAAAAAGAGTGAAAAGAAATGAACAAAACCTCCAAGAAATATGGGATTATGTGAAAAGACCTAATCTATGTTTGATCAGTGTACCTGTATGTGATGGGGAGAATGAAACCAAGTTTTGGAAAACACTCTTTGGGATATTACTCAGGAGAACTTCCCCAACCTAGCAAGGCAGGCCAATATTCAAGTGCAGGAAATGCAGAGAACACCACGAAGATATTCCTCAAGAAGAGCAACCCCAAGGCACATAAACGTCAGAGTCACCAGGGTTGAAATGAAGATAAAAGAGCTAAAGGCAGTCAGAGAGAAAGGTTGGGTTGCCCATAAAGGGAAGCCCATCAGATTCACCGCAGATCTCTTGGCAGAAACCCTACAAGCCAGAAGAGAGTGGGGGCCAAAATTCAACATCCTTAAAGAAAAATTGTTCAACCAAGTATCTCATATCCAGCCAAACAGCTTCATAAGTGAAGGAGAAATAAAATCTGTGTGGGCAAGCAATTGCAGAGAGATTTTGTCTCCTCCAGACCTGCCTTACAAGAGCGCCTGAAGGAAGCACTAAATACAGAAAGGAATAACCAGTACCAGCCACTGCAAAGACATACGAAATGGTAAAGACCATCGACACAATCAAGAAACTGCCTCAACTAACGGACAGAACAACGAGCTAGTTCTGTCAATTGAATGGCAGAATCAAATACACACATAACAATATTAACCTTAAATGTAAAGGTGCTAATGCCCGAGTCAAAAGACACAGACTGGCAAATTGGATAAAAAGTCAAGACCCATCAGTGTGCTGTATTCAGGACACCCATCTCACATGCAAGGACACATATAGGCTCAAAATAAAGGGATGGAGGAAGATTTACCAGGCAAATGGAGAGCAAAAAGCAATCTTAGTCTCTGTTAAAATACTTTAAACCAATAAAAATCTAAAGAGGCAAAGAAGGGCATTACATAATGGTAAAGAATCAACGAAACAAGAAGAGATAACTATCCTAAATACATATGCACCCAATACAGGAGCACCCAGCCTCATAAAGCAAGTTCTTAACTAACTACAAAGAGGCTTAGACTCCCACACAATAGTGGTCGGAGACTTTAACACTCCACTGTCAATATTAGACAGATCAACAAGACAGAAAATTCACAAGGATATCCAGGTCTTGAATTCAGATCAGGACCAAGTGGACCTAACAGACATCTACAGAAATCTCCACCCTAAATCCACAGAATATACATTCTTCTCAGCACCACATCATGCCTATTCTAAAACTGACCACATAATTGGAAGTAAATCACTTCTCAGCAAATGCAAACGAACAGAAATCATAACAAACAGTCTCCCAGACCACAGTGCAATCAAGTTAGAACTCAGGATTAAGAAACTCACTCAAAACCTCACACATACCTGGAAACTGAAAAACCTGCTCCCGAGTGACTACTGGATAAACAATGAAATGAAGACAGAAATAAAGATGTTCTTCAAAACCAATGAGAATGAAGACACAATGTACCAAAGATTCTGGTACCCATTTAAAGCAGTGTCTAGAGGGATATTTATAGCACTAAATGCCCACATGAGAAGCAAGAAAAGAACTAAAATCTACACCCTATCATCAAAATTTAAAGAGCTAGAGGAGCAAGATCAAGCAAATTCAAAGCTAGCAGAAGACAAGGAATAACTAAGATCAGAGCAGAACTGAAAGAGATATAGACACAGAAAAAAACCTTCAAAAACTCAATAAATCTAGGAGCTGATTAGTTCACTCTATTGACTGTTTCTTTTGCTGTGCAGAAGCTGTGGAGTTTCATTAGGTCCCATTTGTCTATTTTGGCTTTTGTTACCAGTGCTTTTGGTGTTTTGTTCATGAAGTCCTTGCCTACTCCTATGTCCTGGATAGTTTTGCCTAGATTTCCTTCTAGGGTTTTTATGGTGCCAGGTCTTATGTTTAAGTCTTTAATCCATCTGGAGTTAATTTTAGTGTAAGGTGTCAGGAAGGGGTCCAGTTTCTGCTTTCTGCACATGGCTAGCCAGTTTTCCCAACACCATTTGTTAAACAGGGAATCCTTACCCCATTGCTTGTTTTTGACAGGTTTATCAAAGATTGTGTGGTTGTAGATATGTTGTGTTGTCTCTGTTGCCTCTGTTCTGTTCCATTGGTCTATATCTCTGTTTTGGTACCAGTACCATGCCGTTTTGATTACTGTAGCCTTGTAGTATAGTTTGAAATCCGGTAATGTGATGCCCCCCGCTGTGTTCTTTTTGCTTAGAATTGACTTGGCTATGCGGGCTCTCTTTTGGTTCCATATGAAGTTCGTGGTGGTTTTCTCCAGTTCTGTGAAGAAAGTCAATGGTAGCTTGATGGGGATAGCATTGATTCTGTAAATTACTTTGGGCAGTATAGCCATTTTCACGATATTAATTCTTCCTGACCATGAACATGGAATGTTTCTCCATCTGTTTGTGTCCTCTCTGATTTCATTGAGCAGTGGTTTGTAGTTCTCCTTGAAGAGGTCCCTTACATTCCTTGTGAGTTGTATTCCAAGGTATTTTATTCTTTTTGTAGCAATTGTGAATGGCAGTTCGTTCTTGATTTGGCTTTCTTTAAGTCTGTTATTGGTGTAGAGGAAGGCTTGTGATTTTTGCACATTGATTTTATATCCTGAGACTTTGCTGAAGTTGCTTATCAGTTTCAGGAGTTTTTGGGGTGAGGCAATGGGGTCTTCTAGGTATACTATCATGTCGTCTGCAAATAGAGACAATTTGGCTTTCTCCTTTCCTATTTAAATACCCTTTATTTCTTTTTCTTGCCTGATTGCTATGGCTAGAACTTCCAGTACTATATTGAATAGGAGTGGTGAAAGAGGGCATCCTTGTCTAGTGCCGGATTTCAAAGGGAATGCTTCCAGTTTTTGCCCATTCAGTATGATATTGGCTGTTGGTTTGTCATAAATAGCTTTACTTACTTTGAGATACGTTCCATCAATACCGAGTTTATTGAGGGATTTTAGCATAAAGGGCTGTTGAATTTTGTCAAAGGCCTTCTCTGCGTCAATTGAGATAATCATGTGGTTTTTGTTTTTGGTTCTGTTTATGTGGTGAATTACGTTTATAGACTTGCGTATGTTGAACCAGCCTTGCATCCCCGGGATGAATCCTACTTGATCATGATGGATAAGTTTCTTGATTTGCTGTTGCAATCAGATTGCCAATATTTTATTGAATATTTTTGCATCTATGTTCATCATGGATATTGGCCGGAAGTTTTCTTTTCTTGTTGGGTCTCTGCCGGGTTTTGGTATCAGGATGATATTGGTCTCATAGAATGATTTGGGAAGGATTCCTTCTTTTTGGATTGTCTGGAATACTTTCAGAAGGAATGGTACCAGCTCCTCTTTGTGTGTCTGGTAGAATTCGGCTGTGAACCCGTCTGGACCTGGGCTTTTTTTGTGTGGTAGGCTCTTAATTGCTGCCTCGACTTCTGACCTTGTTATTGGTCTATTCATAGTTTCAGCTTCCTCCTGGTTTAGGCTTGGGAGGACACAGGAGTCCAGGCATTTATCCATTTCTTCCAGGTTTACTAGTTTATGTGCATAGAGTTGTTTGTAATATTCTCTGATGATGGTTTGAATTTCTGTGGAATCTGTGGTGATTTCCCCTTTATCATTTTTTATTGCATCTATTTGGTTGTTCTCTCTTTTCTTTTTAATCAATCTATCTAGTGGTCTGTCTATTTTGTTGATCTTTTCAAAAAAACAGCTCTTGGATTTATTGATTTTTTGGAGGGTTTTTCGTGTCTCTATCTCCTTCAGTTCAGCCCTGATCTTAGTTATTTCTTGTCTTCTGCTGGGTTTTGAGTTTTTTTGATCTTGCTCCTCTAGCTCTTTCAATTTTGATGATAGGGTGTCAATTTTGGATCTCTCCATTCTTCTCATATGGGCACTTATTGCTATATGCTTTCCTCTAGAGACTGCTTTAAATGTGTCCCAGAGGTTCTGGCACGTTGTGTCTTCGTTCTCATTGGTTTCGAAGAACCTCTTTTTTTCTTCCTTCATTTCGTTGTTTATCCAGTCAACATTCAAGAGCCAGTTGTTCAGTTTCCATGAAGCTGTGTGGTTCTGGGTTGGTTTCTGAATTCTGAGTTCTAACTTGATTGCACTATGGTCTGAGAGGCTGTTTGTTATGATTTCAGTTGTTTTGCATTTGTTGAGCAGTACTTTACTTCCAATTATGTGGTCAATTTTAGAGTAGGTATGATGTGGTGCTGAGAAAAATGTATATACTGTGGATTTGGGGTGGAGAGTTCTGTAGATGTCTATCAGATTTGCTTGTTCCAGGTCTGAGTTCAAGCCCTGGATATGCTTGTTGATTTTCTCTCTGTTTGATCTGTCTAATATTGACAGTGGGGTGTTAAAGTCTCCCACTATTATTGTGTGGGAGTCTAAGTCTCTTTGTAAGTCGTTAAGAACTTGCCTTATGTATCTGGGTGCTCCTGCATTGGGCCCATATATGTTTAGGATCGTTAGCTCTTCTTGTTTTATCGATCATTTTACCATTATGTAATGGCCTTCTTTGTCTCTTTTGATCTTTGTTGCTTTAAAGTCTATTTTATCAGAGATGAGAATTGCAACTCCTGCTTTTTTTTGCTCTCCATTTTCTTGGTAAATCTTCCTCCATCCCTTTATTTTGAGCCTTTGTGTATCCTTGCATGTGAGATGGGTTTCCTGGATACAGCACACTGATGGGTTTTGAATTTTTATCCAATTTGCCAGTCTGTGTCTTTTGATTGGTGCATTTAGTCCATTTACATTTAGGGTTAGTATTGTTATGTGTGAATTTGATACTGCCATTTTGATGCTAGCTGGCTGTTTTGCCCGTTAGTTGTTGTAGATTCTTCATTATGTTGATGCTCTTTAGCAATTAGTGTGATTTTGGAATGGCTGGTACTGGTTGATCCTTTCTATGTGTAGTGCCTCTTTTAGGAGCTCTTGTAAAGCAGGCCTGGTGGTGACAAAATCTCTGAGTACTTGCTTGTTCACAAAGGATTTTATTTTTCCTTCACTTCTGAAGCTCAGTTTGGCTGGATATGAAATTCTGGGTTGAAAGTTCTTTTCTTTAAGGATGTTGAATATTGGCCTCCACTCTCTTCTGGTTTGCAGAGTTTCTGCCGAGAGATCTGCTGTGAGTCTGATGGGCTTCCCTTTGTGGGTGACCCGACCTTTCTCTCTGGCTGCCCTTAGTATTCTCTCCTTTATTTCAACCTTGTTGAATCTGACGATTATGTGCCTTGGGGTTGCTCTTCTTGCGGAATATCTTTGTGGTGTTCTCTGTATTTCCTGCAATTGAGTGTTGGCCTGTCTTGCTAGGTGGGGGAAATTTTCCTGGATAATGTCCTGAAGAGTATTTTCCAGCTTGGATTCATTCTCTTCGTCCCCTTCTGGTACACCTATCAAACGTAGGTTAGGTCTCTTCACATAGTCCCACATTTCTTGGAGACTTTGTTCATTCCTTTTTGCGCTTTTTTCTCTGATCTTGGTTTCTCATTTTATTTCATTGAGTTGATCTTCGACTTCTGAAATTCTTTCTTCTGCTTGGTCAATTCGGCTATTGAAACTTGTGCATGCTTCACGAAGTTCTCGTATTGTGTTTTTCATCTACTTTAATTCATGCATATTTCTCTCTAAGTTATCCATTCTTGTTATCATTTCCTCGAATCTTTTTTCAAGGTTCTTAGTTTCTTTGCATTGATTTGAAACATGTTCTTTTAGCTCACAAAAGTTTCTCATTATCCACCTTCTGAAGTCTAATTCCATCATTTCATCACAGTCGTTCTCCGTCCAGCTTTGTTCCCTTGCTGGTGAGGAGTTTTGGTCCTTTCTAGGTGGCGAGGTGTTCTGGTTTCGGGTGTTTTCCTCCTTTTTGTGCTGGTTTCTTCCCATTTTTGTGGATTTATCCACCTGTCGTCTGTGTAGTTGCTGACTTTTCGATTGGGTCTCTGGGTGGACCCCCAGATTGTTGATGATGAAGTATTTCTGTTACTTGGTTTTCCTTCTACCAGTCTAGCCCCTTTGCTGTACGACTGCAGAGGTCCACTCCAGGCCCTGCTTGTCTGGGGTGCACCTCTAGCAGCTGTGGCACAGCGAGGGATGCTACCCGTTTCTTTTTCTGCTATCTTTGTCCCAGGATGATGCCTGTCAAATGTCAGTCTTTTGGATATAGCGGGGTCAGGGAGCTGCTTGAGGAGACGGTCTGTACTTTATAAGAGCTCAAGTGCTGAGCTGTGAGCTCTGATGTTCATTCAGGGCTGTTAGGCTGCCATGTTTAATTCTGCTGCAACAGGACTCAAAAAAAAGCCCCTTTTTTTCTCAGCTGCTCTTTCTGAAGGCTTTGGGGCTTTATTTTTGAGTGTCTGCCGGGTTGTCCTGCCCAGCTAGGAGGCAATCTTGTCCTGCTGAGGCTTCGCCCTGCTGGTGTGAGGTTCACCCTGTTTCTGTGGTCTCCACCCTGCAGCCGCGGGCTCCGCCCTGCAGTGAAGTCTCTCTGTTGTACCGGGTTGCCTCGGCAATGGCAGGCTGCATCAGCAATGGGCGTGTACCTCAGTAGGGGCTGATTGCCTCGGTAATGGCAGACGCCCCTCCCACACGGAGCTGCGCCTTAAGGTAACCTCCTAACAGCGAGCGTTTGGAATCCCGTTGTGTTTGTCGCACTGCGCTACCCCTAATGCTTTGTCCTGGGCTGGCTCACTGTTCAAGTCCCGTTCAGTCTCAAGTTCAGCCCTCTCAGGTCTCAGGTTGCCCGTTCAACAGGGCACCCGGAACAGTGCGCTTTTGTGCGGACCTCTGTGAAGCGCCTCTGCGCTCCAGTGCTGGCCGCAGCTACACTAGTCAAGATCTCTGGCTGGCGTCCCATGTTTGTTTTATATCTGGGAATTTCCCCGTTCTGTGGGCAACAAAGGTCCGTCTGGAAATGCGTCCCTGACTCACCTTCTCCGCTCATCCAGTGAGAGCCTCAATCCTGGGTTGTTCTCACAGCGCCATCTTGAGTGGTCTCACCCTATTTTAGTTCTGATGACTTGGCAAGAAAGAAACAGGCCACTAGGTGTCTATTAAGACAAAACAGATTTCTATCAGAACTCATTACATATTATTTATAACTCCTGAAACATAAAATGTCATTTCTCATTACATAATGTTTTCAGTCTTTTGCGGCAATCTATTTTTGCATAAGTGCCAATCCCAGGATCAAAGTTTTTCAATTATTGTTCACTATTGGCAGCTAGCCCAAGAGAAACCTTTTAGTAAAAATCCCAGTATCCCAGACGGGGAAAGATAGAAGCAACAGTCTTTACACATGCTGTCAATGCCATTTATTTCTGCCTCTGTATGCTACATGTTACAGAAGTGCCACTCAAGTAGTTAAATACAAACGTGTAATCAAAGATGATGAAAACACATTGTGTGGCATGTGTGCATGTGCACCTGTGTGTGGTCACACAGTGAATGACCTCAAGATCCCTTACAGTCAAATGAATATTGAATTAACATCATTTATTTATAAAATGTAGCAGCGAATATCTACTGAGGGTATTTATGAGATCTTACTCATCAAACTATAACTTTATTAGTTTACACATCCAATCATTATTGAATATTTGCACTGCCCATTGTGATTAGCACACTTACTAGTGTGCCAAATGCTGGTGGCCGTTTACGGATTATTTTCCCAATATGTTTCTGACTAGTAGAAGGAACACTTGCAACATTGGACAGGAATAGAAACATGCCAAAATAGAGAGGAGTGCAGAAAACGGAAATGTTATCTCATATAGGGGTTTCTTCCTACATAAAACATTCAGGAAAATAAAATGGTATTTGAGGTTAGGCTGGAAAGATAGTGAGGCAATAAATTTTTATATTTGGAGAAAGTAGAAAGGGCATTCAGGACTGCAATAAGAGCAAGAAAAAAAATCCACCATGAAGTGAAGCACTAAAAGCATTAAAAATAACTACAGTTGCAGAAATAGATACACCATAAGAAAAGATACAAACTGTGACATCAGTAACATAAAATTTGGGCCAGGTAGAAAAACTAAGTTTTTGTGTGGAATCAAAGTTACCCGTTTAAAATAGACTGTTATAGTAATTGATGCATGTTTATGTGCACCTTGTAGTAATCACAGAGAAAACATCTGTACTAGTTACAAAAGATTAGAAGCAAAATCAACGTGGCAATAGTAGAGTTTTTATCTAGGAAACCTAAAGAAGAGAGTGGTTTTTTGGTTAGTCTTACTTGTTTGTCTTTCTGTATTTGAGATTGGCGGTACCAACTATAGTTAAGATCAAGAAATCTGGAGCAAAACTTTCTAGATTTGAATTTCTGCTTCTTCCAATTAGGGATGATACGACCTTAGCTAAAATTACCATATCTGCTTTTGCTCTTCTATAACAAATGCATGATTCTGTGTGGTAGGGGGAATGCTAAAATAGTTCCAAGTTTCCTGCCCCCTGGTATACAGGTCTTATGTAATCCTCTCATCTTCCATAGAAACTGAACCATGAATAAAATGGAATATCACTCTCATGAATTTATTGTTAGGTAGTCAGAGGGATTTTGAAGGTATAATTAAGGTCTCAAATAAGTGGATTCTGAGTAAATCAAAAGAATTATCCTGAATTAGATTAATCTAATCAGGCAAGACTTTTAAAGTATGCATAGAATGTTCCTTACAAGAAATGCTAAGGGAGTTTTTAAAGTTGGAACAAAAGGATGATAATTTGCAACATGAAAACACATGCAAGGATAAAAGTCACTAGTAAAGGTGAGTAGTCAAGTGCAGAATACTGTAATACTATAATTGTAATAAATTCTGTCTCACCCTAGGAAAAATTAAAAGGCAGAAAGCACTAAAAATAACTGTAGTTGCAGAAATAGATATACAATAAAAGAAGATAGGACATCAGTAACATAAAATTTGGGACAGGTAGTAAAAGTAAGTTTTTGCGTGGAAGCAAAGTTATCAGTTTAAAATAAACTTATAATAATGTATGTTTTTGTACGCCTCATAGTAATCAGAAAGAAAAAATCTGTAGTAGTTACAAAAGATCAGAAACGAAATCAAAGCAGCAGTGATAAAGTTTTACATATCAAGAAGTATTTTAAATGTAAATGTAAATAGAATGGCTAAACAGATTAATATGTAAAAACAAAATAAGAACTAACCATTTGCTTCCTACAGGAGACTCACTTTGGCTTAAAGGATACACATGGGCTGAAAGTGAAAAGATGGAGAATGTATTCCATATAAATGATGACCAGATAAAAGCAGGGATGGCTACACTTGTATCAGATAAGAGAGACTTTAAGCTAAAATTGTCACAAGAGAAAATTAAAGCTATGACCACTCAGAGTGGCTTCAACCTGTAATCACAGCACTTTGAGAGTCTGAGGCAGGAGGATTGTTTGATGTCAGGAGTTTCAGGTCCACCTGCACAACACAGTGAGACCCCATATCTACAAAAAATTAAATAATGAGCCACGTGTGGTAGTGTGCATCTGTAGTCCTTGTTCCTCAGGAGATTGAGGCAGAAAGATCACATGAGCCCAGGAATTTGAGAATGCAGTGAGCTATGATCACGCCACTGAACTTCAGCCTTAGTAACAGAGCAAGGGATGGTCTCTTAAAAAATAGAAAAGGTCAGCCTGGGTGCAGTAGCTCATGCCCAGAATCCCAGCACTTTGGGAGGCCAAGGTGGGTGGATCATGAAGTCAGGAGATTGAGACCATCCTGGCTAACACAATGAAACCCTGTATCTGCTAAAAATACAAAAAAGTAGCCAGGTGTGGTGGTATGTGCCTATAGTCCCAGCTTCTCAGGAGGCTGAGGCAGGAGAATCACCTGAACCTGGGAAGTGGAGGTTGCAGTGAGCCTGCATAGTGCCAGTGCACTCCTGCCTGGGTAACAGAGCAAGACTCTGTCTAAATAAATTAAAATAAAATAAAATATAAATTTAAAAGGTCATTATATAATGATAAAAAGTTTATTTTATCAAGAGGATATAAGAATTTTATATATATATATATATATATACATCCAGCATGAAAGAACCTGAAGATGTAAAGCAAATATTAACGGAACTGAAGGGATAAATAGCTACAGAATTATAGTAGGAGACTTTGAAATTCAACTTTTAACAATGACTAGATTATTCAGGCAGAAAATCAACAAAGAAACATCAAAGGTAAACCTCAGGCTGGATCAAATGGACCTAACAGACATTTACAGAACATTCTTTCCAACAACTGCCGAATACTCACTCTTTTCAACACTACATGGAACGATTCTCTGAAGGCCTTTTTGCTGTGCCCTCAGATGGCAGAAGGTAGAAGGGCAAGAGAAGAGCAAATTTGGTGCCCACTTATGGCAAAAGAGCAGAAGAGAGAGACTCACTCCTACAAACCCTTTTAATACTGCCATCAATCCACTCATTAGAGTAAAATCTGCATGACCCAAACACCTCTTAATAGTCCCCACCTACCGTTGTACGAGTATTGTTGCATTAATAATCGAGTTTGTATCCCATGAATTTGGGGGGACACATTCAAACCGTAGCAATTACATTTATCAATTTGCATATGATGAAACAACATTGCATTTCAGGGACAAATCTCACTTTATTATAGTGTGTGATACTTTTAGTGGGCTGTTAAATGTGGTTTTCCAGTAGTTTGCTGACGTTCTTGCATCTACTTTTATCAGAGACACTAGCCTACTTATAATATTTTTTCTTGTAATTTTCTCATGTCGCCTTAGTATAAAGGCAATACTGAGCTGATAAAACAAATTTGACAGGGTTCCTTCCTCTTCAATTTTTTGGAAGAGTTTCTTGAAGGATTGAAGTTAATTCTTCAAATGTTTTGTAGAATTCACCAGTGAAACTATTAGGTCCTAATTCTTTGTTGAGACATTTTTTATTATTGATCCAATTTTTGTAGTAATCTATTAGGTTTTCTATTTTTTCATGATTCAGTCTTGGTAGGTTGAATGTTTCTTGGAATTTCTCTGTTTCTTCTAGGAAATTCAGTTCACTGTCATATAATTGACGTGCGTGACTCACATCAGTCTCTTATATTCCTCTCATTTCTGGGGAATAAGATGTAATGTTTCTCCTTTTACTTATAATTGCTTTTGTTGTACCTTAATACAATATTGGCCATATAAGGCAAACCCACTGTGAACAGAATTCTCAGCCATAAAATGTTGAGAGATTTTTGTCTAAGATCAGGTACAAGATCAGGATGTCCACTTATGCCACTTTTATTCAATATAGTATGGGAAGTCCTGGGAAGAGCTATTAGGCAAGACAAAGAAATGAAAAGCAACCGAATTGGATAAATTCTTGACCTTCATTATAGCTTGTTTTGATGACTTGAATTCCAAATACATGAAAAAAATACACCCTCAAAACTTGATACGTTTTCCCTTTCAGAACCACATTGTAATCAATCAGTAGGTTATAATATGATTGAGGCTTGTGAGAGAAAAAAAATTTAACTCATTGTAAGTCACCTAACTATGGTGGAGCAATTGTAGAGAAACAAAGAAAGCAATCAACTTGATTAAGATTTGGTGGGAAAATTAAATGCAGTATATATTCAAGATATACTTAATCAATAGATACAGTAATAAACTAGTGGTGTTGTTAGTAAACTCTGGGCAGGGTGTGTGTGTGTGTGAAACAGGTGGGAGATAAAATCCTTTCATTGTAGCATCTGCCAGTTTCTATGGTGTAAATTTTCTAGCATGTCTGTTTCCAAATTTATTTATTCACTCATTCATTCATTCATTCATTCATTTAAAGAGGATTTTATTACTTGTAACAAGTAAGGAGAACACTGGAGTAGTCTCCAAAGCTGGATCAGGTTTTATAAGGATCGGGTAATGAGCTATGACCTGATTGGCTCTTGCAATGAGGTGATACTAGGAGATGTGACCTGACTGGTTCCTACCACAGGGTGATGCAAATGCTTGACCTGTCTGTATCCGGGATCTGCTTATTAATTTAGTTCCCACTCCATGGTGAAGCACTTTTTCTTCTGCAGTTTCACACTTGGTTCATCTGAAAATGCTTAAGTTGATTTACTCAAGGGTCCATGGCAAAGTTCCACAGGGCTGGGAGCCCTCGCAATCATGGCAGGAGGTGAGGCATGTCTTACATGGTGGTAGGCAAACTGCTTTCAAAATTTCTCAGTATTCAACAATCTTCTCTCCTCAACCAATCTCAGCAGGCTCCAGCACATAAATGAATGTAACATTTTTAAAAACACTTGGCAAAAGACTGAGTCAATGGAAACCATAGATGGGAGCCCCAAATGAAGAGTTTGCCAATATTAAATCAATTTCGTGAAAGGAGTTTATGGTGCTCATCAGATCAGAGAATGCCTCTTTTTCTAGTAGGGCAATTGACTGATTATGCAATTGTCATATCTGAAAGATTGATTCCAGGTAACTCATTCTTTTATGGTCATAAGAAGACATAAGTACATAACTAGTGATAAATTCTTAGATAATTTGTATGTGGTGTGTGTGTGTGTGTGTCTGTGTGTGTGTGTGTTGACATAAAGAGAATGAAATGAGCAACCAACAGGGAAAGATTATTTTTCTTATCTGTTTGATAGTTATATATGCTGTTATAAATCCACTGTCATTCTATTTTATACCAGAGTCTCTTGTAAGCTTGCTCTGCACAAGGTTCTTTACCAGTCACCTTAGAGTTCAGCTGTATAGGGAGCTGAAGAACAACACCAGAAATAGGACCAGATGTTTGAATGATAATATGTAGGCCTCTGGGTTCAGTAAATCTAGGGAATGTCTATTGTATACAGAAAATATAAAATTATGATTAGTTCATCTTAGTATTCACCATGTGAGATGGGAAAGATATTCTGAGTCTATTCTGAAATAAGGGGAAAGAGTTGAAGTGATACTAATAAATATATTTATACTCTGAGTGAACAAAAGTAAGACTTGAAGGATTTGAGTGAATTGTAAGAGCGTGATAAAAGTTTATAAATAAAGAAATATGTACTGTATGTAAATATATTTCATAACAAAAATTATTTATGATAAAATAGAAAAGTAGGTAGAGAAAACAGATTGAAAAAATACATAAACACCACTTAAAAGCAGGTAACATTATTTAGGTTACTTAAATGTATCTGAATCATTAAGCCATTATGCACACCTTACTTAAAAGGCAGTTACAGAATAGTCCAAAGTTCTCTTTAAGCAGACAAGAACAATAATTTTTATTAAAAAATGTTCACATTGTCATTTCTGTAGAAGAAAATCTTTTAAAAGTGAATTATGCTAATAGTATACAGAATGAAGTTTCATGCAGTTTTCTCACATACCATCAAAACACAGTTTACAGTGCTCTTAGTGCCTCAGTAATTTTTTCAAGTTGCTTGTAACCAGAAAAGAAAAAATACCTACAACTTTGGTTTATTAAGCAATTAGCTTCAAACAACTTCATATGTATAGCCAATCACCTGTATCTGTGCATTCTGTGTTCATGGAATTTTAAAAAACGAGCAAGACACAGTGGCTCACACCTGTAACCCCAATACTTTCGGAGTCTGAGGTGGGCAAGTCGCTTAAACCCAGGAGTTTGAGGCTAGCCTGGGCAATGTGGTAAGAACTCATCTCACCAAAAAATAAAAATACATAAAAAAATAGTTGTGCGTGTTGGCGTGTGCCTGTAGGCCCAGCTACCCAGCAGGCTGAGGTGGAATGAGAGCCTAATTGCAGGCATTCAAGGTTACTGTGAACTGTGATCGCACCACTGTGCTCTAGCCTGGGAAACAGAGTGACTTGTCTTAAAAAAGTTTTTTTTCTAAATGAATGGTTACATCTGTGCTTTTTTTTTTTTCTTTTTCTTTTTCTTATTATTTTTTTTTTTTGAGATGGAGTTTCGCTCTTGTTATCCAGGCTGGAGTGCAATGGCGCGATCTCGGCTCACTGCAACCTCTGCCTCCTGGGTTCAAGCAATTCTCCTGCCTCAGCCTCCTAAGTAGCTGGGACTACAGGCGTGTGCCACCATGCCCAGCTAATTTTTGTATTTTTAGTAGAGACGGGGTTTCACCATGTTGACCAGGATGGTCTCAATCTCTTGACCTTGTGATCCAACCAACTCGGTCGCCCAAAGTGCTGGGTTTATACATCTGTATTCAACATGTACATATATATTTTTTGTCATGCTTCACTAAACAATAAAGTATAACAATATTTATATGATATTTACACGATGTTAGGTATTATAAATAATCTACAGATGATTTTAATTATACAATAGGATGTGCATAGGTTATATCCAAACACTACACCATTTTATAGAAACAGCATGAGCATCTGTGAATTTTGGTATCCATGAGTGTCCCAAGACCAATCCCTTATGCCATGGAATGTCTATATATTCTACATTTCTAATAGCTGTTTGCAAAAAAAAAAAAATGTACACTGAAGAAAACATACCATTGCTGTTTCTTCCTTAGCTAAGCACGATTATTTGCCAGTGTGATATGTGCTTGTTGTGTATAAACAGCTTCAATTGTTACTTGATTTGTACTAGCTCTGTTGTAACTATGACTTAAGTATGCAAATGAAACTTACATCCTTGGTGAGGCAGAAAAAAATAAGAGCCTGGAATAGTCATGGTATACTTGTGCCACCTCACTAGTCTTAGAAAGCTTATATGTTGTAACCTAATTGGCTAATTATAAAAAGAAACTAAACACTATGATTTTGTTTTATAAACCAAAGGACAAATACTTTTCTCAGAAATTATATAGTGTTCTGTAATTTTGTTGCCTGAGTAAATAGACTATGAAAATTCACTAATCCTTAATATTTTAAATGACTACTGCAGACCCAGATTACCTTTCATAACTAAATCGCAGTTCTTGTTTTGTCGGCTGCCCTGAAAACCAGCATCATGGACAACATATTGACTCGACCTACAGCCGTTCCAGTCTGAACAATAATTGGCTACTTCACAACACAGAAGGCAACAATAGTTTCACAGTGGTTAGGGAAATTGGTAGAAAAGTCCTTCCGGTTTTTCAATAACTTTTATTTCTGAATCATACAAATTGACAATGTTGCCTCCAATACAGACTTAAGTGATTTTCAACAAAATAAAGAAAATTCATTCAGTCCTTGAGAGCTACCATTAATATACTGAATGGCGAAATTACAGGTTATAATCCTACCTTTAGCAGGTTTTTAAAAATTTACTCAATATGAATATCTGTTTAATATATCCCTATAATCTTTGGAGATGATTTTTTAAAATTCAGTCTCATTGATTTCCTTATAGATGAAATGCACTGCCATTGAGTTTCTTTTAGGTGCTTTTCATTATTTTAGTATGAATGGTGCTTACATGTGCTTTGAACAACATTTTTTTCAATGATTAGACTTTGTTCAAAGCAATAATAGTATATTAACACAGTGACAGCCTTGGGAAGTTCAAAGTGATGATGACGAATCACTCATATAAATGACTTTTGTGGTTATTTAATAAAATCTGACTGAAAAAGCATTTTGCAATTCTTTATTTAACTTCTTTTTTTTCAGATTGTATATTGATCTCATTTATTCTTTTTAATTTATTTTACTTCAGGTGTATACTATATCCAGCATTTCTCCCCGTGTTATCCCTCCCCACCCTCCCAACCCCCATCAACTGCCCCCAGTGTGTGATGCTTAAACCTGACATTCAGAATTTATTGCTTATATTTTCAACACATAGTTTAATATGACCATTTAAGTTGTGTGTGTTCGGGTGTGTGTGTGTGTGTGTGTTTAGGTGTGTGTTTGGGTGTGTACTAACTATATAGTTTTTGTTTTGCTTCTCCATAAGCATATTTTACGGTACTTGTTCACTAATTGACTGTTAGATTCCAAGAGCCTATGATTAGAAGAAAACAACAACATCAACTAAAGTATGACAACAAGTAAAAGACTCACTATTTAAAACCTTTAAAGTGATTGTGATTCAGGAATATACAATCTGGATTTTGGGATGCTGTGTTATTCCTCCACAATGTGAATGACTGTTATTGATTTTCGAAATTTTTATGTAAAATTACATTTTATGTCACTTTACTTAGGTCAAGGAGTACAATATGTGCTTCTTTTTATAAAGCAGAATACCTATTTTTAATTCAATGCCATAAAGGAAATATTTGACAAAGCAATTTTGAAAAGTAGAATTAATGAATCAGCCATATAAATCCATACGGAAAAAGTTCTCTGACGCAAAGTGTATCTGTAGCCACTGGATCTAAGGTGAATTAACATTTTTCTTTTTGTCTATGTCCAACCTTGAGAAAATTACTTTAGTTGTTAAGGTCTGAGGCTTATAACTTTAAAAATTAAAGGGTGTATTTACATGATTCTAAGGAACATTCTAGCTTTGAAAATGAAACGTAAATTTGAAATTATAAATTCTGGTATAAATGATACATAATATCCTAGCAATATTACAGAAAGAGTTCAATACACCCTCAAAGTAGAAAATTCCCTATTAAACATTATCCAGAAATTTGAGCTCAGGATAGATTATTAATTCTAGATTATCTTTGTAATATTACTAGATTCGCTAAATTTTTGAAACGGAACCCATATTTATGTTATTTTCTGACCGTAATATCTGTCAGACAAGAAACTAAAAGCAGTAGTTATTAGTCCCTTGAAGTTTTTTCCTGCAGAATAGTTATCCTTTCCTGCGATTGACTACCTGGCCTCATGAGCTAGTTGCAGAGTGGCAACAATGTCCTGAGGACCTATTGAAAATCACGTCTCCTTTCTCATAGTCTGTGCAAGATAATTCATAAAGGCTAACCTGCCCCTGATGAGCCACCAAATTTCCCCCCACCTTGCCCAACTGCATGCATTATAAACACAGGGGGGAATGTAATAGGGGGAACAATAGCACATGATGCAGCACGTAGGCAAACATCAAATAAACAGCTGTACTGTTTAGAACTCTCTTCAGACGTTTATAGTATTATAGAAAGCAGCTTATTACATGGTACTTTAAGAAAAATTACAATTTCCATTCACTTGCAAAAGCCAAATAATAATTCCTAGTAACAAAGCATGCAGTACAACAGACATATAAAAAGCAACAGTCATTAAAATTCAATCTTTATAATAATAGGGAGCAAGCAGGTGTCTGGAACATAAAGAAACCACAGAAAATAGAGACCATATCTGCAGTTAGAAATTAGTGGTACATCTTGTGTAGATTCGTAAAACATGAACAGAAATATTCAGCCACAGATATTCTCCTCAGTGTATATGTGTATATATAAAACTCATACAAAACCTCATATATTAAAAACTTTTAAAATGTAATGAATGAATTGATAAAAATCTGGGATTCCATTTAGAAAAATATATTCAATAACTTAAAATGATAAACACTAGTTAATTTAATTTAAAAGAATGCTTTACTCAAGATAGAAAAGTACAGGCTTGACCCTAAGGTTTTATCCAAAAAGCACAAATATTCAACATGAAACTGACTGATTGGTGATTAAACCAGTAAAGGCCGACTCTAAACCACCCATGCCTGTTTAATCTTCAATAAAATTCTATAAGACCTGAGAATATTATGTATTCAAATCTATGATTGGACTTCAGTGGGCTACTGTTATTAATTTGATTTTAGACTATAATAAATTTACATCAAAATGACCATACACTGTCATTTAAGAATTAAAATAACACAAACATAATTGAAAAAGTTATGCAAGAGTCTTGCTGTCAGTTGATTTATAGAGTGGTTTGTTATATTTACAAAAATGTGTACAATTCACGTACAAAAGCAAGAGTAAGTTAGCTCAGCAAATCAGTTTTCCTTGTTGAATAGAAACTATGCAAGTCTTTGCTTGCCTGGTCCAGCCCATGGCAGTTGGTGAAGAGACTTGATGCTAATGCGTCCTTCCTATGTGAAAAGAACCATCAGTCTCGCTTCTACAGCTCTGTTTCACTTTCCTTACTTTTTAATTCTTTAATACAGATAACTCCTTTTCCTAGCAATCTTTTTTTTTAAATTGCATTTTAGGTTTTGGGGTACATGTGCAGAACATGCAAGACAGTTGCATAGGTACACACCTGGCAGTGTGTTTGCTGCCTTCCTCCCCTTCACCCACCTGTGGCATTTCTCCCCATGCTATCCCTCCCCAGCTCCCCCTGCCACTGCTGTCCCTCCCCTTTACCCCCCAATAGACCCCAGTGTGAAGTGCTCCCTTCCCTGTGTCCATGTGTTCTCTTTCATTTCCTAGTGCTCTTAACACCTCCCTGGGCAGGTGGGGAAGTCCAGTGAAAACCAGAGCTGCCAAAATCCTTTCTTCCTCTGCTTGGATGATCACACTTACTCTTTGAGACCTTTAACTGTTAACCAGATTCCCCCCGTCTCTGCGTCCTCCAGTGTCCCTTTGAATGACTTGGAACCTCAGAGAAGACAGTTACTGAGGAGGTTGTCACAGGTTTTTATTATCATTTTCTCTAGGCTTCAGCTTCTACTACGGTGAATAAACACGATTTGACCTTAATCTACGTTGCCTTCACGGTGGAATCTGCTGTAGAATTTCTGATTTAACTGATATGAAGTGTTTTCTTTTAAAAGCTTCCCAGAAGAGTGTGAGAAAGACTGCATCAACGGCTGTACTGTGGTAACTAAAAAAAACGTGTTGTTATCTTGAAACACAGTATTTTTCAGCCATCTTGGGTGAATACCAAATTATCCCGTTTTTTGACCATCTGTAGAATACAGATGCAAGACAGTTGCATAGGTACACCCCTGGCAGTGTGTTTTGCTGCCTTCCTCCCCTTCACCCACATTTGGCATTTCTCCCCATGCTATCCCTCCCCAGCTCAACTGAGGGATCACATAGTCTGACTTTTGATGGTCTCCGTTACAACCCATTAAGTGTTGAAGACCCCAGCTTAAGACCAAGGCTGGCTCTGGCCACATCCACGCTGGTCAGAGTTACTCCTACAGACTAGCTCTCCACAGAGTCTGATACCATCAGCATTATCTGGAAGTTTGTTAAGGATACAGAATCGTAGGCCCCACCCTAGAACTACTCAGTCAAAATCTATTTTTAACAAGGTTCTCACGTGATTCGCCTGTACATTAAGGTTTGAAAACCACTGTTCTAGAGACCATCTCAACTGTGTTTGGAGAAATTAATTAAACGAATTCACTAGGACTTCACGTTCAGTGTCCACTTTACAGCGTGTGTGTGTGTGTGTGTGTGTGTGTGTGGTGTGTGCTGTCTGTATAATAATTTTCACCTTCACACTGAGATGTAGTTATGAATTTCAGCATATGGATAACAATAAAAGAGCAGTCTGCCATCACCTCTTTCTAGGGCAATATGGCAATTCAATTCATAAATGCAACATTTTGTTGTTTGAAGCTCCAATATTCCCTAAAGTTTGGCTCAGATATCATCAGTTCTCAGCCTCTGAGAATATCAATTTCTGTGCTGTTTCACTGACATGCTCTAATTTTCTATTTCTTTTTTCTATCAATTTTTTCAGTTTCTCAACTCTACAGACAAATCCAAACCTGACCTGACTGTAAGTTCCACAGCAGCATTCAGGTCTTCAGAATTAACTCATCTCTCCTGGAGTAGGAGAACATTGTCCTTAGCACTCCAAGCATATCTGATTTTAATCTTCATCATTTCTTCAGAGAGATTTAATGTGTTAGAAAATTGCATTTCTGCATAAGTTTGTTTAAAAACAAAATCCTCTTGATAGCTTTGCAACAAGGTGATGAACCACATGTAAGTTAGAATTTTTTCCTAGTTGTTCTGACTGCAAATGTAGGATTCTCTTAATATGCGTGATTTTAAGAGGTAAAAAACAGATTAGAACATTTTCTTACAACACAGTTTATACAGAGAAAAAAACTCTAAGTCGTGTATCTATTGCTTATTTAATTAACAAATAAAATTGCACCTATTTATGGCATAAAACATAAAGCTTTGAAACGTGTGGTATGAAAGACGGCTAACTAAAGCTAACTAACATGTTTCTCACATGCTTACTTGCAGTGAGGACATGAACTCTACTCTCTTAGTAATTTTCAAGTATATAATACACTGTTATTAACTGTAGTCACCATGTGGTACAATAGATCTCTTGATCATATTCCTCCCCTCTAATTCAAATTTTTTATCCATTGCCCGATATCTTTCCAGTCCTAATGCCCCCTGCCCTGGTGACCTCTAGTTTGTATTATTAATGAAAAATCCATTCTTATAAAGCTAAGGGTTTAGTCACCAGAAATTCAGAAGTGTGTTGGGGAAAAAAGAATGAAATATTTATTCTTATTGATCATTTTTTCTATTACAAAATATCCTAGGTGATTTCATAAAATCTCCCTTGAACAATTTGCCCATCTCGTAAGAGATATTATTGCATTTTTACAATAAGAAGAGTTATTCTGCTTTAATTTTCAATGTATACAACTTTTAAGTCATCCAAGTTTGTCTCATACTAAAGGAAATCCCTTTATATATTCCTTTCATTCTCTCACACATTCATAAAACAAATGTTTGTTTGGGTGGTTACTAAATGTCAGTCATGGGATTAGCTGGGCAGGTGGTGGAAATAAAATGCTGAATGAAACTCAGCTTTTGCCTTGCTAGACATTCCAATGTAGCAAAACATGCCTACAATGAATAACAAATTCAAAGTAAATAAGATGAGAAAATTGGGCACTATGAGAAGAGCAGATAGGGACAAAATATGGAGATCAGCATGGCTACCCTAATAAAATGAGGCTTAAGCTAAATACTGGCTCTTCCTGTTTTTGATTCATTCTTGATATGCTTTGGCTATGTCCCCACCCAAATCTCATCTTCGATTCCCGCATGTTGTGGGAGGGAACTGGTAGGAGATAATTGAATTATGGGGACAAGTCTACCTTGTGTTGTTCTTATGATAGTTAATAAGTCTCACAAGATCTGGTGTTTTTAAAAAAGAAGTTCCCCTACACAAGCTCTCTCTCTTTTCCTGCTGCCATTCATGTAAGATGTGACTTCCTCTTTCCTGCCTTCCATAGTGATTTTGAGGCTTCCCCAGCCATGTGGAACCGAAAGCCCAATTAAAGCTCTTTCTTTTCCAAATTACCCAGTCTCAGCTATGTCTTTATCACCAGTGAGAAAATAGACTAATACAGTAAATTGACACCGGTAGAGTGGGGCACTGCTGAAAAGCCATCTGAAAATCTAGAAGTGACTTTGGAACTGGGTGACAGGCAGAGGTTGGAACAGTTTGGAGGGCTCAGAAGAAGACAGGAAAATGTGGGAAAGTTTGAAACTCCCTAGAAATTTGTTGAATGCCTTTGACCAAAATGCTGATAATGATATGGACAATATAATCCAGGTTGAGGTGGTTTCAGATAAAAACGAGGACGTGTTGGGAACTCTTGTTATGTTTTAGCAAACAGACTGGTAACATTTTTCCCCTGCCCTAGAGATTTGTGGAACTTTGAACTTGAGAGAAATGATTTACAGTATCTGGTAAATCATTCTAAGCAGCAAAACTATCAAGAGGTGATTTGGGTGCTGTTAAAGGCATTGAGTTTTATAGGAAACGCAGTGCATAAAAGTTCAGAAAATTTGCAGCCTGACAATGTAATAGAAAGACAAAACCTCATTTTCACGGGAGAAATTCAAGCCAGCTGCAGAAATTTGCCTAAGTAACTAGAAGTCAAATGTTAATCCCTAAACAATGGGGTAAATGTCTCCAGGGCTTTTCATAGGTCTTCACAGTAGCCTCTCCCATCACAGATCCAGAGGCCCAGGAGGAAAAAGTGTTTAATGGGCCACACCTAGGGTCACCATGCTGTGTGCAGCCTAGGGATCCCAACCTCTCTCACCATGGCTTACAGAGGCCAATGTAGGACTCAGGTCCTGGCTTCAGAGGGTGCAAGCCTCAAGCCTTGGCAGCTTCCACATGGTGTTGAGCCTGTAGATGCACAGAGTCAAGGACTGGGGTTTGGGACTTTCTGACTAGATTTAATAGGATGTATGGAAATGCCTGGATGTTCATGCAGAAGTTTGCTACTGCAACAGGGCTCTCATGGAGACCCTCTGCCAGGGTAGTAATGTGCAGTTAGAGCCCCCACAGAGTCCCTACTGGATCACTGCCTACTGGAGCTGTGAGAAGAGAGCCACCATCCTCCAGACCCCATAATGGCACATCCACTGACAGTGTGCCTGGAGAAACTGCAGACACTCAGTGCCAGCTCGTGTAAGCAGCCAGGAGGGAGGCCGTACCCTGCAAAGCCACAGGGGTGGAGCTGCCCAAGACCATGGGAACCCAACTCTTGCATCAGCATGACCTAGATATGAGACATGGAGTCAGAGGAGAACATTTGGGAGCTGTAAGATTTGACTGCCCTGCTGGAATTTTTACTTGAATGAGGCCTGTAATCCCTTTGTTTTGGTCGATGCCTCCCATTTGGAATGGCTATATTTACCCAATGCCTGTACCCCCATGTATCTAGGCAGTAACGAACCACACCCCTCCCTTTTGCAATCCATGCCAAGCAGTCACGGTTAGAATGATTACTTAGTGCTACATCACAGTTTTTGAAAAGCAAACAAAAATTAAATCATACAACATAACTTCCTCCTGTGAAACCAAAAGAGTGTTCAGAAATTCCTAATTACCTCCTTATCCCACTCCTGTTGATCATTCCACACACTCGCTAGTGTCCTTTAACCTCCCTTCCCATTACCTCCTCAAATACAATTGATTTTGTATACTGCTAAACTGAACATGGAAACTATTAATAAAATATTCCTAAATTGTCTACTCCACAGCTTAGAATTTATGGCATCTGAGATCATTTGACCTACCTTAAATATGCACCAATTAAAATAGGAGTTCTTCCTACTGTTTGCTAACCTGATTTTCTCTTAGAGTTCATACCCTCTAACTTCTTTAGTGGTCTTACTCTATTAGCCTTCTTTTGCTCCTTCAGTTTCTGTTGAAAAGGGGGTACTGTTCATCCTCTTTTTCATAGTTTCTTGGCTCCATTTTTAAGTCAGTATCTTAGTTGATATCCTCCTTGTTTCTTATCTGAGACACTGCACTTAATGTCTCACTGGATCTTTGGGTCAAATCACCCTAGAAGCTTCCCCTATCCTATCCACATTTTTCTACTTGGCAAGATTCTAAAATGCAATCAGGAAAAGCCATCAGATTTCTACCTTTACCAGAAATCCTATAAATTATTTCGATAATATTGAGGATACAATTCAAAATTTTAAGACTAATAATACACTTATCTTTCTAGCTTCCTGGTTTCTGCACACAACATGCATTCCTGTTCCAAATTTCAAATCCATAATGGCAGACATCATTGCCTCTGCTGAAGGCGCCTTGCACAATCATCCCCCATCTCTGCAGCTGCCTTCCACATATCTTCATCTGGCAATTCTAACTCATCAAAATGCAGCCCTGTATTCTATAAATTGGCATATATTCTTTAAATCCTGCTTTAATTATATAACTTGATTTTGATGTCACCTCTCTTGGTTTCTATTATACTGTGTGAATAGCTATATTAGAGTACTTATCAAATTTAATCTTGATATTTAACATATCCCTTGTTACTACATGGCAGCATCATTATCTTAAGGGCAGAACCTCTATATCTCCAGGGTCCAGGTGAGTTTCTGACTTAGTTAAATATGCTATAACTGTCTCCTGAATGACAAATGAATGAATAAATAAATTATACTTAATATGATAGTTCAATTTCAGTTATTTTCTCCATAGTCATTGTATAGATGTAAAGGGTTTACCATTTTCTAAATTGGAAGCACAGTAGAGCTGGCAATGAGAATAGTACCTTAGATGAGGAAATACACAGGCATGCAAGAAAAACATGCTATTTAAGCAAACTCTTAGCTTCGAATCCATCAGTACTTTTATACTAACTTTTAGTTCCTAAAAATACATGCTAAGTATATATTTTTAAAAAGATAGTGAGTAGGAATAACTTTCTGCAACCTCATGTTTACCTTTTATTTTTAATATTTTCTTCATTAAAATAAATATATATATTTAAATATTCAGCAGGCAAATTTTAACACGATGAAGTATCTAGAATGTATCTATTGCCAAAAGCAATCTACAAATTCAAAACAATCCCCATCAAAATAACATGATCGTTCTTCAGAGAATTAGAAAAAAGCAATTCTAAAATTCATATAAAACCAAAGAGAGCCCCCATAGCAAAAGCATGACTAAGCAAAAAAAGCACATCTGGAGGCATCACACTACCAGATTTCAGACTGTAGCATAAAGCCATTATCACCCAAACAGCATGGTACTGGTATAAAAACAGACACATAGACCAATGGAGCAGAATAGAGAACCCAGAAATAAACCCAAATACTTAACAGCCAACCAATTTTTGGCAAAGCAAACAAAAACATAAAGTGGAGAAAAGACGCCCTTTTCAACCAATGGTGCTGGGATAATTGGCAAGCCATATATGTAGGAGAATAAAACTGGATCCTCATCTCTCACCTTACACAAAAATCAACTCAAGATGGTTTAAGGACTTAAACGTAAGACCTGAAACTATAAAAATTCTATAAGGTAACATTGGACAAACCCTTCTAGACATTGGCTTAGGCAAGGATTTCGTGACCAAGAACCCAAAAGCAAATGCAATAAAAACAAAGATCAATATCTGAAATCTAATTAAACTAAAGAGCTTTTGCACAGCAAAGGAAACAGTCAACAGAGTAAACAGAGAACTCACAATGTGGGAGAATATCTTCACCAACTGTACATCTGACAAAGGACTAATATCCAGAATCTATAATGAACTCAAACAAATCAGTAAGAAGAAAAACAACAGAGCCGGGTGTGGTGGTTCATGGCTATAATCTTAGCACTTTGGGAGGCCGAGGCTGGTGGATCATGAGGTCAAGAGATTGAGACCATCCTGGTCAACATGGTGAAACCCCATCTCTACTGAAAAAAATAAATCCAAAAAATTAGCTGGGCATGGTGACACATACCTGTAGTCCCAGCTACTCGGGAGGCTGAGGCAGGAGAATTGCTTGAACCCAGGAGGCGGAGGTTGCAGTGAGCTGAGATTGCACCATTGCACTCCAGCCGAGTTACAACAGTGAAATTCCATCTCAAAACAAAAACACACACAAACAATCCCATCAAAAAGTGGGCCAAGAACATGGCTAGATAAGTCTTAAAAGAAGATATACAAATGGCCAACAGGAACATGAAAATGCCCAGTATCACTAATGATCAGGGAAATGTCAATCAAAAGCACGATGCAATACCACCTCAGTCCTCCAAGAATGGCCATAATAAAAAAATCACAAAACAGTAAGTGTTGGTGTGGATGCGAGGATCAGGAAAGTCTTCTACATGGCTGATGGGAACAAACATTAATACAACCACTATAGGAAACAGTGTGGAGATTCCTCGAAGAACTAAAGTAGAGCTATCATTTGGTGCAGCAATCTCACTACTGGGTTTCTACCCAGAGGAAGAGAAGATATAGATACGTATATACAGATACACGCAATGGAATGCTACTCAGCCATGAAAAGAAATGAATTAACAGCATTTGCAGTGACCTGGATGAGATTGGAGACTATTATTCTAAGTGAAGTAACTCAGGAAGGGAAAACCAAACATCATTTGTTCTCACTGATATGTGAGAGCTAAGGTATGAGGATGCAAAGGCATCACAAGAATGATACAGTGGACTTTGGAGACTTGTGGGGAAGAGTTGGAGGAGGTGAGGGATACAAGACTACCAATAGGGTGCAGTGTATAGTGCTTGGGTGATAGGGGCACCAAAATCTCACAAATCACCGCTAAAGGACGTACTCATGTAAACAAATACCACCTGTACCCCCAGTAACTTAAGGGAAAATTTAAGAATAAAATAAAGATTTGCCTCATTAAAATAAATATACATTTAAATGTTCAGAAGGCAAAATCTAACATGATAAATTATCTAGAATGTCATCTTTATTTTGGGAGAAAGCTGGTGGAGTGGAATTAGCACATCATTTTGACATGTGTTATTTAAAGCTGTGAAATGAATTCATACTTGTCTTTCCTTATATTTAAAAAAAATTTCTTTCTATGTAGAACCCTCAGTGAATGCACCCAGGGTACTGAAACTATGTCTTAAAAAATATACCAGAAGTTAATTGTGGTTTTGGACTAATAAATAATGTATATATATACATACCAGAAGTTTTGTAACATAAGTATCATTCAAATTAGAATCACCTTGGCTTTAAATTTGTTACATGTAGAAATTTCAGGATTTTAATAAAATAACATAAAAGAAACAAAAAAATATAATGTTAGCAAGATTAACTATGTAGCATTTTTTCTCATCTTGTAATAAGGTATTTTTTAAACCACAATATTGTATTTAAATAAGAATAACAAATTTTGTTATATATATATTATTAAAACACTTTTATATCAGTCTAAAGTGAATCCCCTAAGCTTATATTCTCAAGTAACAGTTGACTGGCAGTTTATGGATTGGGAAAAACATATTTGATAAGGCATTAGTATCCAAACTTTAGAAAGAACTCATACAACTCAAGAGTAGGAAAGAAGCAATGCAATTAAAAAACAAATTGGCCAAAGATCTGGAAGATAATTTATTCAAAAATAAAATAAAAATGGCCAACATGTACATGAAAAGGTGCCTAACATCATTAATCACCTGGGAAGTACAGGTCGAAACCACTATTCATACCATCTCAGACCCATTAGGATGAGTATTAGTAAAAAGTCAAATGACAATAAATTTGGGCATAGTTTGGAGAAAAGGAAACTCTTCTACATTGTTGGTGCAACGATTATGAAAAACAGTATAAAGCTGTCTGAAGAATTGGAATAAAAATAGAACTACCATATGACCCAGCAATACCCCCTTCTGATGAGACACCCAAAGGAAACGAAATCATTACATTGTAAAGATATCTGCACCCCATGATCATTCACAATAGCCAAGATATGGAAACAACATGAGTGTCAGTTGACAGACGAATAAATACAAATTTCTTTGGTAAAATTAAGTATTACTTAGCCGTAAAAAAGGAGTGCTGTCTGTCGTTTGCAGCAGCGTGGCTGGAACTGAAGGAAGGAAGTGAAACAAGCCAGGCGCTAAATGATGAATTTTCTGTGTTCTCACTCATAAGTGGGAGCTAAATAAATTGATCTCATTCAGGTAGTGAGTAGTATAATGCAGGTTACCAGAGGCTGGGTAGGGGAGACGGAGGGATGAAAGAAATTGGTTAATAGGTAAAAAGAAGGCATTTAAACTGAAGAAATAAGTTTCTGTGTTTGATAGCACAATACGGTGACTATAGTTAACAAAAATTTATTGTATAATTCAAAATAACTGGAAGAGAAATTTTAAAATGTCTCGATACAAAGAAAAAAATAGAAGTTTGAAGGGATGGGTTGATCATTGTACATTGCATACATGTATCGAAATATCATAATACTCAATGTGCAACTATTATATATATCAATAAAATGAATTAATTAGACATGTTTTAAAAAGAAATGATAAATGTTGGAGTTGATGGATATTACAATTACCCTGATTTGATCATTATACATTGTATGCGTGTATCAAAATATTATGTATACCATGTAAATATGTCCAACTATTATGTAGCAATGAAATAAAGAAAAATGTTTTTGTAATACATTTTGTAACCATAGGTAATAAAATTACACTGACTATGAGATTCCTGCTAAATGATTAGAATTTTGCTACTCATACCAAAAATGTGGGTAGCGAGGTGAGATAATGAATATGTTAATTCATTTCATTGTAGTAATCTTTTTATTATCACTCTATATCTAATAACATCATCTTGTATACCTTAAATATAAACAATAAATGTATTTTGAAAATAAAAAAATTGTTAACCAAAACATCAAATAGTCATGAGTTTGTAAAGGGTAGAAATGAATGACTGATACTTGCAAAGTTAGATGACGTGATATTATTTTGTCTTATTTAACTGTCCATTAGATTCACTTTCAGAACAAACACAAAGAAAGTAATGTCTGAGTTTTATGTCCTTGAGCTCTACGATATGTGGCTTGTTTTTCTACTAAGAAATGTGTAAATGTTGAATGTAGCTCTAGATACTTTACAGTTTTCTTCAAATAAGATAGCTTTTTTCCCAAAAACTGTTTTTTGTTTTTTGTTTTTTCACTAATATCTCCCTGCTAGAGTATTTAAAATGAATGACTAATTATTATAGTCTCTAATATTTCTCTAATCAAATATAAACATACTTTTTGTTGCCCATTACAACTAAATTAAGCAAATCAATAATGAAAGATAAATACTATATGTTGCTGAAACTATAAAAATAAAACACACTCAAGTTTCCATTACACATTTGTAAATTACTTCATTTTCTCACGCTTGTAAATTAATCTGTTGCAAGTATCTTGCACACCTTAAAAATTAAAAACTAAAACGCAATAAAAAAAAGAATTAAAAACTGACATATGTTTATGTCCATACATGGGTGCTCAGTTTTACAAAATCTGTTAGTATGTAATAAAACCAAGTTTCGTTAAATAAAATTCTCAAGCTTTAAAAGAATTCCAGTTTGGATCTGAGCTATGAAAGCATGTTAAATATACCTTTTTTTTTTAATTATTATTTCCTCAAGTCTGAATTTTTCTAACTGGGCTTGTTGTGAAGAGTTTGTTCCAGTGTCAATGGATATTGGGTCTAGAGTGGAGCAATCGCGTACATGGTGCTATGGGTGCCACCTCATGGAGTTATGCGTTGTATGACCTGCATCAGCCTAGGAAGTACCCCTGGTCTGAAGGCATATCTGTATATTATTTTACCATTTTTAGGGCATCTATAGTAAGACAAAGACTAAAGATTCATCATTCTCCTATATCTTGTATAAACTTAATTAAATGGCACATTTGTATGATACATGCAAAAATTAGGAAAGGACACATGGCCTTAAAATACTCTATCTGGCATTCAGAAGCTTTTAAAGTTAAAATGACAATTCCAGGATTTTACTCCTGTCATATTTTATTATCATTTTTTATTGATACATTATATATATATATATATATATGTATGTATGTATTTTCAGAGTGTATGTGATATATTGATGCATTTGTACAGTGTGTAATAATCAAATTAGGGTAATTGAGATATATATTACCTTAAATGTCTATCTTTTCTTTAAGCTGAGAACATTTCAGTTATTCTCCACTAGCTATTTTAAAATACGCAATAGAATATTGTTTACTATAGGCACCCTACTGATTTTTTTAACACTGTCTTCTTTCTTTTATTAACCGATATTTTGCTTTAATTAACCTCTGTTTATCCTTCCCTCCTCCCTACCCTTCCTGGCCTCTGATAACTAGCAAACTGCTCTTTATCTTCATGAGATCTATATTCTTAGCTCCCATATATGAGTGAGAACTTACGATATTTATTTTTTTTCTGTATTTGGCCTATTTCAAAGTGCATTATGCATCATTAAGTAGCAGTAAAATATCAGTCATAATTATTAAAAGACCAACATCAGAAGTTTCTCCTTTAAATAACTATATATATATATATATATGAACCTATATTAATTTATATTAATATATATATTATTTTTAACAACTGTAAAATTTTAGGGCAAATCAGTTATTATACCAAGATAATAATGAGTGGTTTTGGAAGACAAAATGAGTTTTTAATAATTAAAAAACTTATGTATAATATTTTCTGAAAATGAACAATTTGCAAAATGCTGCCAGTAATTTTTCCTAAGGTTCCATGAGTCATCCTGGTTTCTATTTTCTCTTTTGACTGTGACTTACGAGACTTGACTACAAAGAAGAGATTCCTGATACTGACAGCTAAGAGCAAATATTCCTTTAATTATTTCCCATTATTATATTTCTTAGACAGAAAACAAAATTAAACATAACAAGTCACACTTATTTATCACGGAATGAGTATCTCAGTAAGACTCATATTTTAACTAATTCTGTATTACTTCACTGTCTTACAGCACTTCCTTCTCATCTTTTACCAAGATTATTTCAATATTTTTTTAAATTTTTTTCTGCCATTAGTACTCACACTTCCTGAAATTCCAGTGATTAGTTGAAGTTTCAAATATATTCTCTTTAAACTTTAATAAATTATTAATGTAAATATATTCTCTTTAAAATTTAATAAATTCTTGATGTAAAAAATACTAATCTGTACCTTTTCTTATTTAGGCTGCAGTATTCTTATAAACCTAAATTTCTACATGGTATTCTGACTATGGCAGAGAGGAGATGCTGTAGTATAGGGTTTAATAGCTTGCTGTGGAATTACACTATAAATTATTGCTCTGGTCTTTGCCTGTTACATGACTGTGAACAACTTGCTTAAGTTGTCTAATGCTTCAGTGTCCTGAAGTACAAAAGGACATGACCATTTTCACAGTTATCATAGAAGATGTTGTGAAAAGAAATGAGATCACAAATTGTTCGCCTTGATGCCTGGTATGCAGTGATCACTCAATACCTGTTGGTCGTCTTTTTCATACATACTAATTGATTGATGCCTGAGAGTCTCCTTAGGTTAATAACTCTGGAAAACATTGAACAATTTAAAATTTCAATACGTGTAAGTCATATTATACAGGTGGCCACCAGAAATGATGGAAGGCTATAATACAGGAGCTACCTCTTAGCAGTCCTCTTTCTCTTTACAGGGCAAAGCAAAAGAGAAGAAAGACATTGCTCGCTCCTCTAGGTGAAAGTCTCTGCTTTCATTAAAGTTGACGAACACCTTTAGAACTTAGATTTATGGAGTTCGTGCCATTTTTACGTGAAGGGGATAGGTCCATATGGCATAAATCAATTCAGTCGGTCACCTTTGCTGATTGAATCATTATAAATATCACCACAAGCCAAATGTACATGACAGAGAATAAATGAAAACCATTTATAAAAGCAGGACTGGAATAAAGAAACTGACTGAAAAACCTAAAGAGCATTCTACTCCTAAATGTTTACAAATGAATCTAAAAATGTGATCAGAAAATATTCTGGGTAATGTAATGTAAAGCTATACATTGCAGATATTCATCAAAGTACGGGGGTCTCCAGGCAGTGATAAAACTTCTTTTTCAGAGTCTAACTTCCATGTTTATTGTGTCTCAGTCATTTCATAAATAATTACTTTTGAGGTGTTGCAAATAATATGTTAAAACCCACAAATGTGCAACGTTTGGCACTCACTTGATGGTGGAAGGTTTTAAACCTCAATTTAAAAGTCAAACTAAAAGACAGTTTACAGTACGTCATATACTTTTAAATCAGCATCCCAGTATATATAGAAAGTATGACATAATTTTTTTTAATCAACTGAGATAAGATCTGGGTTCTTGTGCTTGTTCTTCCCTTGAAAGCTTGCGTAAACTACCCAGTCACTTGTTGATTAAAAACATTTACTGGATGTCTATTATATGTCATGTTTTGTACCAGACACAGGGATTTAAAAAAAGATACAGTGTCTTTCATTAGTACTGACAAGTAAAAAACACAATATATCTTAAATATGAGGACAAAAGGATACATATAATATCCCAACGGCAGCTCAATCACTTCTGTGGTTACACAGTTCTTTTTCATTCATGTAACTACTACCTGTCAATTATATTTTAGAATACAGATCAAGATTCATTCTTTTCTATAAAACTCTTCTGATCTGTTCAAGTTATGTTAAATGCTCCACTCTTCATGAACATACAGCTGTGTTTAGAACCATCTTTCACAGGGTAACACTATATTGCAATTATTTAGAAGTCACTCTTTACATTAAACCTGTAAGTGCAAAGAGGCTTTTTCTCTTAATTGCCTACCATAAGACATACACAAAAGTAAGTTCTTAATATACGGTTCTGTGAATGAAGAAATGAATGAATAAACGGCATCTAACTCAGTTTGATCATGGTAAGCTACAACTACTCTTTGAAGAGAACAGTTCACAGTATTGAATATGGTGTTTGGACATATAGTCCTAAAAATCAAGAAAGATATTGAGGCTACACAGCAGCACGTGGGATTTGTTTGAAACATGGTATAAATGCAATATTCATGAAAAAGATACGAGACCTTGGTCAGAATGTAGGCACTAATTCTTGGTAACAAGATGCAAGGTCTAGTTAATAAAGAGGTTGAGGAGGTAGCAATGTGTTAACCATTGACAGGTATGGTGGTGACAGAGTGTAGAAAACCGGAGTTGAAAAATGGCAGCAGATGGTAAAAAATTGAAAGATCTCTTCTTGGCAAAGAAAGTGGACGTGTTGGCAGGTACAGTCGACACTGTACTCCACGGTTCTGCATCCCTGGATTCAACCAACCAGGGTTTGAAAATACTTGGGGAAAAAGAGTTACATCTGTGTTGAACATTTGCAGACTTCTTATCATTTATTTTCTAAACAATGAGTTATAACAGCCACTTATCTAGCAATTACATTGTATTTGGTATTATAAGTAGACTTGAGATGATTTAAAGCATGTGGGAGAATGTGGACAGGTTATATGCAAATTCTGCACCATTATATGTCAGGAACTTCAACCTCCATGGATGCTGCTGTACACGGGAGGTACTGGAACCAATCCCCTGTGAATAGCAAAAGATGGCTACAGCTGTTTATGTCGCAAAGACAGTATGTAGATAATCTAGGATAGAAACATGAAGTGTTGCTTTTGCAAACAATGCCAAGAGATAACAAGTCTGGTAAGATTGGTGTTTGCTAGGCTAGAATCTTTGAATATTTTGGATAGAAATGTCCTTCATTATTAATATTACAGAATGTTTAGAAACAGCTGAACAGTGTTTACTAGCACCCTTTCTTACATTGGGCCTGAAAACCTCGTGGGAGAAACAATTAACTCTGAAAACAATGGGAGATAAAGCTATATTCTGGCAAGCTCAGTGAAATTGAGAAAAAGAACTCTTGAAGAGAGAAATAATACTTTTAAAAAAGCCAATAACCTTGTGGAATGATGTCTGACAAAGAGGACATCCAGCACTGAGGACGATGGGAAATGCTGTCTGCATGTTCCTCGATCCACCTGTACACCAGAATGAAGACTAGTTGTCCTAGAATACGGAAGGAAATGTGTTAAATAAAAAAAAAAATCCCACTTTTCCTGCTGTCTTGTATCTTCCTCCCTGTCACTCCTCGCTGTCCCTTCCAAAAGAGCATGACAAGAGAACAATAAAGACTTTTTCTAAGAGACAGTGATAGAAATAACCAGAAGACACCATATTCAGTGAGGAATTTGTTGAATATAAATTCAGAGCCTAAGGCAGATTTATACCACCATGCTGGATTTCTGAAAAATGCAAAGAGGAAAAGCAGAAAGGAGACGACATGGCAAACTTGGACTCGGAAATCATTGTATGACATGCCCTCCTTGGGAACTCCTAGAACAGCGGTTCTCAATCAATAGTGACCTTAACACTGACTCTGAGTGTCCTAAAAATTCATGTTTCTCCAGAGTTTCTGATTCCATAAGTGGTGAACATGAAGCCTAAAAATCTTTTTATGCAAAAAATCCCACAAAAAAGAAAAAACTAAGTGACTCTGCTCCCAGTGTCTTAGGCTACCTTTGAAACATTGCTCAAGAGCATTATGTTAAAAACTGTTTTCAGGGCCGGCACAGTGTCTCACGCCTGTAATCCCAGCACTTTTAGAGGCCAAGGCAGATGGATCACCTGAGGTCAGGAGTTCAAGCCTGGCCAACATGGTGAAACCCCGTCTCTACTGAAAATACAAAAATTAGCCTGGTTGGTGGCATGCACTGGTAATCTCAGCTACTCAGGAGGCTGAGGCAGGAGAATTGCTTGAACCCAGGAGGCAGAGGTTGTGGTGAGCCGAGATCACGCCACTGCACTCCATCTTGGGGAATAAGAGCGAAATTCTGTCTCCAAAAAAAAGAAGTTTTCACAATAATACTGAGATGTCATTTGTCCCTTTAAACTCTGATGACCTTTACACTGAGGGAGCATAAATAATGGTGGTAAAATTTCTAGGCCATAAGTCCAATCCAGGTGGGGAACGCTAAAGTAATTTAGTAGTCATATTTTTAAATGCTATATATTTAAAAATTTGTTTTGAAGTTAGTTTCATTTAAGCATTAAGATTGTCTTTTATATAAAAGTACAGTTATTGATTTTATTAAATCTTGAGTGCACGTATTTTTAATATTCTATGTGACAAAATGAGACATGCAAATAAAACAGTTCTGCTGTATTACAAAAATATGCTGGTTCTCTATAAGAAAAGCACTTATTTGATGATTCATGTTTCCAGATGAACTATTTTGTTTTTTCATGAAATATCATTTTCTCTTGAAAGAATGCTAGTCTCTTTTCCACCAAGATGTGGAAGACCACTTTCAGCTGTTGAGGCAGGTGTAGGCTTAAGCTACCTAGAACTTGTCTTCATGAACTGTTACCTAGCTTTTCTCAGTTATTTAAGAAACTTTTAACTAAAAAGTTATGTAAAATGTTTATTTTTTAGGCTCTGATTTCCTCCCATTCACTTTTTACTTTTTTAGCTAATTTAATAAAAGCTATTACTTAGAATCAGATAATGTGGGATCAACCTAAGTTTTGATCACTTGGGATAATCATAGATGAGCCATTTACTTTAAGTCAGAATATTCTTATTAACAAACAGGATAACAATGACTATTTCGTAGGATCTGTGTGAAAATTAAATAATTAATGGTATTAAAGTTTTTTGTGATACCTTTCTATGAATGTCAAGCAGTACACTTGGTTAGGTTGACAGAAGTTGACACAACTCTGCATTACTTTGTGCAACCTTTTAAATGTGTGAATTAGATGAAAGTGTAAAGGCTTTTCATTCGGATAAGAATTCTTCTCTATCTGCTGCAATACATGTGGTGCAGCAGTATGCTTACCATCCCTAATGGGTAAAAAAAAGGAAATGATGAGCAACTGTGAATAAATCTGTGATAAAAAATATGCAAAGAAGGCACAGTGAGTTTAATTCAGACCTAAATATGCCAATTTTAATTCACAGAGAGCACACCTCTAAAGGCAGTTAATTAAGGAGTGTTAAGAGTAGCAGCACTTTCAGGTGAGCTTACCTTGGAAAAGGCATCCTTTCTAAGATTGCCGAAGGGTATAGTGGTTTGACACACGACTAGGTCAACACATAACAATTTAAACAAAATAGACTCCTGTGAAATGAAGGTCAATTTTTAACAAATAAATAATAACCATGGAGGCTATTTTAAGTGACATTATTTTAACCAAGCAGAAAACAAATGAGAGCATTAGAGACATTACAGCCATTCTGGAAACTCCTATCAAGAGCCTGAGAGCAGCAATTCCTTGTGAGTGCTTTGTCAGGCCAGAAACAAATGCAGGCTTCTCACTGTTGTCATTTAATCAGAACGCTGTTTGTGCTTTCTCCACTGGTTAATGTGACCCTGGTAACTAAGGGCTGAGGTCAGATCGTAGAGTAAGTTCTTAAATATCCGATGGAATTACCCCAAAATATAACAATAAAAGATAAAAGAATACGGGATAATCATGATAGGGATCAACTGGCAAACTTGGTATTGTAAGGGGACTGAAAACAAGACAAATGTCTCGCTTTTTTATTTATGTATGTATTTATTTTTAGCTCTCATAACTGGATTATACAGATCTTAAATTTAGATGTTGTAATTTATTTTTCTGGATGCTTACTTTATCCTAGAGATGGGGAAAATCATAGAATAGTTCACTGAAAAATTGAGTAGACATCAAAATATTTTAAGTCAGTTTATACTTAGAGCAATATTAAGAGTTCTTACTTTTAATGACCAATGTGTTTAATTAAACACACATACAGATGTAGAATCATTTGCATCAGCCACTGGACCCCTTGTCTTTCAAGCTTTTGGTAGCTTTTGCATCACTGTTAGAAACTTCTAGAAACTAGGGCAAGAATGCAATGCTTGTGCCCAGGTGATTTGTCAAAATATTTATCCAGAGAAGTAATTGAGTAGAGCAAGGTTAGTGGCTTCTGTGGAAGAGTGGGAAGTAACATTTAATTATATGTCTTTCTCATATTGCTTAACAAAATGGATCATTATGACTCACACAGCCTTTAGTCCAACAGTTGTATTAGACGAAAGCAGTCATTTTTTCCCTTAATTATGTGGAAAATACTAAGTAATCACCCAGGATCTTCAAATGCTTAAGTGTGAAATCCTCTCAGAACATTTTTAAAACTTGAAATTATGGAGTTGCTGAACACCAGAGCTTTATTATTATTTACTTTCAGATGTGTTTTCCCTAACGCTCACACTCAACGCTACAGCCTTAAGATAGAATTAGGGATAGGGTTGCTTACCAAAGGAGACAAGAAAAGATAATAGGACAAGAAAAAAAAAAGAGGGAAAAGAAAAACGAGAAAAGAAAAGGATACGGAGGGAGGAATAAAGGAAGGAGAATGAAAATGATGGCATAAAAATTACTTAAATCTCCAATAATTTTATGTTAATAAAAATATACATTATAAACATGTAGATTGCCTATAAATGTGTCTGAGATCTTATGTTATATGTATTTGCTGAGATTAATATCTACAAATGTTAGTATTTAAATAAGTAATACAATAAAGTCCCTTTTTCTACCTCTTTTCGAATCTGATTGAGGAATATGCAATAACAGATGGAAAATCAAAATATTACACTAATTATTAATAACACACCCTAATGGAAAGCAGCAAGCATATTCCCGACACTTAGTCACAGGCCTCAATGACTCTCTTATCGTTCTAATGACAGTCGGGGCTCCTGCTCTGCCACTGCCCTCCTTGCTTCCTGTGCATTAGCCGGTTTCTTAGAATGTAATAGCCTTGGCCGGGTGCAGTGGCTCATTCCTGAAATCCCAGCACTTTGGGAGAGGTTTTCCATCTGTTATTGCAAATTCCTCAGATTTGAAGAATTTAAGTCTAAAAAATTAAATTTTTAAAATTTCTTCAAATGCTCAAAATGTGTGCGGCACTAATTATATCCTATGAAACCCATATTTTTCCAGAAGTTAGCCCATACTGAGTATCATTCAGAGGGTTAACCTTCCATACATGACTGTAGTGAGTCTCTGCATTTTGCCAAATCCACAGGAAATTAGAAGTAGCTCAGTCGAAGAAGTAACAATAGCTGGTGCAGCTCAAGTAACACATCTAAGGCTGCTCACACTGTCCTCCATGCTTCTACTGTACCTTCTAATTATTTCTCTTACAACAGTTACCGTATTTCCTTACCTACTTGTTCAGCGAATTAGATGATGTGTTCCTTGACTATAAGGGCAGGTCTTACACATTTTACCCTTGTATAATGCTTAGCCAAATGCCTGTGAAATGGTGTTCAGTGCAGTATTCCCAATAATACAGTATTTTATTAGAGTAGATTTTAAGGTAATAACTACATTTAAAATGTGAATGAATAATAGAAAAACAATGTAGTATCCTTGAAAAAATATTATGCTCCAGAGGCTATAATAACTGAACCTAAAAGCATATGAATGTCGGGTGTATATCTGTGGTTAATGTCGTATCTTGTGCTGTTACTATACGTGTATATGTTACTATATGTGTATGAAGTTAACTGCTGTGGGCAAGTGATATAAATGATGTACACGGACATAACCTGTTTCATCTGACTCAATGAGAACCATCTCTTATGAACTGCTAACAAACTGATGTGTTGATGGTATGTTTCGGGGGACTCAAAAGACTGGAAAGTTTCTTCAAGCAACAGACAGAAGAGAAGCTATCAGCTTCTGTCACTGCAATAGCTTGTGTGCGTATCCTTACGCGTTAAGTAATTCCCACAGTTTTTTCTTTTTTTTGACAATTTTGCACTACAAATTACGGCACACGTTTATAGCCTAAATCCACTTTTATATCAGACGGAAGAACAGCATTGGCAAGGTTTAATGTAGTTCTTTGTTTCCTGAAAATACTCTTGATGCAGGCTTTGTTTTACGGAAGAGACACTAAGTTGATATTTTATGTTCCGTGTATTTTTTAGTGATCAACAAGTAAGGAAAAGGTAAAAAAAAAAAAAGAGGCAGCATTAGGGAGCTAATGTAGAACTGTGATGTGTGTCTGTGAAGTCTGGACCAAAACGATGGGGATTTATGAAGTAAATATTGATATATAAAACGGCAAAGTTGGGGCTAATGGCCAGGGTTGTTAGACTCTGCCTCCATCAGTGATTGGCTATGGGTCATTCTGAGAAGAACCTGCCCTGGAATAAGGTGGCCTTCAGCAGCTGAGGCAAACCTGAAGAACACGACTGCTGGGAGCAGCTGCAGGACTTTCCCTTGAAGAATGAGCTGGTGACACAACTCTTGGTCTATAAAACCTACAGAAGAAAAAAAATATCCATCTAATATAAGAAGCTATCCCCTTCCAGGACCACCTTAGCTGTGTTTTGAAACACAAAAAAATGAACTAGAATCGCTCATTTATTCTGAGTGCAATCCTGATAGATATGAAGTTTAAAGTAACCTACTTCCAATTATGTATTATTAGGGCTGAGTAACTCCTAAAGCTTCAATAATTATTTTCTTTCAATAATAATAATAGTAAAAGATGAGGGCTAGTTATTCGTGTTAATTGAAATTATTCTGAAAATATAAATACTAAATACAGATTTAAAATTGTTATTGTTATAGAAGCGAAATCTAGTACAGTAATTATCTTATAACCTTTACTTATAAATCTTTAGAGATTATTGATAATTAATCTTTTGCTTTATAATATTAGATAAATTTAATGAATATGTATAGCTGCACGTGGTAAAGTATACTTCTGAGAATCAGATACATTTAACAAACTAATGTGCCTTTTTGTCAGTTGAAAATGCTATTTCACAAGATGATGTAACTGTTTACATTTAACGATTACTTAAAAAAAATAAAAACTTTTGTGAGTTGATAAAAATTAAAGAAGAAGTTTCAATAGGAAAATAGAATATTTCATGTAGGAGTCAAACTAATACTTAGCTAAATTTTTTACCTTAATGATTGAAAAACATTTAAATAACATAATGATAAATTAAAATGCCTATTTATATTTGGGAAAAAATTAAATGGAAACATTTTACTTTGTAGTTATTTACACAAATAGAATGAGTCAAATAGCAACTAAATATAACCACTGATATTCAACCTCTAGAAACTCGTAACACACTGACTGACAAGCACTTGATCGGTCAATGCTCATACTGCTTGTTTTTATCTATAAGGAATGACATTTGGTTGACAGAATTTAGTAAAAGGGGTTGATGGTCTGCCATACTGACAGCTTGAAATAAAGAATTCTGAATTGTCATAGCATACATTGATTAGACAGAGAAGTTATAAAATTTAAATAGAATTCTCTAGTACCAAACAGTGTGGTCATTAATACACCATATTTATTCAACTGTTTGCAGACTGCTGTAATAACTGATTTTTAAAATAAGTGTGTGTGAATGAGAGAACATAACACTTGTGTCCCTGTGTAATTTATAATCTATTCTGTCAGATGACAATGACAAATATACAGATTTTATTCAATTTTTTATCAGTCTCTTATGTAGTCTATACATTGTTTATTATAGTAAACTTCACTAACCATAGAGCAAAACGTAGGACTCAAGTAAATATTTCACTATGTCGTTATAGTATCGAAAATGAAATCTAAGCACTTTAATTTTATATGAATTTTAATGTTATTTGATATTAGTCAGACCCTCAAAATGAATATTTCATTTTCCCTAGAATATATTCTGTTTTCTTACCTTTTTGACTTTTTCATGCTATCCATTTTGTGTTCATTTTACTATTCCAATGTGTATCTATTTCTCTACATTTCCAATTTTAATTACTCATCATGGATCAGTAGAAATTATACTATTTGATGTGGTTTTCTGAATCCTCAACCCATAACATTCTCTTTTAACTTTGAGCAGACAGCATCCTTTCTCTTTGACTATGTTTTATACTAAACAAGTTTCACGAAAGTCTTACGTCTTACCAAAATGTAAGCCCCATATTGTCAAGAAGAGTATATTTTTAATCTTTTTGTTTTCAGCTTTTATTTTAGAATGATGGGCACATGTAAAGATTTGGTACAAAGGTATATTGTGTGAGTCTTAGGTTTGGAGTACAGGAGAGTATATTTTCTAACTATACCCCCAAATAGTAACTGCAAAATGCAAGCATTATGATGCATAATTACTGGAGAAATATATGTATTGTCCACAAGACTGGACTGACTTATATAGATGCATAGTCAATAAAAAAACACTAATATTTCAAATCACTACATTTTTAATGTGAAATACAAAGCTCAGAATTTCCCAGGGCCCTGGATGCAATAAAATACTCTGATTGAGAAATACGTGCTTTGACAAGAAGCATTTATGTAAGGAAAAGAGAAAAATAGAATAAAAACATATTTATATTAATTAAGAAACCAAAATCTTGTGAGAATTGTTTTAACTCAAAATCCATTCAAAATTAAAAGCAGTACCACTAATCTTTTTGGGAACCGGAATATTTTGAAATCTGTAAATATTTGAGATGTAATTATACAACTATATATATATATATATATATATATATATACACATATATACATACATACACACACACAATAGCTACACATAAATTTGGCCAGTATATATATATATATATACATGTGAGTATATATATATACTCATCTTATTTATAGTAAAATATATTTTCTATAACCTCTACACCATAAAAAACACTGGATTGTAGTTATTGTGAACTAACAAAATTGAAAATTCAGTGCAATTGTCAGCAAGGTACAGAAGTTACCAATCAGTAGAAAGAACACCCGTATGAACAACACAAATGATATTAAAACACTTCTTTCTATATCTTGGAATCCAGACACATTTAATGAACTAAAATTCATGTGTATTATTAATATTTTGATTTACAGAACTCATCCAATTCCCTGGTCCCCAGGCACATGTAGTACAAGAACACCAATTTAATTAAGATAACGTTTATAATTCAACAGTCAAGTTGTTACCTTTTACATTAATAAATTCTGCTTCAACAGATGCTATACATCAATTTCTGAAGGTTTACAAAGACAGAATTGTAAATAAATTGCAAATATCAGGGCCTAGAGTTTAAAACAGTATCATCAGGTGCTTCACGGAATTCCCGTAGAGGAAGTTTCTTTCTTCTCTCAGGTTAGCTATATCAGAGGTTCCTACACCCTGTAGGAAAAGCACCCAGTTACAGTCTTTGATAATTAATTAGAAAACTTGTTTACATGGAAGTGATTAAATAACTTATTTGCCTGTTGATATTAGCTACAAAACATCCCAATTCATAAACAGTCTTACCATGGTTTTTGGAAGATGAATTAGTATTCATGAAATTCTTTGAGATTCAGAGATGATATTTTCAAATACAATAGTTATATAACATTTAGATAATATGAACTAGTGTTAAGAAAATTGGGATTAATAATTACTGTAAAACTTCAAATCGGATCTTCAAACGTATCGAGACACAGCCTGTAACGTATCTAAAATGAGATCTTACATATTTGAAATCTCTAGAAAACATAACCACAATGGTGTTAATAAAGGTTTGATACACGAAATGGGTGTTAATATGTGAAGGGGAAGTAAGACTTCATAGACAACACAGATTGATTATGCATATACTTATGCACCCAATGCTATTTTAAAGGAGAAAAGTCAAGACATTTCAAAATGATCATCTAAATCGTCATAATGTGGGAAGTCATTAAATGACTCCATGGAGGACCTTCAGGAGCCTCCCCACGTTGCCCACTGCCCTCTCGGACTGCTCATGGCGGTCTGATGCAGACCTTCTGTATGGCCAGGCAAGCATGCTGTCGTCTCATCTGTCCGACTCCTGCCCCTTGGTGACTTTCTTGGCCTGTCATATGCCCGTTAGCCCCCTGACTCCTGGAATAGCAATCCCTTTTGTGGTCCATTCTTTCAAGATTGCCTCCAAAATTCTCAACTGCCTACGGTCAACACTTCTAGGCTTGCTGTATTCATTTGTTCTTACTGACTTGGTCATTCACTTGGCTTTCGGCGTTTTGCACGTTATGGAAGGCACCGTGCCTCACCTGTCAAATGAGGTTAAGCTCCCCTTAACGTACTTGGTTGTACAAGTCACTTGAAAACTACTCTGAGTTCTTGCTTATAAAAACACTCATACGAGTGTTTTTTTCTATTGAACTATTTATAAAATAAAAACACTCCTCAATTGCAAAAAAAAAATAATTTTAAATAACCTAAGTAAACAAAAAGATATTCTGTGTTCATGGATTAGAAGGCTTAGTATCAAGATGGTAATAGGTAATACTCTCCAACGTGGTCTACAAATTCAATACAATCGCTATAAAAATCCCAATGATTGGTTTAGCACCAAGGGTAGAAAATAAATTTAAAAAAAATAAAAATATAAATTTTAAAAAAGGAAAATATAATGTGTTATATTCCTAATGTATAATGAATAGTGTATATAAATATATAATAAACACATTCTTAATGAATGTTTATAATGCTACTGGGAATGAGCAAATATTTTAAAATACGAAACATGTACGAGATTATGGTTTTATTTCCGAGTCAAATGTAAAATCAATTACTCATAACCTGAGTAAAATTTTTAAATTCCATAATTTTAGTAATATCTATAATTTCAATAATAATATTCTTGAGGGTATTGTTAATTAAAGAAAAGTATAGAAACTGATAGTGGTGACTGGGAGTGATGGCTCATGCCTGTAGTCCTGGCACTTTGGGAGGCTGAGGTAGGTGGATCAAAAGGTCATGAGTTCAACACCAGCCTGGCCAATATGGTGACATCCTGTGTCTACTAAAAATACAAAACTTAGTGGGCATGGTGGTGTGTACCTGAAGTTCCAGCTGCTCAGCAGGCTGAGGCAGAAGAATCACTTGAACCTGGAAAGTGGAGGCTTCAGTGAGCTGGGATTGTGCCACTTGACTCCAGCCTGTGTGACAGATTGAGACTCCACCTCAAGAAAAGATAGGAAGAAAGGAAAGAAGGAAGGAAGGAAGGAAGGAAGAAAGGAAGGAAGGAGGGAGGGAGGGAGGGAGGGAGGGAGGGAGGGAGGGAGGGAAGGAGGGAGTTGAGGGAAGGAAGGAGGGAAGGAGGGAGGGAGGGAGGGAGGGAAGGAAGGAAGGAAGGAAGGAAGGAAGGAAGGAAGGAAGGAAGGAAGGAAGGAAGGAGGGAAGGAGGGAAGGAGGGAAGGAAGGAAGGAAGGAGGGAGGGAAGGAAGGAACTGACAGTGGAATTATCATATTTCTTTATCTCTCATGGGTCATTAAAACAAGTCCTAATATTCATTATGACACATCCTTCCCATCAAATGAAATAAGCTATCAAGATATAAGGACATGTAGGAGCGTTAAGTTTATATTATTAAGTGAAAAAGATAAATCTTAAAAAGGCTACATGCTTTATGATTCAACTACAAATCATCTTGGAAAAGGTAAAGCGATAGATAAAATCAGATTATTGGTTGCCAGGAGTTAAAGGGAAGAGGAACAGAGAGGTGGAGCACAGAGAACTGTCGGTACAGTGAGACTATTGTGTATGATATCATAATGGTGAATAAACATCATTAATGCCCTGTCCAAACCCATGGAACACACAGCAGTAAGAGTGAGCTAATGTAGACTTTGATTGCTAAATAATGATGACATGTCCAGGCTGGTTCACCGACTGTAACAAATGTACATTGGTGTGAGTTGTTGGTAGTCGCGAAGGCTGTGCCTGTGTGGGGAAAGACAGTTCATGGGAACTCTGTCCTTTATGTTGAATTTTGCTGTGAACCTAAAACTTCTTTGAAAATAAAGTCTATGTTAAGATAAATAAGCATAATTATAATAATTAAAATTGATTTTAATAAGACATGTGCTAAAAAATGGCACTGGCATCAGTGATATAATGAAAACTGCATATAAATTTACTTGTTTTTTTTGCTAACTTTCTGTTTTAATATACAGACTAGTTGAAGTGGACAATAATTTTTCTTTTTTGATTTTCAAATCCTAATTTTGGTGGGACAGAATGTCAACTAATATAGAATTGATGAGGATGGTGCAAATGGTATAGAGAAAGCATGAACTTTATGTGTTTGTCTTCAGTTAAAGTCACTGCATAAATGTAAGTTACAAAGCAAACTCTTTATGATTAGAAATAATCATGTAATCTTAACTCAACATAGCTTTAGTCGAGAAAAGTATTCATTCTCAGTTTAAGGAATACTGAAAGAGTGTCATCTCTCAATGAGAAGAGCTTGTTGCAGTGGGGAGATGTGGTGAGTGGAGAACGGGACTTTTGAAATGATTGATACAATTATCTCCACATATTATGTAGCTCTTTGGGTTGTGACAAACTCTATACTCAGATATCCTGTACAAGGATAAGGAAGATTATCCTTCATTGACACAGTGGCTTCCTTTGAACTATTTCAAGAAAGGCTGTTCAATAAACAAGATTGGAATGAAAATCTATTTCTAAATGTGTCTGGTAATAATCTGTCAAAAATAAATTTTATGTACATGATCTTTGACATGAATCTCTGTATGTGAATGTTTATGTGTGTATTTCCCATTAATTTTAGGAGGACAGAGAAAACAACAAGAAATTATTTGATGCCTATTCTATAAAATCCTACACATGTGTTAACATGCTGTAAAGGACAATTGAAAACAAGCAGTTATAAAAAGTTAAAATAAGTAGTATCCAAGCATACTCTAAATATAATGTCTTTTAAGTACTAAAACTGCATGTGAAAAATGAGACAAACTAAACGTAGGCTCTCAGTAAAGGGGAGGCTCCCACACACACACGTTTTCTCCTCGCAGAGCTGGAATACCATTTTCAACTGCTGCTTCCTCATGATTGGCCTATCGCTTCCTTTTAAAACTCATGCCATGTACTTATTGTAGGCTTTTAAACATATCTAATGACAACCATTTCTCTATTCCAATTTTTACTTTTAACTGTCAGTACTTTAAACCAAGGTTAACCCTGGGGAATCTTCTAGATTCTTTTCCCCAACACTTTTGCAAACTCCTCAATGCTGATGATATTGAGAAAGAAGAAAGGGAAAAATCCGTTAGGTAAACAGTGAAGGCTGGTCCTTGGAGACGGAGCCTGCCTGAAAAATCACAGCTACAGGCAAAAATAGAGCAGCCTGGGGAAAACACAGATAAGCAGGCAGGGACCAGAACAAAAGCCTTTTGTTCTTTGTGTACCTGGTGGGCTCCAGGAAAAAGTTTCCTCCCCTTTCAGACATGTACACTGTGGGCTCTGTGGGAACTTGTGCAAGGTGGAGGTGGGCTTACCTAAGACAAACTCACAGTTATACAAACAAGGGAAGTGGCACTTTTTGCTTACCTAGGGACATGCTCAGAACTACATAGAAAAGAGGGAGTTTTGCAGACAGCTTTTTAAATAAGAGAAGTTACTCAAACAGCTCCAGATATGAGAGGAGCTTCTTATAAAAGCTTTTGAATTCAACTGTAAAAGTGGTAACCCACTCAGGCTCCACTCTCCACTGTGGAGACTATCTTCTTTAGCTTATTAAACTTTCACTCCAACCCACCCTTTGTGTCCAGGCTCCTTATTTCTCTTGGTCTCCAGACAAAGAGCTTGGACAACGAGACCAGTGACCTTGACCTGTTTCAATATCACTATTAATTGTTTGGTGAATCAGCATTACATATTGTTTTAAAACTGCAGGCTCACTACGGTTTTAAAACACTACATCTGGAAACCAGAAAAAAAGATGAGTTGAGTCCTTCTCATGCTTGAGATTTCTTCTGCTTTCCTCTTCGATGGCATCTCTCTTATCGTTCTGCCTTTGCTATCAGGAACTCAGGTGATTACACTGGTACTGCTCAGATTATCTCCCTATTTTATCCCTGTTTTATGGTCAGCAATTAATAGCTTTAATTGCCTCTGATCAGTTCCTTTTCAGCAATGTGATTAGTGTTTGACTGAATAACTGTGGTAAGTGGAATTTTATCTCCAGAACCTGAAAGTATATTACCTTATTTGGCCAAAAAAAACTTTGCAGATGTGATTATGTTAATGATATTGAGAAAGGGAGATTATGACTGATTATCTTTGGGCCAGGGTTAAGAACAAGAATCTTCTAATAGAAAGAAGACAGAGGGTCAGAGTCAGAGAAGGAACCGAAGTTGTCACACTGCCAGCTTTGACGAAGGGGCCATGGGCCGATGAATGCCGCTGGCCTTTAGAAGCTGGATAAGTTTACGGAACAGTTCTCTCCTGGAGAATTTCCAAAAGGAATGCCAACACCTGCTAACACATTGATTTTAGTGTAATAAAACTCAGATTAGACATCTGATAGGCAGAACTTATCAAATGTAAAGCAGGAAACTTACGTTGTTTTAAGCTACTAAATTTACGGTAATTTGTTACAACAGGAAGCTAAGACAAATATCTTTAGAATTCTGCCTCTACAACAAGCTTCTTGGAATTTGTTACTGGTGGCCAGTTACCTTTTCTCTGCAAATTATCTAACATAAAACAACAACAACAAAATAAATCTTGATGTCAATATAACAATGGCTAAATTAGTGTGCCAGTCACTGTACTGAGTATAACATGCAATATTTCACTTAATTTTATTTAAAAAACTGAGAATCACAGAATTTAAGTAGTTACAGTCACATAGCTAATAAATGAAGAAACCAGGATTTTAAAGCAGATGATCTGACTCTGAATCTGCCCTGTCTTAAGCATGTTGCTTAGACCTAGTGGCTCTCCTAGTTAAAACACTAATCATTTTTGTAGGTCTCTTGAGGAATTTTAAAATATGATTTTACGTACTAGACAAATGTATGCACATTGCCCCTTATATAAATAAAAAATTTAACATATGCAGTTTTCAAAAGTAAATTTATTGATATTTGTTCTTATAATTTGCTTTAACAGATATCAGAAGTATAGTTCTTGAGGGGATGATAGGACTGAAAACAACAGAATTAGGAGAAATTCTGTTTAATGAATAGTTAGACACTCAAATTCCTTCTCTAGAGCAGTGCAATCAAATTCACCCTGCAGACAAAAACTAGAGCTCTATCCTGTGGAGATATTAACCCAGGGAGGATTTGACCTCGAAGCATCAGAGGCATCAGGGGAAAGGGTGTGCAGGACATCTTTGAGTCTGTCTATTTCCCTGGTTCTTTTCCTTCTGGATTTTGACTAGGTGCATATTGATCACTACAGGGTGCCTTTCCTCCATTCAACTACCTTCTTCAGGTTCTGAGAAGTGCTGTCTCCCTTTGCACACTGGTTCATTGGTCTTGTACCAGCTCTCTATTGTTACTGATAAAGGTTATTGAATTATAGGTAACTGAATTTTTGCTTACTCAATTCTTGTAACGTTGACCAAGACTGTTTAAATAATCTTACTATTAAACTCTTTTTTAAAATCAATTTTAAGTGTATTATCATTTTTGCTCTAGAACTCTGATACAATTTTACTGGAAAACATGAGGTTTAAAGCAAAGTTAGCCTGTTATAACACTAAGAACTTTTAAAAAAATTAGCTATTAAAACCTGACATGGATACTGATAGACCTATGTTTCAACGAGACTAGAGGATTTTTCTCTGGAGAAATAAATGAAGCAAGTAAAAACATTCTCAGTTATAAAAAAATTTCTTCATCCTCACCTTTTTACACTTCAGTCACACAAACACAAAATAAAACGCTACTCATGATCACACACATTCCGTTCAACATTTTAGTGCTTTGATTTTAAATATTACTAGAAAATTTATGACCAGTAATATTAGAAAAAGAAATCAATTTCTACCATAAAAATACAGAAACACAAATAAGAATGAAAAAAAATTAGAGAAAACAGAAGCATTACCAAAGATGATAGAACTTAAAAATATTTAATATACCAAAGTATATATAATAATATATCACATCCATTAATACGCCACAAATTTAGATAGTCCTTCTATCCATAACCCAATGATAAATTTTAATGTACATGGTCACATCTAAAATCAAGGGAAACAGGAAAGACACTTTAGCTGAATAGCAAATTATTTAAGAGGGGGAAAAGCATATATATGTATCCACCAAAATAAACAAACAAAAAAAAATATAGTATAAAAAGAATTTTTAAAAGAAGAGAACAAAAACATACAGAAATCCCATCATAAGTAACTTTTTCAATAAATACTTTCTGGAGGAAGAGATGAGAACAGTTACCTTGTGTTCATTTGCTGCATGAAAACAGAGCACAACTTCAACAAACAGCAGCAATGACCGAGGAGCTATGCTGGAGAGCAGCACGGGAGCAGCAAAATACCTGTGAACTCAGAAGCCCAGGATAACATCGGAGACAAGGGAAGAAGGCACCCACCCCTGCCACACTGTCTGCCCTGATGGAATCGGCTCAGGAATGGGAGGATGGATTTTAGAAACAAGATAAGCTGGAGATCCTTCGTAGTCCCCATTTCTACTATACACACCAGGCAACCTTGCCACAGGAGAGACTCACCATCTTCACAGTCTGGGTACCCAGTTTGGAGAGCTGTTAAAAGCTTACACCATGCACCCCCCACTCTCAGGACCTGACTGCTATGCCATGGTTCCATTTGGAAATAACTAATCAACTAGGTAACGTTTCATGATAGAAAATCAACGTACAAAAATTACTAGCATTTTTATACAGCAATAGTGAGCTATTTGAAAAAGAAATAGAAAACAAGTATATGTAAAATACGTACAAAAAGTGACATCTATGAATAAGCAATCATCAAAGTGAAAGATCTCTGCGCTGAATGCTATAAAATACTGATGAAAGAAATTGATGATGCAAATAAATAAAAAGACTCCTCATCTTCATGGCTTGAAATAATTAATATTGGAAAAATGTTCAGAATACCCAGAGCAACATATATATTTAATGCAACGCCTAACAACTACCAATCACATCATTCACAGAAATAGAAAAAAATCCTAAAATTTATATGAAACCACAAAAGATCCTGAAAAGTAAAGCAATACTGAGTAAAAAGGAAAAAAAAATCTGAAGGCATCACATTACCAGATTTCAAATTATACTACAAAGCTATAGTTACCAAAAGCAGCATAGTATTGGCATAAAAACAGACACATATATCAATGGATTAGAATAGAGAGCCTAGAAATAAATCAACTTACATACAGCCAAGTGATTTTACACAAATGCGCCAGTGACACACACTGGGGAAAAGATAGTTTCTTTGATAAATCGTGCTGAGAAAATTGTATATCCACATGCAGAAAAATCATACTAGATGCTTAACTCTAATCATACCCAAAAATTACTCCAAGTGGAATAAAAACCTATGTTTATTTTGTGGATAATTTTAAAAAGAGAGATGTCAGTTTACATTATGAAACATATTCATGACACTAGTTAAGAATTGGCATTTCTTTTACATATATTTACATGCAAGAATTTGGGGATATCAAAACCCAAACTGCTAACTCATGTTCAAAATTGTAGGTACGTTTGGAAAATGATTTAAAGATAAATCAAACATGGAGCACCATTTCCTGTAAATTATAGCTACTAGTTTACATAATTATTTGTTATATTAATAGATATATTTGCTGAATAGCATTCTAAATATAAAACGCCCTGCCCTCAATCATGTTTGAGTCAATTTATACAACTCTGTGACACACATTTCAGGTTTGCTCCCTAAACTAAGCCTGCCGTGGGGAAATTGAGTTTAAAAATATACCTCTTTCAGGATTCTCTTTCATTAATACAGTCATAACCTGGAAAGGTTACTGATTTTTATAATTCGACTTTCATTCACCTGTGACGTTGAAAATGTTGGAAGAAAAATTTTAGATAAATTCAATTTGGTAGAGTTTATTTGAGCAAAGTAAAGTTCATGAATCAGTCTGCACTAAGAAATAGTAGAGGTTAAGGGAGATCCAGCCAGCAAAGTGGGCAGACAGTATTTAAAAACAGAAGTAGGAGGTGACATACAGAAACAGCTTCATTGGTTATAGCTCAGCCTTTGCCTTATTTAGTCATGGTTTGAAAAAGCATTTGGCTCATATAAACACAATCTGATCAGTTGGCAGTCTTCAATTGGCTGAAGTTTGGCTGCTGTGATTGCCTGAGACTCAGCTACTTGTAACAAGAATATACTCTTTATTATGGGTTATCCAAGACACACAAGCCACATCAACAGAGAAGTGAGGGGAAACTCCAAAACTGTGAGAGAAGGAGGATGATGGGTAGCATACATGGCCTGGACCAACTGCGATCTGGGAGTAAATCCCCAGTACGGGAGAGGGTGGGTAAGTGTCTCTCTGTGATCCATCTTCCCACTGGGGAATTATACAGTCCAGGCCATGAGAATTCACCGTGACCTCCTCAAGCACTGACTTGACTTGGGGAAGGGCTGGAAGACTGTGAGAAGGAACTGCTCCAGGGAAATAACATGTCCTGGGTCCTGCATCCTCCGTAAACTTAAGTTGCTACAGAAAGAAGACATTCGTGGTCTTAGCTTTTAAACTGCAGGCCTGGGAACCAGTGGTACCAGTTTGGGATATTATGGAAACTTGAGCTGTAGCTTGTTGAACTGGGGCCTGAATTGAACTGATGGTCTCCTACAACCAGGACTGACAAGCAAGCCTAGTATGGGCTCCAGCCACCAGCACTGGAGCCAGACAAATTCCCCCAGGACCTGAGCAAAATGAAAGTTGCCACGGAGGCTTGATCCTGAGCTGGGCAGGTGCTCATATGAACCAGGGCTTAGTTACAAGCTAAGTACAATCTGCCTAGCAGAACAGAACTTCGGGGTCAGCTGCGAGAACTGGAATAAGAGAAGGAGCTTCACCAGGACTGGGGTGGGAGATGGACACAATTCCACACTCGCCAGCCAATGCTGCAATTGCTGGAACCAGCAGCCCCAACACCCACCCATGGGAGGAGCAGTTGCCCCTCAAGCATTTTGCCAGGACCTGAGGATTGCCCCTCACTCCCATCACAGCTTGTCACAGCTTGGCATAAGCTTGCCACTGGGAGGTCTGAGTTCAGGCTGGTCTGGTTCAACCCATCCTGGGTTTGCTTCACCTTCTGAGACAGAGTGTGGGACATAGGTCCGAGGAATCCACACCCCAGCCCACCTCCTGGGGCACCTGCACGTTCTCCCAGAGGTCAGAGGTCAAACATAAACACCTTTCTGCTACCACCTTATCTGGCTTCGACCTGAAAACACCACCTATTGACCTGGAGGCTGGCCCACATGTCCCATTACAACCAATTCCAGCACAGGGCACAAAGTTTAGGAACTGAGAGTCTCACTTCCACCACTACCACCGCTGTCCATGTCAAACCAGCTGTTCGGGAGCTTGTGAGCCCACTTACACACTCAGTACACACTACTATAATTCGATTCTGAGAAAGTCACCCAGAGGCCCAAGAACCAGCCTGTCTGGAACCACCAAAACAGGTGCCAACATATGCTGTCCCTGGTCACAAGGATAGATATATTTGCCCCATAACCACTAGCATTGAAACATGAAGAAGGATCCAGCTGGCATTGTAGCTCTCAGCACAACTTCACTGCAGTCTGCACAAGTAACCACACCTAACACACTAAGGCAAACACAGATACCAATGGCACAAAGGCTATTTATAGCAAAAAGTTATATAAAGTCTTCACCAATGTATCCACCGAAAGGAAATCCGGACATCTAAACAACCCACCCAACGTCATAGACACATCTTCAGGGCAAAAGTACCCACCCCCACAACAAAAGTAAACTCAAAAATAAGAGTGACTGTTGCTTCAGATGCACAGCAATTAATGGAAAGGCATAGGTGACATGAAAAAGCAAGGTAACATGACATCATCCAGAACACACACTAATTCTCTAGCAATAGACCCTAACTAGAAATAGATCTCAAATAAGTAATTTGTAATATGAACTTTAAAGATGCTCAGTGAGATGTAAGAGAAAAATATTGTCAACTGTGCATTCATCAGGGGATTCACATCCAGAATACACAAAAACTCAAATTCAATAACCAAAACAAAAACCAAAAATAACCCTATTAAAATGTTGTTAAAGCACGTGAATAGACTTTCATTTTTCCTGAAGAGGACATAAAAATGGCCAACAAGCATACGAAAAAATGCTCAACGTTACTAATCATCGAAGGAATGACTAAAGCCACAGTGGGTTGATATGATCTTACTTCAGTCAGAATGGCTGCCATTCAAATGTCAAAAAACAGCAGATGGTGAGGAGGCAGAGAAAAGGCAACTCATACTCTGTTGGTGGGAATTCAAATTAGGATAACCTTCATGGCAAAGAGTAGATAAAGTTTGGAAATTTCTCAGAGAGCTCAAAATAGAACCACCATTCAATTCAGAAATCCACAGTACCGGGTATTCACCCAGTGGAAAAAAAAATCGATATATCAAAGGATCCCCGCACTTCATGTTCATTGCAGCACCATTCACAATAGCAAAAATACGGAATCGACCTAAATGTTCATCACTGGATGACTGAATAAAGAAAATACGGCATGTACACAATGGAGTACAATTTGACCAGAAAATACAGCATATACACACAATGGAGTACAATTTGACCAGAAAATACAGCATATGTACACAATGGAGTACAATTTGACCAGAAAATACGGCATATATACACAATGGAGTACAATTTGACCAGAAAATACAGCATATGTACACAATGGAGTACAATTTGACCAGAAAATACGGCATATATACACAATGGAGTACAATTTGACCAGAAAATATGGCATATATACACAATGGAGTACAATTTGACCATAGAGAAAAAACTAAATCATGTATTTTGCAGCAACATGGGTGGAACTAGAGGCTGTTACCTAAAGTGCAACAAGCCAGACACAAACAAATATGACATGTTTTCACTGTTAAGTGGGCACAAAACGTGCACACATGGACATAGAGAGCGGACTGATAGACAATAGAGACGTAGAAGTATGAGGGGCTGGAAGTGGGTAGATAATCAGAAATGTCTTAATGAGTGCAATGCACATTATTTGTGTGATATATACTCTGAAATCCTTGACTTGACCAGTATGTAATTTACAAATGGCACAAAATTGCACTTGTACCCCATCCATTTACATGAAAAAAGAGAAACTTATGATAACATTAAATTTAATATTTTACCTGAGGGAAAGAGAATTCATTAAACAGGCAGCACTCAAAACCAGATATAGGTTCAGAGAGATCCCATCTCCTAATTGCAGTGAATATTTACAGGCAGAAAGTGGAGTTGTCTATAGAAGTAACTGGTTAAAACTAGGCTTTGACATGTTTGGAAATGGTCTGAACAGCTGGCAGCTTGTGATTGGCTGAAACTTGGCTGCTGATGATTGGCTGAGACCCACATATCTGTTACAAAATTGGATTCCTAAATCAGGTTTCAGCTTTTTATGTACTAACTTAAGTTGCAGTTTGACAGATAGAAACTTAGTTAAGAGACCGTCTCAAGACAATGACCTCTTGTCTATGTAATTTAACAAGCTGAAAATGAAAGCAACTAATTTTGCTTTTGATAATTGAGTATAGTGACTCTAGAGTATCATTAGGACCTATGTGAAAATTTATCTGAACAGGAAATAAGTGTTTTTAGAGCCACCAAGATTATGGAGTTATTCTTACCCTCATATAACATAGCTTATATTGATAAAAAAGTTGCCATATTTTACAAATTTTATTCCATATTATTTAGGTCCAGTTTATAATGCTGGATTTGGTTTCCTTAATTATAACAAAGTTTATTTTCTACTGTACAAAAATAGAATTATCCAACATTGTAAGAAGAAGATATTTTAAAATAATTAGTATTGATACGTAGTCAAATCTACTTCAATAAACAAGAAAACTAATGTAAGGAAATTTTACAAATTGGCAAAATAAAAAAAAACAGTCAAAGATAAATATTATGTCTCCTGACTTTTAAGGCAGATAGGATTTTCATATGTATTACTTCAAATTAAATTAATATTATGAGTGAAAAATTGGGGGGGAGAGAGAGAAAGAAGGTTAGGGAGTAAGAAGACAAAAAGAGACAAAAACTAGAGCTGTTTTAATAAGATGGACCATATGGTGATTTATCCATATATTCCTCATATTCATAAATTTATCATTGACTTCCATAGTCATGAAGAAATGAGAAAACAATTGATTTTATTTAATATGCATGAAAACAAAATGCACTTTTTATCAAAAATAAAGGAAATCTATATGTACATCTAGAAAATGCATGGTCATAATCATAAACAAAATTTTTCATAATATATTTAGGTGCAAATTACATTAACTTGCAATAGTGAAAAACTGAAATTATCAAATAGGTTAAAGGAACGCCTGACACCTTTGTACACTGTTGAGAACACAGTAAACAATATTCAGTTCAAAATATTAATACTGTTAGATAATTTCTGTTGAATCCATTTTGTTGCCACCAAGTAAATTGAATTACATATGTAAAAAAGGTTTTCAGACTATAAAAGTGACTTGCTAGAATGCTCATTAAAATGGAAAGTCAAAATAAATTAGAGGACATTTAAACTCTTTTCCATCAGTTTTTTTATAATTAGGTCTTAAAAGCTAAAAATTAAGAAGCTTTGGATCAGAGGTGAAGAAGCTATTATTGTCGCCCTTGATTAAGTTTAAAAATATTCATTGGAGCCAAGAATAAAAGCTCTGAGCCTCTTTCTGAGTCATTAACTATTATCAGTACTATAATAAATATTTCCTATGGAAATAAAACAAATTGGATGTCAATTCAGCATTTCACATATAAAACAGGCATTGGTAATTAAATGAGTGTGATTCTTTATGAAACAATAGTTTTGTTAACAGGGAGTATGGAAGATTCAAGTTGTTTTATTAGAATTAACTGAGATTGACATTATTATTCTTATGAATTTCGACAATTATTTCCACAATATAAAGGTGATTGAATTACATACTCAATTATTTGACTTTGCAAATACTTTGCATAATGTACTTAAATTCTGATACTGTCTCAAAAAATTTTGAAAGAGTTTGTAATATATTGATTTATATAGCATTGATCAAAATGGACAGTAATACCCCATAGAAAATAACAAACAAGAAAATCTCTAAGAAATCCAAGATTAGAAATAAAATAGCTTTTTTAAAGTTCATTACTGAAAAGCTGCCGAAATTTTTCCAAACTTAATTTTGTATGATAAAAACCTTTTTTAACTCTAAAACAAAAATTAGCCTATTTCAAAATGGAAATCCACTTTCTGGTAAAACTACTGTTCCATTTATTTTATTATTTTCCTGGACACATACTTGGATAATGTATTTAGTGACCTCCTTAATATGGTACTGTGTGTCTATATCTGGTCATTGTTTTATAATCTCCTTGAAAAATCAGTTACTTGGAAAATTAGATTCTTCGAACCTAATTGCCAAAAATTATAGTTAGGGAATTCTACACAATTAATTATTTGCTAGAGTTGAGAAAATTAAAATATTTACATTAAATGCATAATTATGTTTAATTTCCCAAATCAAATAAACAGAAAGTTGTTTTTTTCACATGCAACTTTTACATCTTACATTTAGTAGCCATCTGATTTTGAAAACATGAAAAAAGTATTATTACTTGTAAATGTGTTTTTGATTTTTAGACTCTTAGGTCAAAACAGCCATTACCATTTTGAACAAAAGATATCAGTTAATTACATTCGTATTTTTCATCAGACATATTTACATGTAGTGTACCTCTTGTTTCAATGAACACAACTAATTTGTATTAATTGTCTTGGGTTGCTATAAATCTGCAAAACAAACTGGATGACTTAAAGAAAATAAATTTATTGTTTCACATTTCTGGAGGCTGGAAATGTCAAGGGGTAAAAAAGTTGGTCCCTTCTGAGGTCTGTGAGAAACTGTTCCTTGCATCTCTACTAGCTTCTGGTGGGTGCTGGCATCTTTGACATTCTTCGGCTTGTAGATGCATCACTGTGACATCTGTCTTCCTGTTCGTATGGAATTCTTTCTGTGTGCATATGTCCCTCTGTCCAAATTTCCTCCTTTTTAAAAAAGACACAGTTATGTTGAATTATATAATTCATCATCTGCAAAACTCTATTTCCAAATAAGATCATATTCATAGTTACTGGGCTTAGGACTTCAACACGTTTTAGAGGTAAGCAATTTAACCCATAGCTATTCAAAATGGTCAACTGATAACTATTCAAAACAACCAATCAATTTGAATTTTTTCCCCACATCCATAGGAACTGTGCAGAAAAGTAAAAAAAAAAGTGTGGTCTTATCATTTATAATTTATATTTATTTATTTATGAGACAGAGTCTCACTCTGCTTCAGGTTGGAGTGCAGTGGCAAGCTCAGCTCACTGTAACCTCTGCCTCCTAATATATCACTGCGGCCATATTCCCCTTGAAATACTGCTGCTGTTTATACACAACGAGTTTATTTGGACCACATAAATTCTTAGGTCTAATTGGATAAAAGGTGAAGTATCACTCAAAATTATAAGAAAAATGACTTTCTATGCATCAAAGAACAAAATTCAGTGTGCTATTCAATATAATGTTTAAATTAATTCTACCAATACTTTGAAAGGATAGTGAATATATTATAGATAAAATATAAACTAATCCACTAGTTTCTTTAGCAGAACAGAATATTTCAATTTTTAATCTATTTTAATTTGTTTCTTTAACTCAGATATTTTATCTAATTACTATCAATTAAACTCTGGTCTATGGTCTTTTCAGGTACCATAAAAATGTTTAAATAATTTAAGTTCAGTTGTAAAATTGCAATAGGCCAGGGTAGATTTAAAACTTGAAATTCAATTTCAACATGGTCACAGAGTATAAAAGAGAGCATAATGGAAGTGCTATGCCACTAGAGATGTTTTATTATTTATCATGAAATGTAAATGACACACTGCACGACATCAGCATAAGCAATTCACAGAAACTGTATCATGGGCATAGGAGTCATTCGTTAGAGCAGATGTTTGATTAGCATTGAGAGGGGACAGTTTGTACTGCTCTGAAGTATTATTTAATTTTTCTAACCACCAAGTTCATTCCAAATAGTGAACATTTTCAAAAGACCTGTTAGTGCAGACACTGTACTCAAAATTCATTTTATTCTAACTTTCCTTCGTGCACGCACCTCATGTTGAAGTTTTTCACAATGCTGGAATCAACCTCCAAACCAGCCATGAATCTAGGCTACATCCTTAAAATGTAAGAAGGCACACTTCCAGGACAACCGGGTTCACCCCAAATATGACATTGCTTTGGTGTATTCACCATATCCTCTAGTCTAGATGTCTATATTGCATGTGTAATTCACATGTCTATATTTTAGAATTGATTTTGCTTTGGGAGAAAACATAGCAATAAAATATGTTAAGATATTAAGTATATAACTATAATTGGTATTTTATTCACATAAAATTAAAAATATACTCTGACACAAATTTCAGTGATTATATTATCCCAATTGACAACTCTGATTAACATTACTTTTTATGGAAAACCACATTAATAATTTGAAGGATGCTGAGAAAACATCAATTTCGAGCAGAAAGAAATGACGACTGTGGAGAAATATTCTACTGAGGCAATTATGAGTCTTCCTGAGGGAATTCTCCTCTTCCTGAGAACATGGGGTGTCTCCATCTTGGACTTTGTTGAGTATTTTGTAATGAGAGTCAAATTAGATAAACGTAACTAATTTCTGAAATGATTTCATAATAAAAATTTTGATTCAATCATGTTTAGATTTGTAACAGAAGCATCACACTCATATGTACATATGTATCAGAAAATTATTATATTTACAATTTTATATATTGAATTAATATTACTAGATATGCTGTAGTTTTAGGACAGATTAATGAAAATACATTCTCAATGTATCCAGTAGAAGCAACAGCAAAAGTATTTTAAATTAAAACTATTTTCATCTCTCTTTGACCATTTTCTTAATGTCTAGAAAAAATTATTTCTCATTTCTTTACAAAATTAAAATTGAACATCAAAGTATTCTGAAATCTTGAATTTTATAAATCAGGTAATAAATACTATATGTTACATGCTCATGACAATGCACATGTCCAAATACGCATTCTGTAATAGTTACTACATGCCCTTCTACAATGGTAATTGTAGGCCTGTGCTGATGGAGCTTATGGGAAAGTGAGGTAAAATAGAAAAGTATTTTAAGTATATTTAATATGACAAATTACAGTGAGCATTCTACTACAGAGAAAAGTGAGGGCAATCCCTTTTGGTATAATATATTTGATTATTTATAGATAATGACAAATATTATAGTAGTTGAGTTTTTAAAAATTATTCTTTAAATATTTCAAAGCAATAAAGAAGGTCTTCCCATATATATATGATGCATATATACATACATTTATATATATGATGCATATATATATAATGATCGACTTCTGTGCATCGACTTCCTGTGTTAAATGAACAACAAATGAAAAACATAAAGTCTACTGTTTTTGACTTCCAACGGTGCTGAAGAAAGTTTAAAAGAATCAGTGCGGAAATAATCCTTCTTAATTTTGTACATCATGTATCAAGTAGGATTAATAGGCTATTAGCCTTTGCATTTATTATAATGTTCTGACATTTCATCTTTCATATTTGAGTTTCATCTGGAAGGTGTAAACAGCACATCTCCTTCCACTTATCTTGTGATATAGTATAAGATGGCAAGTTGCTATTTTGTTAATTATCTTATAAGACTTAAAATTATTGTAAATAGCAACAATAATGAATGTTCAAGATCACTGACTGTGCTGGAATGAACCTGAATTTCAATATCTGCCCCACCTCTCGCAATCAGTAAAGCTTTCAAGTTTGATAAACAAAAATGTTTTATTAAAATTCGTTTTTAAAGTATTTTGTCCTCAGGTTAGGACCTACCTATCAATTAAAAAAATATGCCATATCCTTTGTGAAAAAAATGAATGGAGTTTAAAGGAAGCTGATTTCATGTTTAACTAATTTATTTTGTTTTTCTTCCACAAACTCCAACTTAGAAAACCTTTCAACAGATTCAGAATTAATAGAAGAAAATAGGAACAATAATGATACCTGCTTTCATCTATGCTATTTTCAACGTTCTCATTTTAATTTATTCATTTATTATCTCATATTTATTGAGCTTTTGTAATGTGATAGGATAGACTGTGACAATACACTGATAATACAGAAGTCATACATGGCTAGGGAGACAATGACTGGAGGTGGTGGCACTGTGGGTCAGGTGTTCAGAAAAGATGCCTCAGAAAAGCTTACATTGGAGCAGAAACTTGAGTGGAATAGGGAGTTACATGAGAATATCCCCCACAAGAGTATGTGGAGCACAGGAAACACCCAGAGCAAAGCCATGGGGCAAAAGTATCATTGACATGTTAAAAGAGCCCATAGGAGAGTGGGAAGAAGTCAGATTAGAGAGGTGGCTCGGGTTTGTTACCACAAATACTGTTTCAAAGTATATCAGTCCACGTTACCTCTTCTGTGCATCAAATAGTTTTCAATGACAGAGCTACTTTGGGATAAATAGGGTTACACATAAGATATTCAAGAAGTAGACAGTTCTAAAATTGCATAACCTAAATAATTTACCCATTCAGCCATTCCGGTAAGCCTTAGAATTAATCTAATAGACGAAAATAAAACAGTCAGATTCAGTCAGTAAGAAATGAACTTTGCTTCATTCTTGAGCTAGTACTAGGCAGAAGTTGCATTCTATCTGAGTTTTGTGGTTTCAAAAATTACAAAAACTCAAGGGCAATCGTCACACTTCCCTCCATAAAACCGTTCAGGGGTTTCCCATTGCTGGGATTTTCCTTCCCCAGTATCATCTCACGCACACTCACACTATTTGGCAAGTACATTGAAAATACTAAGCTCATATATTACGATGCAGCAATGTCCTGAAAAAAATAAAATGGAGAAGACACGTGTGTTTGAATAAAGTTGGGTTTATTGACCTGCTGCAGTGAGGATGAAGGCACAGCACGGGAATCAAACGGCTTTGATTTGAGAGTCTTCAAACATTCACTATAGTAATTTGTCTTGTCTTAGGGATTTTTCATAGCTTCAAGAAAGTGGGGCTTTGTTCTAGATTGGTTTTTATCAGGAACTGGAGAAAACTCTATGATTGGGGGTCCCAGTATTGCTTATGTAGAAGCTGGGGAGCATAACGTAATCTAGATTAGTTTTTATCAGGAACTGGAGGAAACTCTGTGATTGGGGGTCCCAGTATTGCTTATGTAGAAGCTGGGGAGCATAACGTAATCTAGATTAGTTTTTATCAGGAACTGGAGAAAACTCTGTGATTGGGGGTCCCAGTATTGCTTATGTAGAAGCTGGGGAGCATAACGTAAGGGCTAGAGCTGCCATGGATAAAGCAGCAGCAGTGATTTTTATTAGACTGATGATGGAAACACCTGATCATTATTGTAGTTTGGACATTTTTGCTCTTTTCTCTAAATTTGTACATGAATATGGAGTGGTCTTGTTTTCCTCTGATCACTGAAGTCACAGAGAGGCTTTGCCTGATGCTGACACTGAATTATTTATGAAGAAGAGCATCACGGCAAGTGCCATACAAACTCGCTGGCACACCAAGGCCTTGCTGAAACCCCAGCCCCAGGCCAGATCCGAGGTCTCAAAGTTACTTTTCTATTCCTTTAATGTGCATGTTGGTTTTGGGAGAGAAATTTCTTGGGCTTATAAATTCCCTCAACAACTTTCACTCCTATTTTCTAAAAGAGAATACATAAGATACATATTAATGTTTGGAAAAAATCAGTGAGGGGAAGACACCTGGGCCTGGAGATTTTGTGGAGATATTCTTTTAATTACAGATTCATTTCTTAAGTTCAGTATTAAAAATTCCGACATTTTATTGCTTCTTTCAGTTTTTAAGGGTCATGTATTTCTAAGATTTTTCTGTTTCTTCTAAAGTTTCAAATTATTGGAAAAATTCACCTCAAATATGTGATTTTATTTAGAATACGTTTTTGATATTTAGTGACATTTCTTTTTCACATTTCTGTTTTTTAATTTCTCTCACTTTTTAACCTGTAATTCCACTAAATGTTGATCAATGTTTTTAGTCTTTTCAAAAAATCAAAATTGGCCATATTTATTTTTATTTATCATATGTTTTTATTTTATTCCTTTGTATCTCTAGGTTCAGTGGGTATAATTTCCAGCTTTTGGTTTAACTTCTTGAAATGAAATTACAGATTCTTTTATATGACATTTTTTCTATCTTATGCATTAAAATTATAAACTTTCCTTTTGATTTATCACAAGCTCCAATATAGTTTTAGTTAGTTAACTCAGAGTATTTTATTATTCACATGGGATTTCTTTTTTGATTTTGAGATATTAATAAAGATATTGTTTAATTTTCAAATAGTTAGTTTTTGTTCATTTACCATGTTATTAATTCCTGGCTTAATTTCTCTATTGCCATGGACTATTCTGTGACTTTATTTTTTTAGGCCTCAAATTTAATGAGCTCTGTCTTTCATTATGTGATTATGTGAACATGAATAGAACGTGTATTTTGCCATTGTCGGTTGTAATGTTGCATATGTCAAGTAGATACCTTTTGTTAACTGTGGGTTTATTAATTATATTGTTCAGAACTTCTATAAGTTTGCTGATTTTTGTTCTGTTGTCTTTAGGTATGATTGTTAATATTTTCTATTTTAGTTTTGCTATGGTCTGAGTATTTGTGCCCTTCCAAAATTTATACGTTGAAATCCTAATCTGCAATTTAAGAATATTAGGAGATGGGGCAATCAGGAAGTGCTTAGAGCAAGGGAGCGGAACCTTCATGGTGGGCTGTTAGGTTTGGGAGATAAAGTTTCCTGGTCTCATAGAAACCGTCGACAACTTTCATTCCTATATGTACCTATCTGACATTTTTTCTAAAATTTCAATTGATCTGCTGGTTTACTCCATGCAATACTCTATATTCAAATGTGTATAGAAGGAGCTGGTGAGAGCTCCCTCCTACATAATTAAGCAATTTCACTGGTTTGCATGCAGCATTTTAAAAAAAAAATTAAATTGTCCTTATTCTATTTTGTAAATGGAAAGACAATCATTTATTTCTAAGCATAATGGAAAAAGATGAGTGCTTTGTGCATTTTGATATATTTGAGTTCATTTTTACAATGTCATACTTTTGACACAATGGTTTTCTTGTATCTCAGTTCATGTGCATCTGAATGGTAAATAATACTGTGTTTAAGTTTTGTGTTTCAAGAATTGCGCTACAAAAGAAAGAAAGAAAATACAAAAATGGGCAATGTTATTAAAGAGGCCAGAGAGAGAGACTCTTTCCAGTATCTGGGGACACAACCTGAAGACATCATCTAAAACCAGAAAACAGGCTTTCACCAGACCTTAAATTGGTCTTAATCTTGGACTTCTCAGCCTCAAAAACTCTGATAAATAAGTTTCTGTTGTTTATAAGTTACCCAGTTCATGGTAGTTTGATATAGCAAAGTCAAGCTAAGTTAAGGTTGTTTTTTCGGGTATATATATATTTTGGCTTGTTTTGAGGTTGTTTTAAGGTTTGTGAAATTTTAATGTGGAATATTTTCTTGGTTGATTTTCTTTTTCTCATCAAGTGAACACTCTCTTTTGCTCTAGAAATGATTTGTGAATTATGGTTGAGTTCATCCACTTTGCTGCAAATAGCGACTTCTAAAATACATTTTTCTATTAATTGTTTTAAAATATTTTGTTTTAATTTTTCAGTTGTGCATCTTGTAAGCCTCATATGCTTATTTTAGTAGTCTAAAATCTAAGTTTTAAGATGAAAGTTTTTCGTTCATTTACATTTAAAGTAATGACAAGCATATTTGGTATTTATTTTACCACTTTTTATTGATTTTTATTTGTACCATCTAGATATTCTATTTTCTTTCCTCTCGAGATATTTTTGATTAAATAAGTATTTTGTTATTTCCCAAATTATTAATTTATATTTGATTTATTAACATTTAATGCAAAACAGACTGTGGTTGATAGAATTAAAAGATGGTAATTATCAATTCATTTTCTTCTTTTACAGACTTAGAACTTGACAAATATAGAGGCCCAGGTAGCCTGTCCTGTTACTTGCCTGGATTGCACAATGTGCAAGAGATGACGCTGTGCTGATTCCAAGACTAGATTTAAGAGGATGGTGAGATTATGTTGTCCTCCTCTTGGATCCCTGAAATCTCATATAGGACATGGTATAAATATTATGTTTATAAGTGAGGAAAGCCTATGAGAAATTATCACAAAAATGTTGGGAAGTTCTACACTAAAGTACATGTTTAAAAATTAGGGGAGGTCTAATTTCGTACAGTAGCCAAATCCAAATGTGGAAAATCATTCTCCAACAAACAGGAAAGTATAGTCTACTTGATGGACATCTAAATGAAATATTAGAAAGATTCCTATGTTCAGTGGCAGAGGAGAACCAGATAAGTCCTTATGGGCACAGATAGAACTCCATACTGAACTCTATGTATCAAATTAAGTAATGCAATAATTTGTGTTAAAATTTTTATTTTGTCTGCAAGACATTGGTAAATAAAAAACCACACCAAAAAGTATAATCATGTATACAATTGTATCATGGAGATATTTTTAACTGTGACTTTTCATTAATCTTAAATTCACATAAGATATGATTAATAACACACAGCCAGTTAAGTGCCTGGATTCAGGATTAAACTCATTGTTAAACAAATAGTTTAATAACTGCTTATACTACTTTTCCAAAAGCTAGAGTAGAACGTAAAACTTTAGTTGCACACAAGTTAAAAAGCTAGAGTATATCTTAATATATTACCATTTTCTTTGTAACAATTCTAAAGCATTCACTTATATACTTGCTCACATAACACAAGGTAATTATAATGGTTAGATTCTGCATTCAAACTCTTCTTTTTGTATTTTAGCAAATATTGTAATTGAAATGTAATCATATATAATAAACACTAGTAATTTTTATTATTATTGTGTAATAATAAAAGAAAAAAATGTTTGCAATGTTTCGTCTTCTGTCTATCTTCGGCTAATGCTGAAGAGTGAGTGCCACATTCAGGTTACTATTTTTACTTATATTTTATATTGAGGAAATATAAAATTTCACTCACAACTTTGGATCCCTGGAAAAGGCAGAAGAATGTGTTAATGACATCAGAGAACTCTGGATCTTCAAGTTGCGATGGGTAATGTTATGGAAATGCTCCAGAATATTACAGAAATATTGTAACACAGAATAACACAAAAATATCACAGAAAATACATGTTTATTTATGCTCTACCATAGAAGGACTATATAATTTCTGTATATTTATGTTAATTTTTTTTCCCTCTGATACCGAGTACTGGGAAAACCTTGTGCTGTCTTTTGGGTCACTACATAGTATTTTTGAAAAAATTCTAAAATCTTATTCTATCGTTATTGTGGTTTTGCTCACATTTAAAAGGTCTGAGTTTTCAAGATATTGAATATATTCCTCAGATAAGACTCTTTACCAAATTATTTGAAACCATATTACATGTATCAATTTTCCAGTCACAGACTCATGTGAAAATGCAATTTAATTTTTCTCTACTTTAATTTAGTTTTCTATTCTGAACTCTCATTCTTCCTAGTTGAGTATTTTTATCAATCACATTCACAAAAACGTGGTCTGATTCAGTGATTACTCAGTTATCTCAGGTTTGTAACTGAGTCATAATCAGGCATAAAACTCAGTTGTTTTTCCTTCTCCTTTCTTTCCTCTTTTATTTATACATATAATATTAATATTAATATATATATTTATGTAGAAATTATTTGCAAAACAGATATGTATATAAATTATTTGCAGAAAAGATTTATATATATGTGTATATACATAAAAATTATTTGCAGAAAAGATTTATATGTATATGATTAGTATCTATTTGATTAATATATTACTTACTACATGTCACACAGAATTTGTAGTCTTTCCTCCTAAATTTCTCTAATTGCAGTGCTATTCCCACCATGTATTGAGAATTCCATTCTTCCAGTTATGCAGGCTGAACCATTATTGTTTTAGGAATACATATATATGTGTGTGTGTGTGTGTGTGTTTGTGTATGTGTGTGTGTGTATGTATATATATATATATATATATATATGTATATGTATGTATGTATTTTATTTGCAAACAATTTTGAGCACTTAAGACCCTGGAGTTATAGATGTTAACAAAACAGTTACAGACTTTAATTTTAGGAGCTATATTATTTGGGAAAGGAGACAGACAGCAAATAAGTAGATGAATGAATGAGGCATATTCAGATAGTACACTAAATGCTATAAATATAAATGAAGATCACATAAAATAGAGTGGGATCTATTTTGTAAATAGATATAACAGCACAAGGTTAGTGACAAGACATAATGAAAGGCGATAAGTTAAGTACAATTCTCACATTTTTGTACTAGCTTTACCCATCAGTTATAGAGACTGGAAGCAGTGAAAGAGCAGTAGAAGGCATGATGTGGAGGAGAATCAAGAATTCTCTTTCCAAGGCTTAACCGTCATTGAATTATTTGATTTTTTTGAGATATTTTATTGTGCAACTAATAGAGCCACAGTGCCTTTTTATTGATTTGATTTAGGTGTGATCAACAGAGAAATACTGAAAAAGAAGCAAAGCTTTCTAACTATTAATTAACAAGCAGGAAGAATAATGATTATGAAGGAGTAGATGGAACTTGGTGAACTGTACTGGTTAAGCTTTCTCTTTGTAGAGAAAATCATTTAATTAACATAAAAGCACATTTTTCTCCCACACTAAATGAAGTCAGTGTGAGAGAAACGCAGGTCTGGAACTGCCCTTCTAACCCGTTAGCAAGGGTGGGTCCAGTTTCCCTGAGACCCTGTCCTGCCTCACTTCTTTTGCGTGGCTGTCCATACTCAACGCGGCCTCCGGGAGGCAGGCAGTGGAAATAGAACCGTTGTTTTAGGACTCATGTTTGTGCTCCTGGCAGGAAGAAAAGACATGTGGAGACGGGCAAAATCATGGCAACCACAGTCTCAGAAACTAAGGAATCAAGGTTTTCTAGTGACGTAGACTGGTCCGTTCATGAACTACTGCAGCTCTGACATTTCTACTCGACGTACAATGAGTACTTATTATTTTGTACATCAAATACGCTTTTCAAACAAACATTTAATGTGTATTATTTGACTGAGATATTACTTGATACGTCCCTCACAGAATCTGTAGTCTTTCCTCCTGGACTTCTCTAATTGCTGTGCTATTCCCACCGTGTACTGAGAGTTCCATTCTCCCAGTGATGCTGAAACATCAGGCCTTATTATTTCTTTCCTGGCCCACTAGCTCTAGCGTTTCTGGCCTGTTGTTTCAACTTGAATATATTTCCAGATTCTAACTACTTCTCGTGACTTCCAAGGCGAATTCCCTTGCCAAAACCACGTTTGGGTTTTATAATAGGATTCTAACTGGTTTTTCTTTTTTTCCTCTGACTCTCAACATAGTAGTCTGTGCTATCCCATTAAAACTAAAGCTTAGAGTACATCATTCCATTCCCACTCTGATTTTGTCACTTCCTCTCGTTCGCTTAATCATTCTCCTGTCAGCTTCTGTCCTTGCAGTTTCTTCAACAGACGTTCAAGGATCCACTCTTGGCCAAAGGCCTTGGCACTGGCTAGGCTTTCTATCTGAGATTATCTTACTTCAGGTAGCCTGTGATCTGTACTCCACACGCCTCAACTCTTGGGTCAAATTGTAATTACCTAGGGAGGCTTCTGTCTGGCTGGCCACCCTATTAGAAACTGTAACATTCTGTCACCGTGTGAACATTTGTGCCCTGCAATATTCATGCGTTGAAATTCTGAACCTTCAAAGCGATGGCATTAGGAGGTGGAGTCTTTGGAATTTGGAACCTTTGGGAGGTTGGAGGGTGGAGCCCCATATGGATGAGAGTAGTCCCCTTATAAGAGAGCCCCAGAGAGCTCTTTAGCTCTTTAGCTCTCTGTATCTCACATGAGGGGGACACAAAGAGAAGTTGGCAGTCTGGAAGACAGTCCTCACCAGAGCCAATCACACTGGCACCCTGAACTCAGACTCTCAGCCTCCATAACGTGGGGAATGAATTTCTGTTGCTGCCAGGCATCCTATTTTATCTTACTTAGTAATTGCAGCCTGGACTGACCATGGTACATGCCGTTCTCCTGTGGTATCCTCAGTTCTTTTCCCCTTGTTTATTTTTATTCATCATATATACATCAGCATTCAATGTATGAAAATTCCGTGATTTGTCCATATCTCTCAACTAGGAAGTAAGCTTTTACAACAGGGGTTGTTTTCTGTGCCAGGACTATAGTACCTACAAGATGACTCATCACATAATCAGTGTGAATTCGTTGATGAATAAATGGATAAATGAATAGAATGTGAATAGTAATGGAGAAGGTGAGTGGATCTTGGGTAGCAGTTACCATTCAAGGCTACAGCTGGAAAATGATGCCCGTTAAATACTTAGACACTTACATTGAAAACGAGAAGCTATAGCTCAAGGGAAAAATTGGAGTGGGAAGGTTGTAGTGTATGGATGGTGTCCAAAATAATCAAGAGAATAGTATGCTCTATTGAATTCTGGTAAAGGTAGAAAATTTGCTTTAAAATAAATTCTAAATTTAGAGAGAGCTCCATGAACCTTGAGCATTTCATTTAAAATATATCTATCTATGCCAAGTGAGGCGGCTCATGTCTGTAATCCCAGCAGTTTGGGAGGCTGAGGTGGGTGGATCACTTGAGGCTATGAGTTTAAGACCAGCCCGGCCCACATGGGGAAATCCTGTCACTACTAAAAATACAAAAGTTCCCAGGCAGGTGATGCACACCTGTAATTCTGGCTACTTGAGAGGCTGAGGCATGATAATGGCTTGAACCTGGGAGGCAGAGGTTGCAGTGAGCCAGAATTACACTCCAGCTTGGTGACCAGAGTGAGACACTGTCTCAAAAAAATAAAATAAAATAATAAAATAAAATAAATCTATACATAATGAACCAAATTATCAAACATATAATATATACACATATGTAATATATTATTTGTGTTGAATTTTTCCAGTAGACAGAAGAGCTTGAATCAGATTATAGGTAAATTCTTTTTCTGATCTACAAGTTTGTATCTCTGCTGAAAACAAAATAAAATTATTCTCTACTACCTGGTGCTGAAGTAATTTAAATCTTTTAGAGATATGCTTTAAATTTTTTTTTAAGTAGGTGTTGTTATTCTTTATATATATAACATATATATAATACACATAATATATAATATATATAATACACATAATATATAATATATATAATACACATAATATATATAATTATTATATAAATTATATAAATATATATAACATATATATAATATAATATATATTATGTGTATTATATATATGTTATATATATTTTATATATATATTATTGCACATTAGGTATTGGGGTACATGTGAAGAGCATGCAGGATTGTTGCATAGGTACATACATAGCAATGTGGTTTGCTGCCTCCATCTCCATCACCTATATCTGGCATTTCTCCTGTTATCCTTCTCCAAGTAATTCCTCCCCAACTCCCTACCCCCCACTGTCCCTCTCCTAGCCTCCCACCAAAGACCCCAGTGAGTGATGCTCCCCTCCCTGTGTCCATGTGTTCTCATTGTTCAACACCCACTTATGAGTGAGAACATGTGGTGTTTGATTTTCTGTTCTTGTGTCAGTTTGCTGAGAATGATGGTTTCCAGGTTCATCCAGGTCCCTACAAAGGACATGAACTCATCGTTTTTTATGGCTGCATAGTATTCCATGGTGTATATGTGCCACATTTTCCCTGTTCAGTCTATCACTGATGGGCATTTGGGTTGGTTCCAAGTCTTTGCTATTGTAAACAGTGCTGCAATGAACATATGTGTGCAAGTGTTTTTATAATAGAATGAGTTATAATCCTTTGGATGTATACCCAGTAATGGGATTGCTGAGTCAAATGGAATTTCTATTTCTAGATCCTTGAGGAATTGCCACCGTGGATGAACTAATTTGCACTCCCACCAACAGTGTAAAAGTGTTCCTGTTTCTCCACATCCTCTCCAGCATCTGTTGTCTCCAGATTTTTTAACGATTGCCATTCTAACTGGCATGAGATGGTATCTCAATGTAGTTTTGATTTGTATTTCTCTAATGACCAGTGATGATGAGCATTTTTTCATATGTTTGTTGGCCTCATGTGTGTCTTCTTTTGAAAAGTGTCTGTTCATATCCTTCGCCCACTTTTGAATGGGCTTGTTTGTTTGTTTGTTTGTTTTTTCCTTGTAAATCTGTTTTAGTTCTTTGTAGATTCTGGGTATTAGCCCTTTGTTAGATGGGTAAATTGCAAGAATTTTTTCCCATTCTTTTGGTTGCTGGCTCGCTCTAATGAATGTTTCTTTTGCTGTACAGAAGCTCTGGAGTTTAATTAGGTCCCATTTATCTATTTTGGCTTTTGTTGCCAATGCTTTTGGTGTTTTAGTCATGAAGTCCTTGCCTATGCCTATATCCTGAATGGTTTTGCCTAGGTTTTATTCTAGTGTTTTTATGGTGTTAGGTCGTATGTTTAAGTCTTTAATCCATCTGGAGTTAATTTTAGAGAAACAGTTTTGAATATTTTTTTGTTTTGCATTATTTCAAAACTAATATATAGGAGAAAACACTTTGGAAAACAGAAATTTCTGGAATGTCACATAAATAGTTTTATTGTTAGACATTCTAGTGACAGGATCCTTTAATTTATTTATATTATTTTGTTCCACATTTAATCATTTAATCATTTTACTTTTATCTTCTGTTCATGGAACTTTTGATTTTAAATATCTATTTCTCAAGGGAAACAATTTGAGACAATAAAAACTCTTTTTTTTTGAGATGGAGTTTCGCACTTGTTAGCCAGGCTGGAGTACAATGGCACGATCTCAGCTCACCGCAACCTCCGCCTCCTGGGTTCAGGCAATTCTCCTGCCTCAGCCTCCTGAGTAGCTGGGATTACAGGCACGCACCACCATGCCCAGCTAATTTTTTGTATTTTTAGTAGAGACGGGGTTTCACCATGTTGACCAGGATAGTCTCGATCTCTTGACCTCGTGATCCTAAACTCAAACAACTGAAAAAGCTGACCACAGGGTTCTATATTGTGTTGTTTTAAGCTTGTCCCTTGTTTCTGTCCCTCAAAGGCATGTAATAGAGTTTTATTTGATGTGACTATGTGTGTTTGCACATATGTGTTTCTTAACTCAGACACTACTTCTTGTGATTCATAGGGCAGTTTGACATTGAAAATCAGTAACCTCCAGTTAAGTGATAATTTAAGCAGCAGAATATAAAAGGCTTATTTTGGGGCTTACGTATTTTATCCTATAAAAATGCAGAATCTGTTATGAACTATTATGTTCAGAAATTCAGAGAAAGGAAAGAAGTTATTTTTAGTAATTTTATATTTAGATGTGAATCTGTCTTGGATAATGGAGTTTCATTAAAAACTGGCAAACAATTTTAAGTCTACATATATTTTTCCTTCTGTCCAAATAACTGCTACCTTACATATAGGTCTGTGTAATCAGTAAGATGAATGCAATGATATAATTGAAATATAAATTACCATAAGAATGGTTTTAAATGTGATTTCTATACAATAGAAACTAATAGAACTCTCCATAATGGGTCTTCAGGGGTGCTATTTTAAATACTGAAAAGATAATTCAATTTAATGCACTTAGACTGTTTTAAAGGCCAAATAAATTATATATGTGCTCACTTGGGACATCAACTTGAAATATTTGTTCAAATTCAAATGAAATTCATAGAGAAAATTTTCCAGCTAGGCTCTACAGCGAAGAAATACAATTCAATGTTTTAAATCTACCTTCTTGGCAATCGTCCCATTATATTTTTATCACAATGCCATACTAAAAGTACACTTGTGTGTCACTTAACAATGAGGATACATTCTAGGAAATGTGCTGTTAGGTGGTTTTGTCATTGTATGAATATCATAGAATGTTCTTAGACAAACCCAGATGATGAAGTCTACTCCACACCTAGGATCTGTACTATAGCTTCAGGCTCCTAGGCTACAGACTTGTACATGTCACTGTATTGAATAATAGAAGCAACTGTAACATAGTGTTATTTGTGTACCTATACACATCCAAACATGGAAAAGTTATAGTAAAAAAGTTGTAATTATTTTTACTTAATAATTTTATGTTACTATAATACAAATAATATAATGTAAACTTATATCATAAATTGTTTAATTATAAATATTAAATTATTTACTAACATAAATTATCTA